>NC_066618.1:77437578-77751795 GCF_025201925.1 Gopherus flavomarginatus
GGTGATATAAAGGCCCTGGGGCTCCCAGCCACAGCCGGTGCCCCAGGGCCTTTAAATCTTGAGAGGCCCCGCCTCTTCCCGATGAGGCCATGCCCACTCAGGACTCCAGCAGTACCAGTAAGTCCTGTAAGTTACTTTCACCACGGAGGATTGCCCTTCTCTGCAGCAGTTAACTGTTTCTGGGCAACTCCATGTGTTAATGCATCAATTCCAACTGTTAAACCGCTTACTCTCTGGTCTTACTTTGAAGTTATTTCTATATCCACTCCCCTGCGATCAAGTCACAGCTTCTGTCTCTTAAGGTGGTCTGTTAATCCTACTGTTCGATCCTTCCTCTGATTTACCAATCCAGCATCTACTTCTCTCTCCTGTGCACTTACTTCTCCCGTTTTGACAAGCACCAGTCTAAGTCTTTGTTTAGGTTTTACTGGAACCTGGCTTTTATCATATGGTAGTGGTTGCAATAGGGTGGCCCCTGCCCATGGGTTATTAGGTGGTTGGTCTGGGTCATTCCATATGTCCCCATTACAACAATCATTCCATGTTCCACCTTTTAATTCTGCTTGGGCCATCATTTTCCATTTCTGTTTCCACTTTTCAGGCACATGGTAGCTACCTGAAGCCTGCTGTTGTCCGTCAATATTTATAACAGAGGATGGCACTTCTCTTTTTTGAAGATTCTTTACAGCTGTTTCCAATTTTCTATTCTGTTTCTGTGCTTGCTGTAATGTATCATGGCTCCAGTTTGTGGAAAGTTACTGGCACAAGATGGAGTCCAAGGTCACATGAGCATATCACATGTCCTTACATGGCTTGATGACTCACAGGGGTAGCCACTGGCCCTTTGGTATCTGAAGCATCTGCAGGAAGAGCTGTCTGGGTGGAATGAGTTTCTTCTGTGGCCCATTGTGAGAGCTGAGTGTCTTTAATGGGCCATCAACACAAAGCTGTCTGGCCTGGATATAAATTTCATCTGGTGTGTGTTGCCCAGGAATATAGTACATGTACCAGTGTAAACATATACCAGTGTATAGCCAATATTCATAACTTCAGAAACAAAAATTATACATGCATATAAACAGGATAATCAGATTTAGCAAATCATAACTTTTCCACTGACACCTGACTTGACATGCTTTGTATAAGATTTGTTGCAACTGTATAACAGTGGCAATATCAATGATCTGAATGGTCCCATACTTCAATTATGCAGCATCACAGGGGCACAGAACCTCACAGGAGGTACTCAGCACTTTGCAGGATTTTTGTTGGAAAACACCACAGTATTTGGTTTTTTTAATTTAAATTAAGTCTTCTTGGATCGAAATTACTCTCTGGCAAAGAACCTTATGATAAAAGAACATCTCATAATTCAGGAGTATGATGGTACCTGGCCCCTTGTAATTCACAGGGATTAGAGCACACCCACAAATTAAAATTATGAGAATAAATGAAGTAAACTGGGCTGCAGTTCGAACCAGGGAAAGAAAGCAACAGTGGGAGCAGAGGCAAATAGAAAATCAAGTCAATGTATTATATTAAATAAACAAGCATATTTTGAATTACAGGGCTATAATCTCATTTCAGAGTCTTATTGATTAAAACAAAAACAAAAACAAAAAAAACACCCACAACCCTACAAGCTTCATCTAATGGTTTATGACATTACCAAACCCCTTTGATAGTCATGTAATTCAGAGTTGCGTGTTTTACTGTGTTCTAGACAGAAAAGCCTGGGGGGAAATGGCTAATAAAAACTAGATATTTGCATCTTTATCATTGTGTCTCTGTTTGATGTTATAATAAACAAACAAACAAGACACCAGAAGAGTAAAAGAGGCTTATGTGCCTTTTGGAACTCAAATAATTAAAAAATTCAAACTCTCCAGTGCAAATGGCGTGTGGCAGAACCACCAGACACAAAGGGGAGAGGTTGGAGTGGGCAAATAGATACACACAGAGAAAGGGAGAAGAGACAAACAGGAGAAAAGGAGAATATTTGTTTTAAGTCATGTAGGTTACTGAATAGGATGCCTTCAAAATTTACATGCATGTCATAGAGAATTCCAACAGTTTTGCCAGCTCTCATGGTTTTATTGTGAGTCTCACTCTACTTGGGGTGTTTTACTTAAAGCCTTAGCTCCTGGAGACAAGCGATTACATGAGAATCTCATTCTTCGCTAAGAAAAAAAAAAGAAAAGTTTCTAGCTCCAGGGAGGCAGAGAAGAGCTTGAAAGTGTGACCTGAGTGTACCTGGAAGACTCAAAAAACAGAAGGCAAATTAAAAGAATCCCAAAATTATAACTCATTTAAAGCCTTTTATGATTTTGAAAATTTGGGATTGGCAATATTGAACTTTCCTAATTTTTTCATGTCATCAGGACTCCACTTTGGTATTACAACCTGGCTGTTTCATGATAGGGAAGATATACTCCTATTATCACCAGCTACTGTTACTTTTATAACACTCTCCTTTCTTAAATTACTTAGGAAGTTATTACAGTTATAGTTTGAAGACAACTACATCTGGAGAACTGAAGTCGTTACAAAGGTAGCATTAAAGAGAGAGGATGGGCTTGTGGTTAAGACACTTAGGGCTTGTCTACATCACAAAGTTGCAGCGCTGGTGAGAGGGTTACAGCGCTGCAACTTAGGAGGTGTACACATCTGCAGGGCATCACCAGCGCTGCAACTCCCTGTTTGCAGCGCTGGCTGTACTCCCGTTTTGTCTCGGGTGTAGAGGATCCAGCGCTGGTGATCCAGCGCTGGTAATCAAGTGTAGACACTTACCAGCGCTTTTCTTGACCTTCGTGGAATAAGCAGGTATCCCAGCATACCTGAGGAAGCCTCTCTGGTAATCAAGCAGGTCTCCTTCCCCGGTTTGCTCTCGCGTTCCCCGAACCCCCGAGCAAGCAGGTCTCCTTCCCTGCGGTTTGCAGGGGAGTTCGGGTAACGCGAGAGCAAACCGCGGGGAAGCTGGTCCTTCCCCGGTTTGCTCTCGCGTTCCCCGAACCCCCGTGCAAGCAGATCTCCTTCCCTGCGGTTTGCAGGGGGGTTCAGGGAACGCGAGAGCAAACCGCGGGGAAGCTGGTCTCCTTCCCTGGTTTGCTCTCGCGTTCCCCGAACCCCCCTTGAAGCCGCCCAACAGCGCTGCAGTGTCGCCACATCTAACACCACTTGCAGCGCTGGTTGCTGTAAGTGTGGCCACTCTGCAGCGCTGGCCCTATACAGCTGTACTAATACAGCTGTAACAACCAGCGCTGCAAAATTGTAGATGTAGACATACCCTTAGTGTCACATCAGGAGATCTGAGTTCAGTTCTCAGTGATACCAGAATCTTTCTGCATGGCCTTAGGCTGATCACTTAATATTTCACTACCTCAGCTCCCCATTTGAAAAACAAGGATAACAGTTCTTTCTCCTACCCTTTGTAAACTCCTCAGGGCAGGAACTGTCAATTACCATGTGTCTGTGTAGTGCCCAGCACAAGCAGCCTTTCATCTCTGGTGCCACTGTAATAAATACATTTAGCAGCTTTTTTTAAAGTTGCCTTTATTGTGAAAATTTAAGAGAAAAAATCATACAAATGGGGCAACATTAGAAATTATATGTGCTACAGCAGCAGACCAAAATCAATCATGGGGTTACATTCCAGCCTAGGCAATAGAACCCAAATAGAGGTTAAGGTATACATTTTACAAAAACTGAAAATCCAAATAATAGAAATAAGGTTCAATTCACGAAGCGTCAACTAGATCAGCATCAACAAAACAATAACTAGGCTCTCTTATAATGGCTCAATTAAATATATATATCTTGTAGAGATTGTTGATTCAGGCTTTGGTAAATATTCTCTAGAGGAGAAACTGTAATCCATCGAGGGAAATTAGGTGTGTCTGGAATCTTTCCACTCTCAGTGTAATGCATATGTTAGCATCAAGAAAAGGTTTGTTTGCTTGCTTGCCTTTCTATATCAAATACCCTGAAAGACCCCATTGGCTGCCCAGAAGAATAGCAACCAGAATGTTTTCAACAGGCCAAGTGTCCATGTTTAGCATAAAAAACACAATTCTGGATGTAAATTAACCATAGCATGTGAGACATGCTATTTGTGGAATCAGGATTTATAACCTTTGTAATTTGCAGCCACTAGAAGGTGACATGACCCCTGTCCCCACTTCACACAAACACACTTAAGCAGATCTAACATTCCATCCATCAGAGGGAATAGTGAGAGAACAGTCAGAAACATATGTAACTACTGCAGAACCTATATGGAATAAAACAAAACCCTAATCATTTCCTTCTATTGCATAGAATTGTTTTAAGGAAGGACGAGCTAATGAACAAGTTTGAATACTCCACATATATTCCCAATGTCTGTTCCTATTTCTGTTAATATTAAAGGAGACTTTAAGACCACTTTGAATCAAAACAGATTTTAAACGATAATTCAGGTGTTTGCAGGGGGAGGGGAGAGAGTGTGTTGTGGCAGGAGGCGGGGAAAGAGTTATAAAGCAGAGCCCTGGCCTCTATAATGGAAGATTCCAAAGAGTCCAAACTGTTGAGACAATTGCAGGATGACACAAAAAGCATATTTTCATATGTTTATAAAGTAGTCTCTAACATTCACAGCTAAAATGGCACTCTTAGCAACTACCAGGCACAAATGCAGTATTGTACTTGTGTGACAGATTTTTGTTATTAATTTGCCTGAGGCATCAGGTGATTAGGCTGAGGCCACAGGATTGTTAGGGGAGGAGATGAAGGAACACACCAAGTGTCTAACTTTAAAGTTTTATTAATAAAACAACATTGGTGAGTATGAGGTGCTTTTTATGTTACTTAGAGGAAGAAAGCAAGCATTAGCACCCATGCCCTAACCCACTTTTATTCTTACACATGCACAACCCACAGCTGGCCAAGCCTTCTTACATTACACCCAGAAGAGGGGGAAGGGTGGACAAGAGTTTTGTTTTGTGCACAGGCCATTCAGAGTCTGTGGTTGATCTTCAACTTGCTTCAGCTCTCAGGGGAGTTTTAAGCCCTGGTTTTTTTGTTCAGGGACTTTTGTTTTCCATGCTTTTTGTTCAAGTTTGAACCAGCCTTCTGCAGTTCCTCTAAGTTTCCAAATCACACTGGCTTAAGGGCCACGAGGCTGTTGTTGCTCAACTCACTGAGCTTCAAAATCTTTTTCATTTTGCACCCCCTTTTTAGGTTTGTTTGGTTAGTTTTTCTTTTTCCCAGGTTGTTAGCTGTTTGGCAGCAGGGAACTTGTTTGTGTGTGCGTTGACCTTGAGTGGCAGTTTTGCTTCTTATTTTCGAGCCTAGCTGCATTGTTGAGTTAACCCGTTCCTTTCTCCCTTCCTCCCCCTTTGGCCTCTCACAACCTGCAAAGGAATCTTTTACTTCACACTCACACCTTCAACCCATCTGTAAGGGAGTGGACTCATCCCTACAGCACCTCCTGCTGGTCATCCATGGGAATTAGCTCTTCTAGCATTCTGAAGCACCCCCCACAGGCTGGTGATCTGCCTTACCATTGGCCCCCATGTCCCGCCCAGGACCGCGGTGCCCCTTTCTCTGGGTTGCTGTCCCCTGTGGCAGTACCCCCACACTCTGGGTCTCCCCATCCACTAAACCCCCCTTACCTCAGTGTAAGGCTACTACCAGTCACCATCTAGCCCCACTCCCTGGAGCAGACTGCAGTATACAGCACTCATCACAGGCAAGGTTGAGTTGGACCTGCTGCCTGTCTCTATAGCTGGGCTGCCCCAGTACTGGGCTGAGGCCCTCAGCTAGGCCCATAGCCTGGGGCTTTCCTAGGCCAGAGCTCCCCAGCCCCTCTAGCCTTTCCCCAGCCCTGCTCCACTCCCAGTACCCTGCTCAGCTCCCTAGCAGCCAGGCCCTTCTCTCTCTCTCTACAAGCAGAGCATGAGTCCTGAGCTTCTAGCTGCCCTGGCCTTCTTATAAGGCCTGGTTAGTCTGTTTGGGGTGTGGCCCCAGCTGCAGCCACTTCCCCTAATCAGCTGGGGCTTTACTTCTTTGCCCAGCCCCAGCCCTCTGCAGGGCTTTTTCAACCCCTTCTGGGCTGGAGCTAGTGTTCACCCTGCTACACCATCCCAAAATTCTTTTCAGTGAATCTAAAAGAATTAGCAATATACAATGCTGGTGCTTACCCAGAAGATCCCATGGGGGGAATTTTACTGTGACTGTGACACTTGTTTCACACACACCAATTTGTATTGTAGGCTGGACTGAGATCTGAAAATCTGACCCAAAGGGCCAGCTTCAAACCTGACATAAGCTGGTGCTGCTCTATTCAAATCAGCAAGAGTTGCACCCATTTATGCAAATACTCATTATGCCCAAAATATCTACAATGAAGATAAAGGAACAGCTGCTGTATGCATGATCCTCAAAAGCTTCTCAGATTCATAATAGATAATACCATGGCTGTGAGTCAATCCACAATCATGCGTGCAGCAAAATGAAAGTCTCAAGAATATAAAGAGGGAAAACCACGTTGGGGAGGGACTGGCTTGGTTTCAATCTGAGTGTAAGCAGAAGCAAGGCTAGTACTTCCAGTTTTGCTCCATAAGGACTGTTTTTGCCAAGGAAAATGGTGAAAGAAAGTATCCGAATCTGTTGTTAGGAGTGGAAACAACTTTAGGCTTTGTCTACACAGGAAAATTTTTTTTGTATAATCTAAAGTGGGAATTTATATGGATATAGTTACACCAGGATAAATTCTTGATGCAAAAATTTTTATTCTGTTATAGGGGTTTCCACACTGGGAGTCATACTGGTGTAACTATGTCAATGTAACTGGTAAAACTTTCCCAAGTAGACATGGCCAAGTGACAGAGTTGAGAGAAGTTGAAACCAGCAGAGCCCTTTCTTTCTTTCAGGGCACATTTTCACTTTGGCTAAATATGTTAATAACTGTATAATGTACTTCTACCCTCCCCCTAACAATTTGGAAAATGCAGTATTAGTAACAGTGGCATGAACATTGCTCCTTACTAAAGAAGACTTCACCGACATTTTAAAAAACTCTTCCTGCAGAAAATTAGAAAACTTATAACCATAGCAAAGTAACAATTAAAACTTGAAAGCAAAAGTTCAAAGTACTGGAGCCTTCAGATGAATTATGTAGACTCTTTTTGATCAGGCGTATTGGGATAATGCTGCTGGAGCAAGAAGCAGAAGAGTAGATGCATTCGTTAGCTCCAAGAATACGCTTCCACTGATCAATGACTGGAAGTTACTTCAACAATTCAGCACCGTTTCCCTCCTGGGACACCCTCCATTCAGCCCTTAAAAGAGTTTTCACATTCTAAGACCATCCTGTTCTTGGGGGTTCTCTGAATTTAAGAGGTAAAGAAATGTACTGTAAGATCACTCATTGAGCCAGTTTTATTCAAAATAGTACAACACGGATGACAACAACTCTTGAAAGGGAAGGAACCAAAGTAGCATACAGCTGCAAACAGTTACTTCATAAACAAGCTAATTAATTCCTAAAATACAGGGCCTGCCATTAGTGCAATAGAAATTCATCAGACTGAACATCTACCCATGTTTTAGAGAAGATACTGGTACAATTTTACAAAGAAATTGAAGTGTGTGGATGATGTCACGGGCATAATCTTAAAATGTACAAATATACATATTAGTGAAAATTTACAAAAGATCAAATGCACAATTTTAACACACTGCTTCAGTACTTAATCATGTAAAATAATACAATGTTGTTGCCATAAACAGATAGTTAAGGGTTAATAGAACAGGAGTATTTCATGTCTCTTTTGCCTGTAAAGGGTTAACAAGTTCAGTGAGCCTGGCTGTCACCTGATCAGAGGACCAATCAGAGGACAGGATACTTTCAAATCTTGAGGGAGGGAAGTTTGTGTGTGTGCTGTTAGTTTTTGGTGGTTGTTCTCTCTGGGTTCTGAGAGTGACCAGACATGCAACCAAGTTTCTCTCCAATCTCCCTGATACAGGTTCTTATAGATTCAAAATAGTAAGTACTAGGTGATAAGGCAAGTTAGGCTTAGGTTTGTTTTCTTTATTTGCAAATGTGTATTTGGCTGGAAGGAGTTCAAATTTGTATTTTGCTGAAAGGATTTTACTTTGTACTTGTATATTTAGGCTGGGATGGTATTCCCAGTGTCTATAGCTGAAAGACCCTGTAACATATTCCATCTTAAATTTACAAAGATAATTTTTTCTTTCTTTAATTAAAAGCTTTTCTTGTTAAGAATCTGATTGGTTTTTTTTATTCTGATGAGACCCCAGGGGACTGGGTCTGGTTCCACCAGGGAATTGGTGGGGAGAAAAAGGTTAATTTTCTCTCTCTGTTAGGATTACTTTCTCTCCATGGGAGAGTCTGGGAGGGGGAGAGAGAAGGAGGGGGGGAAGGTGAATTTTCCTCTCTGTTTTAAGATTGAAGGAGTTTGAATCACAGTGATCTTCCAGGGTAACCCAGGGAGGGGAAGTCTGGGAGAGGCAACGGTGAGGGAAAGGGTTTACTTTCCTTGTGTTAAGATCCAGAGGGACTGGGTCTTGGGGGTCCCCGGGCAAGGTTTTGGGAGGGACCGGAGTGTACCAGGCACTGGAATTCCTGGTTGGTGGCAGTGCTACAAGTACTAAGCTGGTAATTGAGCTTAGAGGAATTCATGCTGGTACCCCATCTTTTGGACGCTAAGGTTCAGAGTGGGGAATTATGCCATGACAGTTGTGTACAAGGTTGCCAACTTTCTAGTTGTGCAAAACAGAACACTCTAGCCCTGGCCCTTCCTTGAGGCCCCACCCCCACTCACTGTATTCCCCCTTCCTTGGTGGCTTGCTCTCCTCCACCCTTACTCACTTTCACTGGGCTGGAGCAAGGAGTTGGGGTGCAGGAGGGGTGAAGGCTCTGGGATGGGGCTGGGGATGAGGGGTTCAGAGTGTGGGAGGGGGCTCTGGGGTTGGGTGCAGGGGGGGTGAGGGCTGGGAATGCTGGCTCTGGGCTGGGGCCAGGGATGAGGGGTTTAGGGTGCAGGAAGGTGCTTTGGGTTGGGGGGCTCAGGGCTGGGGGAGGGGGTTGGAGCTCGAGGTTGGGGCCTGGGCTTACCTAGGGTGACTCTGGGTCAGTGGCGCAGCAGGGGGGATAAGGCAGGCTGCCAGCCAGTGCTCGGTGTGGAGTCAGCACGCAGAGCCCTGTGGCTCCCCCACCAAGGAGCCCAACCTGTTTGCCACTTCCGGGGCACAGCCTGGTGCCAAAACAGGTAGGGACTAGCCTGCCTTAGCAGTGCTGACTGGAGCCCTTTTGACTGGGTGTTCTGGTTGAAAACTGGACACCTGGCCACACCTGGTCTAACCATTTATGAGGTTTTTATGTCTATGTGTGTTACACACAAGTTGTGTATAACACATGTAGGCATAAAACCCCCATAAATGATATAGTCATTCAATTATATACAACCAACTAAAGTCCATTTAAACCAGTTACATTCTATCCTGAATGCATGACTGATTGAACCAAGTAATGCCAATAACAATATAAAAACAAAATCCTAACATTTTACCCCAGATGTAATGATCCTGCAAATCAATTACCCATTGCTAAGGGCTTGTCTCCACGTAGCTTTTGTAATGCTCTAACTATATTGGTTTAAAAGCCAATATAGGTGAAGCATAAAAACTTTTTATGTGAATGCAGTTTTACTGGCGTACAGGTGCTTACATCAGTATAGCTTATTCCTGTTATGGTACAAAAGTGCTTATAATCGGTATAACTTATTTTTATTAGTTTATAGTTATGACTAATTGCTTCCTCCACAAAGGCCAAACCCTATAGTTTAAATGCCTTCAAAATATAAATAATGGATCTGATCTGTTATGAGTATCAGTAAGCCAACTTGTTGCAGAATAACATTTAAAGTTATTTCTGTGTTTTGCAAGATGATATTTCAAGGCTTCTTGCCTCTTACTAAAGTATTTGAGTATCAAAAGATGATCTTATTGTTTTGTTGACTCCTCTCCGTAAGTCTGTTAATTATTTTTCTAATTCCTTGTTAGCCAGTCCACTTACAGCAACAGGAAAGGTATCAAGGGTTTCCCCCTCCCATCCAGCCTAGTTGTATAAGTGCAGTAGTAACAATTCTATCCATCCATATGTCAAACACCATTACAATCAGTTCCAACCAGATGGCCATATTGTATCATTTTTCAAGCAGAACCCCCTCTTGATATCAGTGGGGATTTCTGATTAACAAGTAATGTCTCAACCTGGCCCTGAAAATCTTGCATACTTACTACTTCAATTTCCTCAAGTAACTATCTCTAAAATCCATTACTCCTTAGACTTTCACAGAGGATTCCAAGGGCTGAGAAAGGCAGAGAGATTTTTATTTATGAGTGTCTGACCCAGTGTAGAATCACTACAAAATGTAACAGTTTTTAATTTTATTCTGTGGTCTTATGTTTTTAATATCCTAATTGTCACAACAATAAAAAGCCAGGTACTAATTAGTTTTATAATAAGAGAGACTGCCAAAAAAGGAAAGAGCTAATTAGTTCTCCTTTCCCAGTCAAAAAAGTTAATTAAGTTGAAAGGTTACAGTGAAATTGTAAATAGGGGTGCATTCAGGGACTGTTCAGAATCTACTAAAACCAAAAACAATCAAGAACTTGCTTTTACTTAATAAATTACATTCAGCCCACTGACTCATACCTATCACGAATAACTGCATTTGAAAGACAATTTGTGGATGAGAAGCTAGAACCCCTGTCTCTCCAAGTCCAAGAGAAAGTGTCTGATAAGTTGTGTGGAGAAGTTGCCATAATTTCTGCTCAAGGCTGTTATAGCTCTTAATGACCATTAGAGAGTTCACTGTCCATGTCCTCTGCTAGGCTGCACGCTTGTCCAGAATTCTCTGCACAGCTCTTAGTGTTGGGGGATGGATTGAAGGTTCTCTTTACCTTCTTCTCTCCAATCTCTGGCCATCTGCTTCCGTCTGTGTGCTTAAGGGGTGGAAGCATATGGACCTCGGTGGCCTGGAAATATCATGGGATAATTTAAAAGATACTGTCAGTGTTGTGGAGTCTAGAAGTTAACATACTCTGACTGCAGTTCCACCTCAAAGGTCTTAATTTATAACTGTGGAAAAGGACTGTGGAAATGACAGCTTTTCCAATTGATCCTTGATGGTATGGGGAACAGAAAAAAAGATGACAGCTGTATATGCTGCATGACAATGGATAGACAGCACTTATGTCAGTTTGTTTGCAATGAATCAAACCAAAGTTTCCCTCTATTTCATGCTGTAGCAAGGACTAACGTAAATCAGACACCATGTTTTCTTATTTTCTAGAAGAGAAGTCTGTTAAGGGATAGAACACGTTTGTATGAAATAGGTTTGGTGGTGGGCTCTGTCTAGTTAGTTTCTAGTATGTGTGTCCATATCACCAAACACAAAGCCATGCTTGAAAGTAGCTGACAGCCCTGTTCGCAGTCTCAGCATCTATCTTGAAGTGTGGTGCCCAGAATTGGACACAATACTCCAGTTGAGGCCTTACCAGCACAGAGTAGAGTGGAAGAATGACTTCTCATGTCTTGCTCACAACACACCTGTTAATGCAGCCCAGAATTATGTTTGCTTTGTTTGCAACTGCATCACACCGTTGACTCATATTTAGCTTGTGGTCCACTATAACTCCTAGATCTCTTTCTGCCATACTCCTTCCTAGACAGTCACTTCGCATTCTGTGTGTGTGAAACTGATTGTACCTTCCTAAGTGGAGCACTTTGCATTTGTCTTTATTAAACTTCATCATGTTTACCTCAGACCATTTCTCCAATTTGTCCAATCATTTTGAATTATGACCCTATCCTCCAAAGCAGTTGCAATCCCTCCCAGTTTGGTATCATCTGCAAACTTAATAACCGTACTTTCTATGCCAATATCTAAGTCGTCGATGAAGATATTGAACAGAGCCGGTCCCAAAACAGACCCCTGCAGAACCCCACTTGTTATACCTTTCCAGCAGGATTGGGAACCATTAATAACTACTCTCTGAGTACGGTTATCCAGACAGTTATGCACCCACCTTATAATAACCCTATTTAAGTTGAATTTGCCTAGTTTATTGATAAGAATATCATGCGAGAGTGTATCAAATGCCTTACTAAAGTCTAGGTATACCACATCCACCGCTTCTCTCTTATTCACAAGATTCGTTATCCTATCAAAGAAAGCTATCAGATTGGTTGGACATGATTTGTTCTTTACAAATCCGTGCTGGCTATTCCCTATCACCTTACCACTTTCCAAGTGTTTGCACAGGTTTTCCTTAATTACTTGCACCATTGTTTTTTCTGGCACAGAAGTTAAACTAACTGGTCTGTAGTTTCCCGGGTTGCTTTTATTTCCCTTTTTATAGATGGGCACTATATTTGCCCTTTTCCAGTCTTCTGGAATCTCTCCTGTCTCCCATGATTTTTCAAAGATAATAACTAGAGGCTCGGATACCTCCTCTATTAGCTCCTAGAGTATTCTAGGATGCATTCATCAGGCCCTGGTGACTTGTAGGCATCTAACTTTTCTAAGTGATTTTTAACTTGTCCTTTTTTTATTTTATCTTCCAAACCAACCCCCTTTCCATTAGCATTTACTATGTTAGGCATTCCTTCAGACTTCTCGGTGAAGACCGAAACAAAGAAGTCATTGAGCATCTCTGCCATTTCCAGGTTTCCTGTTACTGTTTCTGCCTCCTCACTGAGCAGTGGGCCTACCCTGTCCTTGGTCTCTCTCTTGCTTCCTGGTAAAAAGTCTTCTTGTTTCCCTTTATTCCTGTACCTAGTCTGAGCTCATTTTGTGCCTTTGCCTTTCTAATCTTGCCCCTGCATTCCTGTGTTGTTTGCCTATATTCATCCTTTGTAATTTGTCCTAGTTTTCATTTTTTATATGACTCTTATTTTTTAGATCATGCAAGATCTCATGGTTAAGCCAAGCTGGTCTTTTGCCACATTTTCTATCTTTCCTACCCAGTGGGATAGTTTGCTTTCGGGCCCTTAATAGTGTCCCTTTGAAATGCTGCCAACTCTCCTCAGTTGTTTTTCCCCTCAGTCTTGATTCCCATGTGACCTTACCTATCAGCTCTCTGAGCTTATCAAAATCCACCTTCCTGAAATCCATTGTCTCTCTTTTGCTGTACTCCCTTCTACCCTTCCTTAGAATTGTGAACTCTATGATTTCATGATCACTTTCACCCAAGCTGCCTTCCACTTTCAAATTCTCAACGAGTTCATCCCTATTTGTTAAAATCAAATCTAGAACAGCTTCCCCCCAGTAGCTTTTTCAACCTTCTGAAATAAAAAGTTGTCTGCAATGCAATCCCAGAATTTATTGGATAGTCTGTGCCCTGCTGTGTTGTTTTTCCCACCATATATCTGGATAGTTGAAGTCTCCCATCACCACCAAATCTTGGGCTTTGGATGATTTTGTTTAGTTGTTTAAAAAAAAAGCCTCATCCACCTCTTTCACCTGGTTAGGTGGCCTGTAATAGACTCCTAGCATGACATCACCCTTGTTTTTTACCCCTTTTAGCCTAACCCAGAGACTCTCAACACTTCTGTCTCCTTTGTCCGTCTCCACCTCAGTCCAAGTGTGTACGTTATTAATATATAAGGCAACACCTCCTCCCTTTTTCCCCTGTCTAGCCTTCCTGAGCAAGCTATACCCATCCACACCAACATTCCAATCATGTGTATTATCCCACCAAGTTTCAGTGATGCCAATAATGTCATAGTTGTATTTATTTATTAGCACTTCCAGTTCTTCCTGCTTATTACCCATACTTCTTGCATTTGTATATAGGCATCTAAGATACTGATTTGATCTTGCCTCCCAGTTTTGCCCTGACCCTCTTTTCTCTCTGCCATTATAGCCCATGTTCCCTCTTATTTCTGAGGCATCTCCCAGGTCTCCATGTTCTCCACTTACCTCTGGGCTTTGCTCACCTGTCCCTGTTGAACCTAGTTTAAAGCCCTCCTCACTAGGTTAGCCAGTCTGTGTCCAAATAGGGTCTTTCCCCTCCTATCATAAACAGATAGCTAAGGGTTAATGTCTTTTTCACCTGAAGCACCTGACCAGAGGGCCAATCAGGAAACCGGATTTTTTCAACTCTGGGTGGAGGGAAGTTTGTGTCTGAGTCTTTTGTCTGTCTGCCTGCTTTCTCTGAGCTTTGGAGAAGTAGTTTCTGCTTTCTAATCTTCTGTTTCCAAGTTGTGAGTACTAAAGAGTTTGTTTCTTTTGTATTTACATGAATATAGTGGCTGGAGTGCTTTGATTTGTATTCTTTTTGAATAAGGCTGTTTATTCATAATTCTTTTAAGCAATTGACCCTGTATTTGGCACCTTAATGCAGAGAGACTATTTGTATGTATTTTTCTTTCTTTCTTATATAAAGCTTTCTTTTAAGACCTGTTGAAGTTTTCTTTACTGGGAAACTTCAGGGAAGTTGAGTCTGTACTCACCAGGGAATTGGTGGGAGGAAGGAGTCAGAGGGAGATCTGTGTGTGTTGGATTTGTTCGCCTGACTTTGCATACCCTCTGGGCTGGGGGAAGGGAGATTGACTCGGTGATTCTGGTTTCCAGGACTGGGAACGGAGAGGGGGACTCACTCTGTTTGGATTCGCAGAGCTTGTGTCTGTGTATCTCTCCAGGAGCACCTGGAGGGGGGGAAGGGGAAAAGGATTATTTCCCTTTGTTGTGAGACTCAAGGGATTTGGGTCTTGGGGTCCCCAGGGAAGGTTTTTCAGGGGGACCAGAGTGCCCCAAAACACTCTAATTTTTTGGGTGGTGGCAGCAGTACCAACTCCAAGCTGGTAACTAAGCTTGGAGGTTTTCATGCTAACCCCCATATTTTGGACGCTAAGGTCCAAATCTGGGACTAAAGTTATGACACCTCCTTGAAAGGTGAATGCCATCTCTGCCTAGCAGTCCTTCCTGGAATAGCATCCCATGGTCAAGGAAGCCAAAGCCTTCCTGGCGACACCATCTTTGCAGCCAGGTATTCACTCCACGATGCACCTGTCTCTGCCTGGGCCCCTATCTTTGACAGGAAGGATTGAAGAGAATACCACCTGTGCTCCAAACTCCTTCACCCATACTCCCAGAGCCCTGTAGTCATCCTTGATCTGCTCAGTGTCATACCTCGCAGTATCATTTGTGCCCACATGGACAAGTAGCATGGGGTAGTAGTCAGAGGGCTGGATAATCCTCGACAATGCCTCCGTAATGTGTCAGATACGGACCCCCGGCAGACAGCATACCTTCCTAGATGAAATATCAGGACTACAGATGGGCACCTCTGTCCCCCTCAAAGAGTCTCCGACCACCACTACCCTATGTTTCCTATTTGCAGTGGTGGCAACAGACCTCCCAGCCTTAGGGGTATGAGGCTTCTCCTCCTTTATTGTAGGGGGTGATTCCTTCTCTCCTGTATCAAGAAGAGCATAACGGTTTCCTATTACCATGGCAGGAGGGTTTGGAGCAGGGGTGGAGCACTGCCCACTGCCAGAAGTAACGACCCTGAGCCATCTCCTCCTCCACCAGTGGTGTGTCAGCAGTCCTGTGTACTGGGACAGCTACCTCAGCTGTCTCCTCATGAACACTGTCCAGGAATTGCTCGTGGATTCGGATGCTCCTCAACCTAGCCACCTCCTCCTGTAGCTTTCCCACCTGCTGCCTGAGAGACTCCACCAGCAGGCACCTTTCACATTGGATGGTCCCCCCAGCCTGGATATCAGCAAGTGGGAATTGCAAGTTACCGTCCCTGCAAAACCACACCAGGATCTGAGCAGAGGCATCCATGCTCAGGTGCTCTATCTGGCTACAGGCGCAGGCGGAGGTGAAGGAGACAGAAGCAGTGCTGGCACAGGTGTTGCAGGTCTTCCTAACCATCTTAGGCCTCTCTCTGTCAAACTCTCCTGTCTGCTTCACTCCCCTGGTCATTCTGCCTCTGGCTTTTAAAGCCTGCTTGCCTAGGTCAGTCCCACCCCCTCGTGAGTTGCATTGGGGAAGGCCAATCAAAGGCAATCAAGGGAACAGGGTCAGGCACTCAGTCCCAACTCCCACAGCAGCTGAAACTGAAGTCACCTGAAATCAGAATCAAAATTAAAATTCAAAGAGTTGAGCAAACTCACTCACACCAACAGCTAATACTCTCACATCCTTACCTCACATGGTAGCCTGTTCAGCAGCGGGATCTCTTGTTCTCCCTCTCAAACTCCCCTGTCTGCAGCCCCCTGTCTGCTTCTGCAGTCTCCCTGAAGCCTGGACTTAGGTCCCTATCTCTGTGAGAGAGGTGGGGCTTAGCCAGTGGCACTGAAACAATTTTTACAGTGAGGTGCTGAAAGCCAGTGGTTCCCAAACTTTTTACCTGGCACCCTGCCTTACCCCTGTCCATGCACCCTCTTACCAGAGCTGGGGCCAAGAATGGGCCATTGCTCCAGGAGAGGGGGTGGGATGCAGACAGAGGTAAGGGGGCTGAGGCTGTGATCCCAGCTGGGGGCATGAGCAGAGCCCCAGGTGCGGGCCAGCAGCCAGGACCCTGCGTGCGGGTCTGGCAGCAGAGCCTTGGGTTGTGGTCCAGCAGCAGAACCCCAGGCAGAAGTCCAGGGGCTCCGGGTTCCTGGAAACGGGGCCAGCAACTGGGACCCCACACAAAACCAAGGGGTGCTGCAGCACCCTCTGCATCTGTAGTTCCCACACCTCTGGGCTTAGCACATATCCCTCTCATTTGCATCTCGTATTGGCTAGCACAGGCAGCTCCCCTCCAAGCATGCTGGCTTTTGTAGAGTGCATTGCAAGGTGCCTGTCTTTCCCCATGCATTGTATAGGGAGCCTAGTGTCCTAATTCAGGCTTTGTGGAACACAGTGTTGTTTCTGTGAATTTCTAGGCACCTAAAAGTTAGGCCTTGCAACACTGAGCATCACAGCCCCTAAGTCCCTTTGTGGGTCAGTGCCTGTGTAACTAGACAAAGTCCTGAGAAGGGTTAAACAATGTGAGGTGAAATCCTGGCTGCATTCACATCAATGGAAGTTTTGCCACTGACTTCCACAAGGCCAGAATTTCAATGAAGGTGATTAAAATGCAGGTAGTCGCTTTACATTTAAATCTCCCTCAGCTGCTAAAACTAATGGAGCAGCACCAGAAGTAGGAACAGTGGGAAATTTGAGGGGGAAAAATGAAGTATAGACAATCACACATTCATACACACACAAGCTCCTCACCCCATTCCCTCCCTCAATCCAGCAAAGTGTCTGACCCAATTTTTAAATCCCTGCTGAGGCAGATGCTGCTGACGTAAAGTCTATTTATGCTTATTGGGAATATGTATCCATCAGAAAAAATAATGCAGTGCAGCAGTGTCTTCTACCAGGAGCAGCTAGAATTATTGCTTATTTGGTCACCCCAAGGCATTCATAATTGGAAGGCAGGAGATGTATGTGCCAGGATGGGATGTAAAACACACATTTTATGCCAAAAGCAGGCAGAGAATGTCTTCGTGAGCACAGTAAATGGTTTCATTTATACCTTAATGAAGGCAATATCTTGGATTTCATTTTCACTGTTTGCATAAAAACATGTGATCTAGTGCAATGAAGATAAAAGTAACACACATTTATAATGGTCGAGTACCAAAAATTGTTATTTCCATTTGAAACAGAGTGGGCCCAAACCATAGCCGCAGATCGGAACAAACCCTCACTTGAGGAAGTTCAGAGCTGAAGCAAGGCTTTGTCTACATGAGAAAGTTACACCAGTTTAACTAAAGGTGTGATTTTGAACCCATTTAGTTAAATAGGTACCAAAAGCTGTGTAGATACTTTCATTTCAGTTTATCTTAAGTCAGTTAGGAATTGGTTTAAGCTAACCTGAAATAGGCCAATTTTAAGCTGAAATAAGAGCGTCCAAAATAAGGAGTTTTGCACCTGTTTAACTAAATCAAATTTAAAAACCAATTTAAGTTAAACTGGTGCAAGTTTCTCATGTACACGAGGCCAACATTTCATAGCTGGCCCCTTTCACACCAAAATCAGACGTCCCCTGAGTTTTGGGAAAGTTTAAATCTGGTTCCATATTTTGTGGCACTGCTCCATCTCTAATTAGGAATAACGATCCCTGCAGTAGTAATGTGCACAAAGGCAATAGAGATTTTTGTTTTCCAAATTGTATGGTGGATTAACATTTGAAGTTTTTAAATAAAAGGGTCTCTTGGACCAAAACAAAAACAAAAAAAAACAACAACAAAAAAATTAAGAGTGTTAGTACAAAAGTTGTGATATAAGACATCTATGCTTCCGGACAAATCATGACTTTATCTATATAGGCAGTAAACTCATCAAATGAGCGCACCCATTCATCCAGAATGGCATAATGTAGAGACAAAGCCCCCCATCCTGCAACTGCACACACGTGAGCTGACATTTACTTCAGTGGGGCTCTGTGCTGGTAGAGATATCCATCAGTTGCAGGATCAGTGTCATGGATATTTAAATGCAAAGCTCTGCCCATGTAGAATGCTCTCTCCTCATGCTCTCTCAGTAAATACATTCCCCTTGAAACCATCAAACATTCCTAATATAAAACATTTTAAAATGTGTTAGCAACTGTAGCGTATTCCAGAAAACCTTTTAGTTTAAATATTTTTAATTAATAGCACAGCTTAATATATGCTCTAGAATGCCCTCTGATGTTGTAATGCATGCCTTTGTGTATTAACATGAATAAATAAACTGTGATTATTACTCCCAAAACTGGAATTGCAAAAAGAATATTTTCAAACCAGTCAAGACCCGGGTGGGAAAAGAATCTTGATCCAGATGACATCCATGATTTCCAGTTCAGAAACCAGCCAAAATACTCTCATCATGACAAGAAATAGAAAATTACCTGGATGGTCACTTTGTGAAAGCTGATCAGGCCAGTACTTCTCCCACCAGCTCTGAAGTTCCACATATCGAACTACTGCCTCTTCTCTGAGACTGCAAAAAAAACTGACAAAAGTTAAATTTCTGACAGTTGCTGTTGAACTGCACTGACCTTTAAACCAATGGGTGATGTTACATTTAGAGGTCATTACTCTGAGATTTGAAATTAGACAAGATCAGTAGAACGCTATGGCTGCTGGGCTAGATAAACTATGTCTTCCAGAAGGAAAAAGGGGAGCTGCACAGAGAAACATACAAAGGGAAACCAGTTCAAGGGGACTTTGCAAATAGAGCAAAAGTAAAGGGAGAATGTTTATACAAACAAATTTTGGCCAATTTTCCCCCTGAATTTCCTTTACTATTAATCAAGGTGTGTGTGTGTGTGTGTGAGAATGAGAGAGAGAATATGAATAATAGGGATTTTCTTCCCTTGCTGTTCAATTTTTCCTTCTGCTTCTGTAGTGAAATCCTGATAATCCCATGTTTATAATCTTCCAGTCTGAGGCAATGTATACATGTCTGTGCGTGTGACTGGGCTATAGCCCCACCACCACCACCACTTTCCACATCTAAACCCCAGAAGCACATGTCTGAAGACAAAGAGAGGGTGAGTAAACTACATGCCTGAGGGGTGAGGGCATGTACACACCTCAGGCTGTGGCATAGTTCTGTACCCATGCCAGTTTGCATGGAGTAAGGGGTGTGTACCAGGCATCAAATTTCAATAGTCCTCCTCTCACAATGCACTGAACCCTTGTCTTCCTGACCCTTACGCAATCTGTAAAGATCCCTGTGTCCCCCCACTGCCACTGGTAGTAGAGAGCTGTGCTGACCACATCAGAACTGCTTTCCACTGCACTCTTTGCAGATCAGAACAGGTTAACGTGGATCCTCCTCCGAGAGCAGACATCTGGTTTGCCAGCCACACCTGTGTGCTGATCACTGTTTGGTTGGAATAAACTATCCACCATGACTTTACCCAGTGTGGCAGGAAAAGACACCTCTACCAGGAAATTTCACAGAGGCTGGAGTGGGTGAGCATTGAGTGGACTCCAGCACAGTATTGGGAATGTATCAAGCACTTGAGACTCCTGAATAGAAGGCAAAAGACTCAAACACTTGCTCCGTGAGGGCTCATCATACATACCCCTTTTACGATGAGCTGGACCAGGTGCTGTCAGGGCTCCCAGTACGGAGTCTCAAGTGGCTCATGACCCCCTCGTTAAGCCTAATGGCCTCATTGTCTGCCAGGATGCCAAAAAGAGGCTGCGTGAGGAGGCAGCAAGGACCTCAGTGAATGCCCCAGAAGACCTAGCAGTCAAACACAGTATGATGTCCCTTTGCAGTGGAAAGGTGAGAGGCTTGTGGTACTGATTTGAGACTCCAGGAAATGAAATAAAGTTGTGATGTCTCCTTCTTTCCCTGTCCATTTCACCATTGTTCGGCAGGCATAGGGGCTGGATTTTCTAGTGATGCCAATGGGGGGTGGGGTGATGGGGTAGATGGTGTTCCTGGTTTGCATCTACCTTTGCAAGGAAACTCTAGATCTTAGCTGAGAATATATAGTCAATTTCCAGTTGAATTGTCCCCCAATCCTGTAAATATATTTCAGCAAACTTCTAAGGTAGCAGAAACTTCAGCTGGGTCTTGATATTCAACAGCAGCACACAGCTACTTGGTCTACTTCATATATGACCAAACCCCTCCATTCACAATATGTAGTGCGGTGTCTATTAACAGAAATATCTCTCTGGTGTAGATTGCTGGATCTCTTTCACAGGATTGGAAAGTCACCTCTCTTTTCCATTCTGGTACCATGTTCTCCAGAAGTGCGTGTTCTCCAGAAGTTGCCCAGCCTTTAAAGAAGAAATTGCATACTGGTAATTTAGCCTTTGGAAGAACAGCCACCTATCACCTCTTTGAGACCCTATAGACTTTTTAAATTTTTAAAAATATGAGTACATTGAATTTTACCATTAGTAACTTCTGCTTGTTCCTCATGAGCTACAAAAGTACTCAGAGACTCAAAGACAGTCTAACAAAAGCATTCCTGGAGCACTGGAAAGTATCAATTTTGTGGCCTTCCTTAGAGTACATTTACACTACCCACCAGATCAGCGGGTAGTGATCAATCTATCAGGGATTGATTTATTGCATCTAGTGTAGACACAATAAAATCTATCCCCGATCGCTCTGCCGTCAACTCCGAAACTCCACCATGGTGAGAGGTGGAAGTGGAGTCGATGGGGGAGCGGCAGTGGTCGACTCGCCGCCATCCTCACGGCCTGGTAAATTGATCTAAGATACGTCGACTTAAGCTACACTATTTGCGTAGCTGAAGTTGCATATCTTAGGTCAACCCCCCTATACAGTGTAGACCTAACCTTAGTAAAGTTATGTTATCTGGGGGATTTCTTGGATTCTTCCAAAGGAAAAGGAATGTATATAATGTTACTTTTATCTTTGAACTGTCAGGATCTTTGACTCCCAAGAGGGAAACCATTCTATTGGGAGGAAAAGGAGCAACACCCCAAAGACAACAAAAGCAGACAGAGAAGGGCCCTGGACGATCTTCTCATTGGTATGTACAGGAGGAACCAGGAGCAGCTTGAGTTCCTCAGGGTCTGGGAGGATTAGGCTCTTCCACAGGAAGAGACACTGATGAACCAGTTCATGATGCAGGAGTACACATTACAAAACAGGAGCATTTCCTAATGAAGAGGCTCATATAACTTGTGGCAGTATGAGTTTAAGGTCCACCTGCTGTCATGGCCACTGATCCTGTCCATGAACTGCTGCCATCTCCTCCTTCTCTTGCTGCTGCTCAGGACCATGCTGAAGTGGAGGACTCAATCCCCTTTCCCCCAGAATGACTGGGAGGAGCCTGAAAGACTCCTAGGACCACACCATCCAGCAGCACATGAAATCCCTCATTGGGGCATCCTCCCCCAAGCATCCAGGAGGGGAACAATGAGCCTGCAGGAATCCCTGAACCCCACCTAGGACCACACCATCCAGCAGCACATGAAATCCCTCATTGGGGCATCCTCCCCCAAGCATCCAGGAGGGGAACAATGAGCCTGCAGGAATCCCTGAACCCCACCAAGTGCCCAAGTAGGACACATCCCCATACGGCCCCAAGAGTTTTCTCCCATCATTCCCCGCCTTGTCAGGGAGAAGGCAAGGAGATGGATGCAGAGACATTAACATGTGGCTGTTGTTCACAGATTCAGTCTCATATTTTGTTGGGTTTCCATCTCTCAAAAAATATTTTACTTACACATTTCATGTAGTTCTTTTAACCAATGTTATCATTTTCTTGACTTCTGTGTGGACCCTCCTTCCTAAGCATGATGAATGTAAGATGTTTTCAGGTTCAGGATTGGGCCTCATGATTCACAGCACATGAATTGGAATGGTGCATCTGTCTGGTGCCATCATACTACAAACACTTTTCTGTTTATGCCACACCCACAGCCCCCTCCCTGCAGGTTCAGAAAGATCCCAACTCCCCAGGACACAGGGGAGGAATGGGGAAAGTGCAGCCAGTGTTAGGTGTTTATAGAAAGCAGTGGTAGTTCTAAATGCAGCAGAACTCACCACACTGAAAATGGGTGGATAAGCATCTTTATGGGTTGGTTCACATGCAGGAAAACAAAACACAGTTCAAGTAACAATACAGACATCTGCCATTAACCAGTATTTAAAAGGCCCTTCTTTCCCACCCACTCCAGTCCTGACCGCTTTCAACTTTAGTAGCAATTAGTGTGCCATAACAGGGCCTAAGTGCAGTTAGCACCACTGACAAAGAATTATTAAAAAAATAGGTGCACCCTCCACCCCACCCAAAGCAAATGTTGATAAGGTTGTTGAGAGATTGTGTGCTCTCAATAAGAGGTTTTTAAACACGTGTGACAGTTAAGACAAAATCATTGCCCAATGACCTCATTACAACTCAGCAACCACCCTCCACAGTACAAACCTAACCCAAAAGGTGCTAACCCCAGGGGAGGTGCCCTGTTATAATTGTCTAATGTATAACTTGTTAAAGGAATGAATGGCTAATAATCTTCCACTACAGGGGAACAAAACCCTGAAAACTATATAGATATGTACTAATATTCCCTTATGTGCTTTTCCAGCATCGGCACAGAGTGTGAAGGAATCTCACAGCACAGACAGATGCCATCCTCTGCCTTTCTGCTGTGCCAGGATAGGCACACATATGGCATCCCTGATTTCCCTTGCCCACTGGGAACCAAGACCAGTGTGCACATGGGTGTGGTCCGGCTACCTTTATAGAGACAAGGTGGGTGAGGCAATATCTTTTATTGGACCAACTTCTATAGGTGAGAGAGACAAGCTTTTGAGCTTACACAGAGCTCTTCTTCAGGTGTGGGCTCTGTGCAAGCTCGAAAGCTTGTCTCTCTCACCTATAGAAGTTGGTCCAATAAAAGATATTGCCTCACCCACCTTGTCTTTCTAATTTCTGGGACCAACACGGCTACAGCAACACTGCATATGCACAGAGTGTGTAAACCAGACTTTTCCTGTTTTCCCTGGGGATGGAAGCACTTCCCTTTACCTTCACAAATGTCATGGAGTACACAGCAGGCAATGATTATCTGAACAGCATTAGCCACACTGGCAAACATGTGCCTAGGCAGCAAGATTTCAGTCTACCAAAGGTGCAATCCATGACCATTCTGCAGCTACTGAGCTTGTAACTGAATTCCCTTTTACTAAGGTGTTGGAGAATGGTTTCACAAGCTAAGTTAGTAACAGGAATGTTGGGGTCTCCCAAAATAACAGGTGGCACAGACATACCATACAGAATAGTATCATTTCTGGGGGCTAAAGTCCCTTTTTCCTCCAAGCACAATCCTGATCTCCTCAGCATTCTGGAGTCATGAATCTTTCCAGTGTTTCTCATGAATCTACCTCTGTGGTTCACTGAGCATTGCAAAATGACTGAATAGTAGCCTTTTGTGTTCACATACTCACTTGCCTGTTGTGGTGGGCAAAGTATTCAGATATGAGTGCCATTGGTGGCCCCTGAACAGTTTGGAAACCCCATCCTCTCAGATCCAGTTATTATTTCTGGAACTTTTCTTAAGACAACCATCTGTGAGTAGGTCACAGTGTTAACTGCCTTGCAAACCTGCCCAAGACCAACCCTGTCAGCAGACTTGCCAGCCCCAAAGTGGTTTGCAATGGATGTACCCAGCTTCCACAGGGAAATAGCCCTCCACTTCTGCACAAATGTGGCTTCCCTGTATCGAATGTTCTGGCTCTGGAAGTTTGGTGCAAGCTCCTAACACAGCTCCACAAAGGTCTGTTTCCTCATTTGGAATTTCTGAAGCCACTGCTGGTCAACCCAGGTTTCCATCACATCATACTCATTCTCCTAGACCAGGAGCTGAACCACATCATCATCATCCATGTCTTTCACCCACTTTGGCATATGAGAAGGATCTGCCATCATCAAATGTGTGAAGGCACGGCACACTGAAGTACCACCAACACATAGCAAAACAGTTCCTGGAGTGTCTCCCTGTGGCACACAGAACCCTGGGATACTGCCACTGAAATGGTAGTGCTAATGTTGCATAACAGTGGTAGTGTGGACGCGCGTACATGTAGTGTTATACCCATGTCCAGCACCGCATATGTGGACACTCAGTGTGGCTATAGGGAACATGCATACAGTAAAGTAATTGAATACATTCCCCAGTGTAGACAGCCCGACAGTGATTATTACTATAACAAACAGATGGAGAACAGAAATATTAAGCGATTTGCCTAAGATCACACAGGAAGAGGTAGGAATTGAACCCAGGTCACGTGGGGGGCCAGCCTAGTATGCTAACCACAAGACCATCCTTCCTCTGATGGTTTTTATTTCACTGTAGGGCAAATAAGTGGATAAAATAGGATTTAACTATAGCAATCCTCAACAAGAACAGTTGTTTTAAAAATAACTTTATGAATGGGAAATGGATATATGTTTTAGGTGTGTTATATCTTAAGAGGTTTCTTAATATGAGAGGCACATACAAGAGGCGCTGAATCTCTTATTTGCTCAGGAAATCAGTGTAATTTCTACTTATTGAAGTTAGATCAACTCAAAGGGAACTGAAGCTGCTCTACATGACAGAATCTTTAAGATGAAGATGAATTATTGTAATTTTTAAGTAATCAGTTACTTAAGGCAGTTTTCCCCACATTGTCTAATCCCACAGTTCTCAAACTTCATTGCACCGTGACCATCTTCTGACAACAAAAATTACTACGTGACCCCCCCCCAAGACAGGGGACTGAAGCCTGAGCCCACCCAAGCACTGCTGTAGAGGTAAAAATCCTAAAGCCATCTTGGATCCTCTAAAGGACAACTAGGCATCCATTTTGTAAGCCCTTCTTGTCCCCTTCACACTCTGAGTTTGGCACCTTTTTATGTTTAGACGGGAAAAGATAGTTATTGTCAATCAGCTAATCTGCCTAGCAACCCAATGCCTATATAAGGCGGTGCTCAGATTAGATTGGAGCTGCCTGCCCGAGTGGCAAAGTCTTGTTGTCTGTCTGAGACAGAGCAAGTAGCTGAGGGTTAATAGGGTAGGCCATTCTCCCCACAAGGGTCATCTTAAGCAGGGAATATACTTACCTACACGCACCTAATCCATCTTTTATAGTGATCGCTTGCCCCACGCACTACGACACAGGTAAAGGACCTAAGTACTCTCATTTTACCTGAGAAGACGCTCATCTGGTCCTGCCTTGAGGCCCTGTCTCCATCTGAGCGATCTGGCCGTCCTGTCATGCTGCATCTATCCTGAAGAGAAGAAGACACTATCAAATCAAGCTGATAGAGATGGTAGAGTCATTGTTATTTTGAACCTTGTGTATAGATCTCTATTGATACAGCCTGCCTTTTTTGATTATCTGTCTCACCTTGTTACCTGGGGAGTCCTTGCTGTTCGGGGAGATTTTGACAAACCAGTAAAGTGCCTAAACCACTATTGTATATTACTAACAGTAGTCAAGTTAACAGGCCATACTGAACCATTCTTGCTTATTGCTAACAAAAATAGCTAAGTCAGCAGGTCGTAGATTGGTCATGCAGTGGCCTCATGTAACCAGACAGGAGGGGTGGGGGTTTCGGGTGCCACAGACAGGACAGCTTGACCCTGCATCCTTCCTGCTAAGACTGTTAAAATTGCTGATGCATGTATTCTAGAAAAACAAGAAGACTGTTTATATGTGCCCCCGGGAATGTTTGTCAGGGCCTAAAGGCATGGACACCGGAAAAAAAAAATTTCTGGTTAACTGGCAATCATAAGGTATCTGACCTTTTAACCCTGTTTGCTTAGCAAGTTTTCTTTAAAGGATATGTCATTGTATTACTAATGTATAAATAAGGGGGGAAAGTTTGAGGTAATTGGACTTCTCAGGAGGGGCTCTTCAGGGATGCTCCCTCTAGATGCTCCTCTGGGTTCCCACTGGCAGATGGAAGCCTGGCCAGCTGAAGCCTGTCAAAGTGTCACTCAAGAGCCACGCTAGCTTCAGTAATTATCGAGGGTTGGGAGTGTTTCACTAACCTGTTGCAGATACGTTTAAGTGCTTAAGACTAAGTAAAGTTTAGCTTTAAGTGAAAGCAATCCTGTGTTGTCCTGTTTGTGCCAGCCACCTATGGGTCGGATGGCCATGTCTCCCTTGATTTATTTCCGAATACCACCTCACAGAGAGTAAAAGTTACTGAGAACTTTGGGTTAAAAGAACCCCGGGTAACAGAATTTGGAGGCCCCAGCAAGGATAGTAGAGAGGAAGGAGACGGATGGTACAAACAGTTTGTAGTTTGTCCATTGCAATAGGAGGTGAAAGACAGCGGGGTGGGGTCACTCCCTACAAGTTCCCGTGTCGCAGTTTGCAAGTTAATTTACGGATACATTCCATTACTGGGACTCAGAACTCAGGTTGATTGCCTGCTCGAGTGGAGAAATTATGTCCAGAGACAGGGAAATAACTGGAAAGAAAGAACAATTGAAAATGATGTTGGGAAACAACTTGACAGATTTTGTACAAGAGTACAGGGGTAATGGACCCTGGAAGCCCGGTGCCTTCATTGGTCTCGGTGCCTTCCTGCAGCTTCACAAGCTATCGGACATCTGGGTTAGTGCAGGAAGGTGGGGGGATCCAAATGTTAGGGCAAAGAAAAAGGCTACTTTGGGGGCTGTGGGTGGTTGCAACCACATTGGATCAGGAGATAGATCAGCTGAAGAACCAGGTGCAGGAATTGGAAAGAATCAGAGCTGAAAAGGAAAGTGAAGTGATTAATTTGAAGGCAGAATCTGATGCTGTCATAAACAGATAGCTAAGGGTTAATGTTCTTTTACCTGTAAAGGGTTAACACAGGGAACCAAACACCTGACCAGAGGACCAATCAGGAAACAAGACTTTTTCAAATCTGGATGGTAAGAGTATCTGGCATGGCTGGACTCACTCCAACTGGTGTGGCAGCTATGTGCAGGGAGTGTATGTCCCCCAAGGATTTTGCAGGGCTCCCTTATGATATCCAGATCGGTGTCCCCCTTGGAGCAGATGACACAGAGAAGCACATAAATGTGCAGAGGGAAGTAATACACACCCTCTTCCTGGGAGAAAGCCCCACAGTTATATTTCACCAGAAGAAGCAACAGGCCAGGAGAGAGTAGAAAGTTACGTAGCCAGAAAGAAATTGGCATGGAGACATTCTGGGCTGACAAATGTCATTAACCCAGACTTTGCAGCTCTCCCTTTCAAACAAGCTTTAATCCAAGGATTTCTCCCTTTGATTCATATGGCCTTAGTGGGTATGGATCTGGCAGCAGTTCGAACAAGAGATATTGAGGATAGTGCAAAGCAAAAGGATGTGCACCCTCCTAAAAGGAAACCGGATAAGGTGGCTGCTATAGCCCCTCCAAGTAGCATGCAGGGAAAGGAAAATGGAGATAGACCCCATAAGGGTCGAGGCAGAACCCCCGACTCATGGCGTGGGGAAATTTGGAAGCAGCTTTTTAAATATGAGCAGAAGAAAGCGATAGATCGGCTGCCTACTGCTGAACTCCTAGCGACATTTGCAGAACATGAACTGGCCGAGCATCGGGGAAAAGGTGCCAGTGCACCACCGATTGCTGCCCTATAGGGAGACCGGGCACCCCAGGAACCCCCAATTGTGGAACAATTAAACACCGATGAGTGGGGGAGGTTCATAGTTTATGTGAAATTTGCAGGAGTGGCGTTCAGACAAAATTTACTAGTAGACTCAGGTGCCACCTACTCCCTAATTAGTACCCAAAATAAGGACCTATTTGGACTTCCGGCTGGAGTCAAAACCTTACAGGGATTTAAAAGCATTGTCCCCTTCTGTAAAGAAAATTCCATATAGTGTGGGGACAAAGAAGAGCCAAGGGCAATTTGGCTTGATGGATTTGGACGGGGAGAAGGCATTCTAGGAATAGATGCTCTGAGGGAATTGAGAGTGCTAGTTGATTGTGCTAACAGGGTTTTGTGGGAAATGCCTCCTGACACCCCATGAGATCCCATGGAAATTTCAGCCAGCTATCGAATAGCAGCCCTTAAGGCATCTGAAAAATTGGAATGGCCTGCTTGGCCCCCAGAAGTTTTAGTAATTGCAGAGAAATACCAGGAGATGTGGGCCAAGAATAAAATAGAATGTGGTCAAATGGATGCAGAAATCCTAGTCACAGACCCTGATCCTCCACCCCAGAAGCAGTATCAATATCCAAAGGAGGCAGAAGCCGGCCTGAAGGAAACAATTGATGGGCTTCTGAGCCAAGGAGTTTTAGTGGAACAGACCAGCACTAACAATGCTGCCCTATGGCCCATCCTTAAGAGTGATGGCAAAACCTGGAGGCTTGTGGTGGATTTTCGCCCCCTCAACCGGGTGACTCCACCTCTGGCCCCTGTAGTAGCTAAATATCAGGAGGTAATGGCCTCCATTGTAGGAAGGGCCCAGTGGTTTTCAGTTTTAGATTTTACTAATGCTTTCTTTGCTATCCCCTTACACCGGGACAGCTACTATAAATTTGCCTTCATGTAGCAAAAATGTGGGAGGGAATGCTTGAAAGGGACAGTGTGATTCCTTATGTGGATGATGTCCTGGTCTGCACACAGACCCAGGAGGAAAATTTAAAGGTGTTGGACAGAATGCTGCAAAAAATTCAGGAAACAGGATTTAAAGTAAGCCCCAAGAAGGCCCAACTGTGCTCCCAGCAGGTACTCTAGCTTGAGGTAACACTGGGACAAGAAGGGCGCTACCCTGACCAACAAAGGGTGGAGTTAATTCTTAAAAACTCCCAGCCCCCACTGACGTGACTGCTCTGAGATCATTCCTGGGCATGATTAACTTCTCCCGAGATTTTATAGAAGGGTTTGCAGAAAAAGCAGCCCTGCTGCATGAATTGTTAAAAAAAGGGGGAGAATGGAACTGGGGCCCACAGCAGCAGGAAGCCATGGCCCACTTAAAACAAGCTTTGGCTCAAGCCCCAGCCCTATCAGATCCCCGGGTAGGAGAACCATTTGTGTTACAACTGGCAACTGCAGACAAGGGAATGGGAGCTGTGTTAAGCCAGAACCATGGGACAGGTCTCCGACCTGTAGCTTATGCCTCCAAGACCCTGAGTGAGATAGAGAAGGGATTCACCCCTTGTGAGAAAGAGGTCTTGGCACTGGTTTGGGCATTACAGCATTGGGAATACCTGGTAGGTTTGTCCCCTGTGTTACTAAGAACAGCCCCACTCCCTAGTGAAGTATGTACTCACTGGAAAAAAATCAACATTGACCATGTATCTAGCCCTCGATTAGCAAAGCAAGGGTCCATTTTGCTAAACAAAAATGTAGATATGGAAAAGACCCCAGCACTATCCCCAGTACCTTATGGCCTCCTGATAAAGGGGGAAGAACACAAATGCCTGTTACCTGAGACACTGCCTGAGGAGCCCTCGCTCTTCAAGGGAGGGGTCGTGCTGAGTGAAACCCTGGGAGTAGCAGATATTGTTTGGTTTGTGGATGGCTCGTGTTTTTACAAAAATGGCCATCTGCATGTGGGCTTCACTGCTGTAAAAGTGCCTACAGGTGAGGTGCTGAGGGGACAGTGTACACCATATTCTGCCCAAGGAGTCGAAATTGTGGCTATAGCAGTAGCCCTCGAAAATACCCCAATCACTCAGGAGGTAGCCATCTTCACCGACTCAGACTGGGTCCTTGGGTTCCTAGTGGATTGGGTTCCAGAATGGAAAAAGAGAGGGATGAGGTCTGCAGATGGGAACCCCATAGCCCATGCTGACAAACTGATATATGTGGGGGTATTGGCGGGGGCCCAGGACACTGTGGTACACTTGGGAAAAGTCAGAGTGTACAAGAAGGGGACTGAGGAGTCAAAATGGAATAAATTGGGCAGATGAGGAAGCAAGAAGGGGGGCCAGAGAAGGAAAATTGTGGCAGCCAAGAACCGGGGGAGGTATAGCTCCTATAGCAGCAGCTAGAAAAAGAGACTCACTTCAAATAGATTTAATAACCCTCCAAAGCCAGGATCCCAGCCTGACAGAGTTGATGAAAAAGGGAAAGTACTGGGAGTGGAAAGTGTGGCAGAATGAATCAAAATTAATTCTAGCAACTAAGGAAGGGGAACCAGAAGCAGTCTGGGTGGTTCCTGCAGCCTTAAGAACAGAAATGATTTCCCTAGCTCACGACCAGGGACACTTAGGAATAGAGAAAACCTTAACCTGATTGCAGGCTGCCAGCTGGTGGCCACACATGAGCAGCGATGTGGAGCAGTTTGTAAATGACTGTTTACCATGTGCAGCTAATAATGCTGATCCCAAAGTAATTAAAGGACCTCTGAAACAACAAAGAATAGAGGAGCCATGGGCCTGACTGCAAGTTGATTTTATTGGGCCCCTATCCAGGACACCCAGAGGTAATCAATATTGTCTGGTGATTGTTGATCCCTTTACTAAATGGATTGAGGCTATCCCTACTCGAAATAACACAGCTCAAACCACAGCTCAGGTGCTCACTGAACAAGTAATCAATTTCCCTTGGGGTGCCCCATCTGGTTCAGATCAAGGGCCCCACTTTGCTGGGGAAATCACAAAAGGAATCTGCCAAGTGTTTGGGATTAAACAAAGGTTACATATAGCTGGACACCCTGAAAGTTCAGGCCAAGTGGAGCGAACTAACCATACTCTAAAAACAGCTCTCAGAAAAGTAGTAAACCAGCAAGGAAAGGATTGGGACCAAAGACTGCCATTCATCGTGATGGCTATCAGGGGTTCAGTGGCATCGGCTGGAGTAACTCCATTCAAGGCAATGACTGGGAGAAAGATGTATCTCCCAGAACAGTGGTGGGTGGATGGAACACCATCTGACAACCTACAACCCCACATCCTCAGGGACCAATGGATGCAGCAGCTGTTAAAAGTTGTTGTTGACACCCATCAGCAGGTTGCCATAGCCTTGGGAACCAACATTCAGAAAATGGACAAGAGAATGGGTCCAATCCTAAATCCCCAAGAATGGTTATGTATTGACAAATAAAGGAAAGAGCACATAATCTTAGTCCCATTTAGGAAGGACCTGTTAGAATCTGTAACAAGACCAGTCCTATTGTCTAGCAGCTAGAAATTCAGTCAGGAAAAAAACATATTGAAGTGGTTTCACTCCTCACAGCTAAAATGATAGAAGGGAAACCATCCCAGTCAGTCTTAGATGAAATGGATGCCTATTTTTGGCTCCTGGAGGAGGAGAGCATAATTACTCATGGGAAATGGGAATCCAAAGTAGAAACAGATAGTGAACCAACAAGTAATTCCTCAGAGTCAGAAGGAAAAAAATATATAATTGGAGGTATACCAATCTCCTAGAACTGGAAGGTCATTGAATCCAACCCCCTGCCTTCACTAGCAGGACCAAGTACTGATTTTTACCCCAGATCTCTAAGTTGCCCCCTTGAGGATTGAACTCACAACACTAGGTTTAGCAAGCCAATGCTCAAACCACTGAGCTATCCCTCCCCTCAACCACTGAGCTATTAAGAGGAGTTAAGTTCAGAGCTGGAAGTAATAGAGGAAGCTCAAGTAGTCCCAGATGAAAATGTAAATGTAACCCAAGTAATTGTTGAAATTAAAACATCAGAAAGTGAAATAAATGCAATAAACTACCCTGGTAGTCATGGGCAAATGTTTGGGCCACAGCATCAGGCCCAGATAAGCCCAGGTTGAGAAAACATGATTCAGACATCAGTGAATCTGAATAAATGTCAGCTTTAAAATGTTTTACTACTCCCTCCTTCTTGTGGCGGAGGGGAGAGTTTATTTTTGTTTTGTGTGGCAGAGTTTTGGTCATTAGCAGATGTCCAACATCCCTACCTGTTATGTGGTCTTGGCTGTGTACGTTATTGTTTGGATTCTTGTGTTTGGAGGTCTGCTACTCTGGTGTTGGTGCAACAAAAGACACCGTGATTGAGAAATGGGAGAACCACGCATTGAAGACACTGGAATGTGAAGTAAACAATACCCTCAGTATTGCTCCAGATCCCACATATGTCTCAGGAGAAAGTCTTCACCTTCTAAGATCTACAGATGGATACAACCCCACTTCCATGAGGCTAAAAGATTTGAACAAAATAAACATCACAGTCGGAATGAGTGGGGAATCAACATGTATAATGGTTTGGACTGTAAATGGTAGTCCACTTTGGCGGCCGAAGAATCCCAGAATAGTAGGTGGAAACATCACTATCCTCATGCATACCGCAATATCCTTTTTCCCCCTTTGGCCTGGAAGAGCAGATTTATTGGTAGGAGGAATTGGAAAATATTACCCAGATAAATTAGGCTGTTGTTGGGTGGGAACAAGCAGGATGCTGCATAATTGTAGCCAATCTAGATGGGCACAGCTGTGAACTGACCTGCCTGAGAAAACAGCCCCTGGAAACAAAACAGTCCAATTTAAATTAGAATATGCCACCCACTTCACCAGGAAACAGACAAATTGGGAGAAAATGGAATTGCAAACAGTTACACCAGGAGGGGAATGGAAGATCCTCCTGTCCTGTTCCAACAGGAACCAGTGGTTGCTCAAAGAGGAGCTCCTGTCTCCATGATGTGGAAAGCAGCATCAGCTGATATGGTGTGCTGGTGAGAAAATTATCCACATGCGGGTTAGCATGACAGGAACATGGCTTTTGCAAGGGCCACATGGTGTAAAAAGTTGCAATGTTTGGGTTCTGAACCCACCAGTCACCAATTTAATCGGTCCCTACATTATCCGAACCAATGTCAAAAACAATTGGTAATTAACCCTACTCACTCCCTCAAAAAGGTCATTCTAGACCTAAGCTTGACAAAGGTCTCGGGAATGGAGCCCTGGTGTAAGCAATTTGTTCCACCCTTATTGGAAGGTTGGAAAAATTTGATGAAAAACACACAATATTGCCAAATCAGAAAGTTCTAGAAGGGGACGTAGAAGGGTAAAGAAAGACTTATGGGGAGCAATTGGAACGGGAGGAGCAGTCCTTAACAGTATTAATGAGGAGGTGCTTGCAAACAAAATGAATGCAATGGGAACTCATATAAAAGATTTGGCTACACCTATTTGATCAATTAAGTTCCCTGCAATCCAAAGTAGCAAATATCTTGGAGGGATGGGAAAAAAACCAAGAGGAAGACCATCGCCGCCTCTTGCAGGCTGTTGGCATTTTGCAAGCTAATACTTTTTTAGCTATGGCATGTATGCAAATACAAGTATGGATGATTGATGTAGTAAAATATATGATTCATGATGGTATGAATGGGGTGCTCCCAGTAGCCAGTTCTATGGAGACAGCAATATCAACAGCCTTCTGTAATGTAAGCTGAGCTTCTGTCAGTAGGTGCTGTAGCTTTTCTTTACACACAGTCTCGGAGACCGGCGAGACGGCTGCACCGGTGTCCAGTTCCATGTGTATAGGTTTGCCATCCAACAACGGGGTTACCCAGTATTCATGTGAGCCCACTGCCAAAGACAAAACATGAAGTGGCACTTCCGCTTGCGATGAGGTGTCACCTTGATCATCCTGGGTCTGCTCTAGGGTATGCAGGGTTCCTCTTTTTGTCGGCCAGACCACAGGCCTCTTTTTCTTTTGTTTACAGGCACACTCAATGTGTCCCTTTTTGCCACAGTGTCGACACACCAGGTCCTTACAGCAGCATTCTGATGCCTGGTGACCCGGCTTACCACAGCGGTAACATTCTTGACTCTGCACAGTTTTGTGGGTAGGTTTGTGACATTTTTTGCACCCTAGGGGATGAAACTGATGCATTGCGCCTCCCTTGTAGCCAGTTCCATGGAGACAGCAATATCAACAGCCTTCTGTAATGTAAGCTGAGCCTCTGTCAGTAGGCGCTTCCATATAGCTTCACTGTACAGGCCACACACTAACCTGTCACGCAGGGCATCATTTAACATCTCTTTAAATTCACAGTGTTCTGCTAGCTTTTTAAAAATTGCTACAAATTGTACAACTGTTTCATCTTCTTTTTGGTCTCTTTTGTGGAACCGATATCTTTCAGCAATTACCAGTGGTTTTGGGGGAAAATGGGACCCCAGGATTTCCACAACGTCACTGTAAGATTTAGTCTCAGGCTTAATAGGGTGTATGTAGTAAGCTGCGTAGCAGGGAGTAGGTTTTAGCCCCTACAACACTTAAGAATATTGGCACCTTCTTCGCTTCTGTAATGTCATTTGCAATAACAAAAAGCTCAAAACGCTCACTATACACATGCCACTGCTCTATATTCTCATCAGAAGGTTCCAGTGGCCTGGTCAGAGTAGCCATGATTTTTAGTTTCACTTTCACAGTCAGTGCAAACAAGCAGTTTTTTTGTTTGTTTTTTTACCTTGACTTCTACTTCCTTCTGTTACTGGAGCAGCACCGGAATCGCATCCATCGTCGCCATTTGTTATATCCTTGGGGGCAGCCAGTTTAGGAAGAAATCACTTGAGGCCAGACAGCAGACAGCTAACAAAACTACCATTTATTTACACACATAGAGTTCACCTAACTGGCTGAAGCAGGCTAGGCTATCCCCTAATAATCTAACTCAGTTGCCATGGGAACAAAAACCATGACAACCAAATACACAACAATAGCAATCTTGGGGTACCAATTAGTAGTGGTTTTTGTTACCAGCCTAATAACATACTGGACCTGGCACAAAATCCTGCGATTGCAAGTCCCAACAGATGAGTCAGTGATTACTGCCACCAACATTCATATCCCCACGGAGGGAATATATTGAACTTGTCGCCCCTCCCTCAGCTGAGAGGGTAGGCTAAAATGACCACTTGTTAGTTGCTATGCTGGTGTGCTGAGTATGGGATGCCAACAAGAAGATCATTTGCTCAGTGTCATGGTATAAACCCCCACTCTGAACCTTAGCATCCAAAAGATGGGGTACCAGCATGAATTCCTCTAAGCTCAATTACCAGCTTAGTACTTGTAGCGCTGCCACCAACCAGGAATTCCAGTGCCTGGTACACTCTGGTCCCCACAAAACCTTGCCCAGGGATCCCCAAGACCCAGACCCTCTGGATCTTAACAAAAGGAAAGTAAACCCTTTCCCTCACCGTTGCCTCTCCCAGGCTTCTCCTCCCTGGGTTACCCTGGAAGATCACCGTGATTCAAACTCCTTCAATCTTAAAACAGAGAGGACAATTCACCTTCCCCCCCTCCTTCTCTCTCCCCCTCCCAGACTCTCCCTGAGAGAGAAAGTGATCCTAACACAGACAGAAAATTAACTTCTCTCTCCCGCTTCCCTCCTTTCTCCCCACCAGTTCCCTGGTGAATCCAGACCCAGTCCCCTGGGGTCTCACCAGAATAAAAAAAACAATCAGGTTCTTAAACAAGAAAAGCTTTTAATTAAAGAAAAAAAACAGTAAAAATTATCTTTGTAAATTTAAGATGGAATATGTTACAGGGTCTTTCAGCTATAGACACTGGGAATACCCTCCCAGCCTAAGTACAAATTTAAATCCTTTCAGCAAAAATGCAAATTTGAACTCCTTCCAGCCAAATACACATTTGCAAATAAAGAAAACATACATAAGCCTAACTCGCTTTATCTACCTAGTACTCACTATTCTGGACATATAAGAGACTGTATCAAAGAGATTGGAGAGAAACCTGGTTGCACGTCTGGTCCCTCTGAGCCCCCAGAGTGAACAACTAAAATCTAATAGCACACACAAAAACTTCCCTCCCTCAAGATTTGAAAGTATCCTGTCCCCTGATTGGTCCTCTGGTCAGGTGACAGCCAGTCTCACTGATCTTGTTAACCCTTCCAGGCAAAAGAGATATGAAGTACTTCTGTTCTATTAACTCTTACTTATCTGTTTATAACACTCGGTCTCAGCTGAGAGCCTTGAGCTTTCTTTGGATCTCAACTCAGGTGCATCCAGGAAAGGTGTAATAGCAATCATGTAAAGGACCCCTTGTATAAAAGGTGCCCTTTAAGGAGGGGACTGTTTGGGGAGATTTTGGCAAACCAGTAAAGTGCCTAAACCACTATTGTATATTACTAACAGTAGTCAAGTTAACAGGCCATACTGAACCATTCTTGCTTATTACTAACAAAAATAGCTAAGTCAGCAGGTCGTAAATTGGTCATGCAGTGGCCTCAGTGTAATCAGACCGGAGGGGCGGGGGTTTCGGGTGCCACAGACAGGACAGCTTGACCCTGCACCCTTCCTGCTAAGACTGTTAAAATTGCTGATGCATGTATTGTAGAAAAACAAGAAGTGTGTTTATATGTGCCCCTGGGAATGTTTGTCAGGGCCGAAAGGCATGAACACTCTGAAAAAAATATATATCTGGTTAACTGGCAATCATAAGGTGTTTGACCTTTTAACCCTGCTTACTTAGCAAGTTTTCTTTAAGGGATATGTCATTGTTTTACTAATGTATAAATAAGGGGGAAAAGTTTGAGGTAATTGGACTTCTCAGGAGGGGCTCTTCAGGGATGCTCCCTCTGGACGCATCTTTGGGTCCCCACCGGCAGACAGAAGCCTGGCCAGCTGAAGCCTGCCATGGTGCCACTCGAGAGCCATGCTCAGCTTCGGTAATTATCGAGGGTTGAGGGTGTTTCACTAACCTGTTGCGGACACATGTAAGTGCTTAAGACTAAGTAAAGTTTAGCTTTAAGTGAAAGCACTTCTGTGTTGTCCTGTTTGCGCCAGCCATCTATGGGTAGGACGGCCGTGTCTCCCCAGATTTATTCCCTAATACCACCTGGCACAGAGTAAAAGTTACCAAGAGCTTTGGGTTAAAAGAACCCCAGGTAACACTTGCCACCCCATTAATAAATCTTGTTGTACCTTTATCCTGTTTAAGTTATATCTGGGAACACAAACCCCCAGTGATAGATAAGGGAATCTGAGCCGGAGACTCCTGGCCATTGTCAAGTCTAACTCCTGTTTCGGTCAACAATGCCACCCCAGACTTTAGCTCCGGTCGCTGGGGCTTGGGCTTCAGCTTTAGCTTTGGCCCCAGACAGGCTAACAGCAGCCCTGGTGATCCCATTAAAATGGGGTGGTGACCAACTTTGGGGTCCCAACCCATAGTTTGAGAACTGTTGGTCTAATCTAACATGGAAACTTTTGGATGGCACAGTCCTGATCCTAAACACAATGGAACTTGATCATTTTGTTTCTATAAGAACAGAACAGCACATACATTTTTTTTTGATTTCTTGAAAATATTGTACAGGAAATGTACCCTAATATTGACGTTACAATTGAATTGTTACCACGTTACAATTGAATTACGGATCTGCAGAGCACATTAAATTGGTTTAAAAAGAGTCATCAGGAAGTTGCAAAGCTGTGAGATGAATAAATGTAAACAGATGTGAAATATCAAAACAAAAACAAACTAAAAACACCATTTGGGGATTTGTATTTGGAAAAGGAGAAGGAAAAAACCCTGAGAACCAGAGAAGGAGCAAAGTTTTACAGAAATCCTATATTCTGAGATGCTTGTGACCCCCAGTACTGGTCAGAATCAAGTAGGCATCTCCACAAAGCCAAAGGCACAGAAGGGATGAGTTCTCCCTGATAGTTGAGTGGGACGCTAAATTTTAGGAAAGAAGAGTAGGCAGTTCGAAGGAGAAAGGGCCAAAAGAAGCTGTCAGAAGTCCAAGTTAAGGTCTTTCTGCCAGGAAAAAGCAAAGACTCCTAAAGAGCAAATTCTGGGACTTGGAAGCATCTGACAAGAGCTCATAAGCAGATATACAGAAAGTGGGCATAGAAGGACCTAGGACACGAAGTCAGCAACAGGTAAATGCAAACCACAAGACTTGAGAGTGTGTAAGTATAGCCCAGATATCAAAGGCACCAAACACTGATGTTCAGGAGAAGCAGGAAAGACATGTATGGGAGTCAAGTAACCCAGGACTCAAACTGTGGCCGTTATTTGCAGGAGCCCAGGGGGTCAGATGGAGTCACATCCCCAAGACCTGAAATAAAAATAGTTTGTAAAATTCATGGGTTGGACAGGATCAATCTTCAGAAGGGGCCAAAGATTAGATTCTCTAGAGCAAGGATCAGCACAGAGGACAAGTGCCTGCTTTGTAACATTCTTGTACTTGAAACTGCTAAGCCTGTGTTTTCTGTGTATCACACCAGTAAACTCCTGAAGATTCTGCTTGTCTGCAGACACAGCAACCATTCTGATGCATGCTCACAGGAACTCAAGGGGTGGCATGGCCAAAGGAGGAAGAGTGTTATTTGCCAGGCAGCTCTGGCTAATAAGAGCTCCCTATCAAATTTCATTAACTTCCACTTCCACCAGTGGCAAACATGCCTTCCTTGACCCTCCAAGCTGTCAACATTCTCCTTCATTCTTAAGGTCAAGAGCCCCAAGTCCCCTCCCACAAAAGGGCAACACACATACTTCTAGACTAAAATGGCCTGTTATTTTAAATCAGGAGGAGGAGAGAACAAAATTAATGTGTCCATGAGAAAACCCAGCATGTATACCGCCTCTCCAATAGACTGAAACAACTCCAGAACAAAGTTCTGGCTGGCTCCCTGCCTGCTTTCTTTATCTCATTGCTTGTGCAGCTTCTCTGCTTACAGCCTCAGGCTGGCCACCACTACATCCAAAAACTTCTGGATCTGGATTTTCCCAGTCTCTTTTAAACACTAGAGCAACAGTTCAATGTGACCTTTGCGACATTGAGCCAAAAAGGGTTAAGCAACTAGCAGGCTACATGACCCAAATTCAACCTTTAGAGACATATTAGAAAAGTATATAAATGATCATTAGAGCTATTCCTTATAAATAGCTAACAGGAGCACGGGGGAGGGATATGTGACAGACCCAGACTAGTGGGGTACAGGAGTCTGGTAGAGGGCAAATATACTGGTCACTGGGTGAGTAGTTTTCTGTTCCCTGAGTGACCAGAGCAGGGGCTGCACTAGAGTAATCAGGAACCTGCTAGAACCAATTAAGGCAGACAGGCTAATTAGAACACCTGCAGCCAGTCAAGGCAGGCTAATCAGGACACCTGGGTTTAAAAAGGAGCTCACTCCTGTCAGGTGGGGGGAAGCCAGAGGAGAGGAAGTGTGTGAGAGGAGCTGAGAGTGAGAGGGTGTGCTGCTGGAGGACTAAGGAGTACAAGTGTTATTAGACACCAGGAGGAAGGTCCTGTGGCGAGTATAAAGAAGGTGTTTGGAGGAGGCCATGGGGAAGTAGCCCAGGAAGTTGTAGCTGTCATGCAGCTGTTACAGAAGGCACTATAGACAGCTGCAATCCACAGGGCCCTGGGCTGGGACCCAGAGTAGAGAGCAGGCCCGGGTTCCCCCCAAACCTCCCAACTCCTGATCAGACACAGGAGAAGTTGACCCAGACTGTGGGGAAGATCACTGAGCTGAGCAAATCTGCCAAATAAGTGCAGGACCCACCAAGGTAGAGGAGGAACTTTGTCACAGTAGGTAGCAGAATCCAATTCAATGAGCTTGTAACCTTCTGGTCCACCTTAGAGAGCTTCAATGTTTACATGATTCCAGGATGCATGTGAAAGTTTGTTTTACCATGGAGAACAAAGCTCTGACATCAGGAAGAGAGGATTTGGGCTGTACTTGGGTTAGTCCATAGCCCCAGGAGCAACTAACCTCTCCATCACGGGATTTTAACAGTTTTAAAGAAGATTCTGTATTGTTAGAGAATTAGAAGTAATGCTAATTGTATGTGTTTCCTTGTGTCTTGTTAGATGTTAACCATGTAAACAGACAGTTCCTGTCTGTTACTATATCTATTGATTCAGAGATCAAAAGAGAATATTAACATTTAGATGAAACTTGGGTGTAATAATATCATTGTCTATATTTCTTTGAAGTTTGTAATAAACTGTCTATGAACTGCTTAATGGAAAGTTACCCCATGCTGATGAATGCAACTAGTTACCTGTGTATACATAGGGAATAGGAGGTTCTACATCAAAGCTACAATGTTGCATGCAAGAAATGCCTGCTGTCAAGAGGCCCCCAGAGAGCTATAAAAAGAACTCATGGGCCCTGAGTCTCTCAGATCTGTTTAAGCTTCATCTAGGAAATTCGAGTCACAAGACTGAGATTCCCAGCTCCAGTCTAGGTCACCCTGATATTGGACATTGGACTATAACCTATGGAACTAATTCTGAAAGAACTCTTAGTAACTTTACAGCTCACCATCTCTACTATGAAACCGACCTAAGAACTCCATTCATGCCTGTATATATAATCTTTTAAACTATACTCTTATTTTAAATAAATTTTAGTTTAGTTAATAAGAATTGGCTGTAAATGTTTCAGATCTTCCCCAAATACTCGTTAAGTGACCTGATGGGTAATGTATCAGATTCTTTGGGACTGGTAGAACTTTTTATATGATGAACACAATTTTCAGTAATCCTCATCATATTTGACTTGGCTGTCTGGGTGGGAGCCCAAGGCTGGGTTGCTTTAAGGAAGCTATAGTTTTGGTTTCTGGGTTAGCAGTAATGTATTGCAGAAGCTGGTTTGTTGCTGGCTTGGTGAATCTAATGATTAGAAATAACCTCCAGTTCTGGGGATCATCTGCCCCATTCTTTGGGGTTTGCCCTGATTGAACAATCACAGTGTGGCCCCTCAGGACCCTGATCACAGCTCTATACCTGGGTCTAGTTCAGGCACTGTTTGGTCCTAATTTAGGACAGAGTAACAAGGAGGAAATGGCAGTCATCACTGCAGGGACAGGAGTTCAGGGGGCAGAACAGAGAACCACTGTGTGTCACCCGCACTCGCCTTGCAGGCCACCAACCCACCCATCAGTATTTGTGAGTGTGTCCTATGCAGGCGGATTCTCCATATCCCTGTCAACTTGCCATGACTCACATGTGGTAAACAATATAGGGCAGGCCCAGAATGAGAGATACAAGTAAAACAGGAGACCAAGCAGCATAGCTGACAGAAAATGTCTGATCAATTTCTCTAGTATCAATAGCATTCTATACACATGACTTTCATGACTCATTCTGTAATGTTATAAGTATTTACTTTAAAACTACCTGACCCCCTTGGACTAAATACCTTTTAATAAATATCACATAATCAAGAAGTCAGAGAAACAGCACCTAGGAGTGCTGAATATGAGAACTCAGGACCTGGGAGTAGGCCAGTACTGGGAGCCAAGACAGAAAAAGGGACTGTCTGGTAGCCAACTCAGAGTCTGACACATACAAAACGATAAGCTAGCAGCACAGAGCACTATGAAGCCACCTATGAAAGGAAAGTGTTTTCTGGTGTACAGCTAAGGAGGGAAACAAGCTGATGGAAAGCAAAGGTGGTTTAATAAAAACTTATGACTCAGGTTTACTTTCTCCTTGATGCTGAAATGCCTTAATGCTTTGACTTGTTTCTAGTAGTGAGTCCATGAACAAGTCAGGGAAGAGAGAATGAGATGCTTTCTACCGGGGTTTCAAAATTGCGTCCTTAAAGGCTCACTTTTAGGAGGAAATATAGGAATTATCAAGTTTCAAACACTATTTGTGGGGGTTATTTTGAAACAGCTTCTGCCGAAGCCCAGGTTCCTGGCCATGGACTCTCAACAAGTATAGGGAGATCTTACTGTTTTCAAATCTGCAAAACTTCCACATTTGGAGAAGTCTCAGTTTATACTTTAGACGATTATATGCTAAAAATTCTCTTTGTTTGTTTTCCCCCCCAGCGTTAACCTAACGCTAACCAGAAATCCTACCATATTCAGAACTAAGCCTTAGCATTGCAGTACATGCAGGAGGCTGTTCAGCTTTCATTTGCATAGTGTGCCAGGAGTTAGGTCCTGTATTGCACATGACATGATCTCCTATCCTGTATATCTGAACATTGTCTAAAGCCTGTGATTGCCATCCAGGATTTCAGCAAAGTTCAGTTACATTTATACTGTGACTAACAATAAATCCATCATAATATTATGAGAAAAATAAGTCAAGATCTAGCTTTCAATAAAATAGATTCGTGTCCAACGCTGTGTGTGCAAGCTATTGCTGATGCATAACTGTTGCTGTGGTTTTCAACACTGATGTAGTACCAGAAATCTAACTCATTGCTTTGTAAGTTGCTTTAGAGTTCTTTTGAGTATGAAAGCATTTATAGAAAACATTTTTACTGTATTCCAACACATGCTCTTCCACGGACCCCTGACAGTTGGACTCATGATGGAGCCAGGGTAACTACGCCATATGCCTTTACAGATGAAGAGATTAACAAAAATAAGTCTCAGTAAAAATCTTAAGAACCCCCTAATACTTTCCCCAAAATAGTTTTTCCTGTTACATGTGCAGCTTCCATAGAATATAGAATAGTGTGGTTGAAAGGTTTTATTGGCATGAGTTTGGGATGGCCACGTTATTTGTGAGTGGTAAAGGCCCTCAGGGCTCTTTGCATTAGGGCATTTTGAATCAGAATAGCTACCACCAAACTAAGGTAAACTGCACTAATGTATATGCTCTACTTTAGAACAGCGCAGCATACCAACACCAGAGGTTTGTATCAGCGTAGCTACACCAGTGCAAAAGTCCCTACTTTAGCTAGGCCTTGCCATTCTTTTATTGTTAGAATACCAGCTTGCAAGATAATCTTTCAATGTTAACCCCCCCACCACCCTTTTGTTTCATATCATTATTATATTTCAACTTGCAATGCAAAGACACAGATTTAGATATTCACATCCCGCCTGTTTGAGATTGACTGGCACATGACCACACTTGTAAAATATATACATATATACTGTCATAGTATGTGCACACCTGGAAGACAAGGCTTCCTGCACCCTATTAGCTTGCCACACATCCTTCCAGCAACTGCCACTCAGATGAGAAGAGCAATGCCAGAATCACTGGACTGTGTATTGTTTAGACTAACCAGCTTCTGCTCATTTTCTCTCAGAGCAGAAATCCCTGAGTCGTCATCATCATCATTACTGCTACCTTTTTGCTTAGCTAGTCTCATTAGGAGGATTAAACTGATCCGCAATAGGCAGAAATTTAATTGGTGCATAATTTAAATGAAAAGCTTCACTGGTTTCCTTTAGTTTTAATTCTTACCCTTTGATATTTTTGCCTCTGCCGCTATATACGGAAGCATTTTTGCCTGAGCTTTCCTCATTGCAATCTTTGTTCCTAAAATGTCAATATTTAGTATTTACCATTTCAAAGACCAAATATGTATGTCTTAATCCTTCCTCGTCAGTCTAATCTCTCTATAGTAATTCTAAGGCGCTTATCATCTTGATAGCTAAGTTAAGTAACTGCCCCACTCCATGACAGAAAAAGTTAAATGGTTCTTAAACATTGTTACAATGTGCGGAGGTGGTTGGGGGAAAGCACTCCATACTAAAAGGAAGCTATAAATAACCATTTCATGGAAGGGATCTTCTGTGATGGACCATATAAAATGAAGCAAGTCAATAGGTGTCAGCAGCATCCAGCACCAGGGTCTTTTTCAAAGTCATCGTGCTGTTCATTATAGGAAACATTAACAAGGGCCACGTCTTTAATAATGATGAGGATGACAACGACTGCCTTTAGATGAAATGTGCTGTATTAAAGATCCTGAGGCTCTTGACAAACTTTGTAACCTGTGTAGAGCGATCACTTCACTCATCACTGAAATGCAGTCACCTCTAGTATGGGAGACCATTAAATGGTGTACAGTAACATTACAGGATGAAAAATAGATACCTTATCCAGCTGAAACTGCAGGAGAATTTGACCAGGACATTGTAGAATAGATGAAACCGCTTCTCACTCAAAGATAAATCAAATTAAAAAAGTCATAGAGTAATGGTGAGTGTATCAAGTTGTGTTAATTCAAAAGACATTTCCTCTACTAACCTAGTGCTCCTTAATACCGTGGTAGGGCATTGTTCAGTACTGACACAGAAGGAAGAGTGCCACCTTTTGAGCCAGCCAAACTGCTTCTTACAACACCTAAGTTTTTCTTTGTAGTCTTTTATCCACGCTGTGCTACCACACTTGACTACACTTCTTAGTCTATGAAATGACAAAATTACGAATCTCAGCAATACAACTGCAGGCCTGTCATAACAGAGGGGACTGATCATGCGGATTAAATGCAAGATCTTTCTCCTAAAGGATGTGGATATGACTAACTTAAGACTCATCCCACTGGCTTGAAGTGGCAGCAATTGATGGGGGTCTGAGGTCTGATATAGGATTAAAAGGACACTCCTTTAAATTTACCTTTTTTATTTCTTGGAGCTGCAGTTTTCATTAATCTGTTCACTCTGAGAATGTAAGCGTGTTTTCATTTTGCATGACTATAGTAGGTTAAATCCTGAAGCCCTCACATTTCCATTTAGATAATTTGGAGTTTTGCCTAAGTAAGCAAGCTTAGGATATGGCCAGGGCCGCCCAGAGGGGCGGGGGAGCAAGTGGAGCAATTTGCCCCAGACCCCGGGCTCCACAGGGGCCCCCCCAAGAGAACGGGAAAGGCTCCTGCCCCAGCCCGACCCCGCCTCCACCCCTCTCCCGGAGCTTCAGAAGATCCAGCAGCATTCCTGAACAGCAGTGCACTGTGGCTCCGGCGGGACTCCTGAGTGCCCAGCCCTGCTCCTTACCACGTGGCTTTGAGCGGGGCGGAGCTCAGGAGCCCCGCTGCACCGCTGTTCAGGGACAGTGCTGGATACGATGCGCTGAAGCTCCAGGTGAGCGGTGCGCTGAGGGTAAGGGGCCGGGGGGTTGGCTAAGGGGCAGGAAGTTCCGAGGACAGTCAGGGGATAGGGAGGGGCAGTCAGGGGACAGGGAATTCGGGGGTTTGTCAGGACTCAGTAGGGGGGTGGATAGGGGTTGGGGCAGTCAGGGGACAGGGATGGGGTCCTGGGGTGGTGGTGGTGGGTCTCTGGAGGACGGTGAGGGGGCAAGGAACAGGATGGGTCAGGGATTCTGAGGGGGGTGGGCAGTTGGGGGCAGAAAGTAGGGGGGTCAGATAGGGGGCAGGGCCAGGCTGTTTGGAAGGCACAGCCTTCCCTACTCTAAAGCTCATTCAGCAGTTTGAGTCTTGCAGAAGAGCCACGCTGTAAGCTTTTCCATTAGGGGTACCATCCGTTTTACTTCTCAAATGCCAAATTATAGCCTATATTTAATTTCAATGCCATAGGGAGATTCATGTCAGGGGAGAGTAGCTTCATTTAAAATTAGCCACTAGGGGAGGGATCACATGAGAAGAGCAATATCCTACACCACCTACCTCCTTCCCGACCCTACCAAGGGAGACACCCCCTCCCCCGCATTCCCTGAGGCTTCAGAGTGGTTAATTCAGTGGTTCTCAAACTTTGCCCTGGTGACCCCTTTCACACAGCAAACCTCTGAGTGCGACCCCCCCACACCTACATAGAAAATACTTTTTTTTATATATTTAACACTATTATAAATGGTGGAGGCAAAGCGGGGTTTGAGGTGGAGGCTGACAGCTCACAACCCCCAGTAATAACCTTGTGACCCCGAGGGGTCCCAACCTCCAGTTTGAGAACCCCTGGGTTAATTTAATTTTAGCACCCTGTGTCCATTCACATGCATGTGATATTTTGAGCATGTCAGTTTTCACAACATAGGCTCATCCCAGATTCTGGAACAAGCTCAAATGCTCAGTTCGTGGAGTATGTACATAAGCTATACTAAAGACAAACCCACAGTAACCGTGCCCAGTTTGTGAGGGACCCCATGGAGCCAGTCTCTAGGAAACAGATAAATGCATGGAAGTTAAGTCTATTAATGGCTATTAGCCAGGATGGGTAGCGAATGGTGTCCCTAGCCTCTGTTTGTCAGAGGGTGGAGACGGATGGCAGGGGAGAGATCACTTGATCATTACCTGTTAGGTTCATTGCCTCTGGGGCACTTGGCATTGGCCATTGTCAGTAGACAGGATACTGGGCTGGATGGACCTTTGGTTTGACCCAGTATGGCTGTTCTTTTGTTCTAACCTAAATGAACCCAAAGTTATGGAGACAGATATGAGTCAAGGAAGCCAGCAGAGAATCAGAAACCTGGAAAAATCTGACTGGGTGAGCTCAGGCGTTTGGTCACAAGCTGAGGTGGTTCAAAAGTTTTGGATTTTTTTAAGCAGAATTTTTTAGTGTTTCTTTAAACAATCAAACACAGCAAGCAGCAAATATTTGGCCACACACTTCTGAAACCCCAAACCATATTCAGGTTTTGGCAGACTAATTTCAGCTTTTCAATTAAAAAAACCACAACAAATTTTGAAGGAAAGCAGACATTGTCAGCGATTTTTTTCTGCTTTTTAAAAACCCCTAGTTTTTGATCCAAAAAAAGTTGACGGAAAAGATTTGTCCAACCCTTTTAATGAGCTTTAGTGCCTTTTAGCACTAGCAGATGCTGAGAACCAGCGATACCTTGTAAAGAAGCTCTCTCAAAACTGGGTTTGTGCCGAGATGTGGAAAGTTTATTTTTCCCAGGGCCGCCCCTGGCAGGGAGCATGTGGGGCAATTTGCCTGAGCCCCGCAGGGGCCCCCCCAAGAGAATATAGTATTGCAATTTTTTTATGGAAGGGCCCCCAAAATTGCTTTGCCCCAGGCCCCCTGAATCCTCTGAGCGGCCCTGGGGGGTATTTGATAGCTGTTTTCAACTACCTGAAAGGGGATTCCAAAGAGGATGGATCTAAACTGTTCTCAGTGGTACGTATTTATATCTAACTTTACACTTTTTAGATTTTCATCCTTCAACGATGAACTTTGAAACCTGCTGGCTTATTTCTGCTTGCCTTCACATTGTCTTTCATCCATACAAACTGATGCCCACTTTCTTTCCAGCTATGCTATATAAATCAAAATTCATCTCTGGGCATAGGACCTAGCACATAATCTATGGACTACTTGGAACTAAAAATTTGGATTTAGATGGTATATAATTGTTGTATTGGCCCCGTGAACACAGGTGAATTTCATCCTGAGTGACTAGGACTCGGTGAATAAAATGTTTCCAACAAACATTTGACTAATTATAAATGGAATTTCAAACATGGAACCCCAGACTTCTTGAGACTTCAAGGTAGTGCTGCCAGAGGAAGCTGACCCTCTAACCAAAATTCCCCAGGGTCTGAACTGGCCAATAGCCATTGCCTCTTAGAACAGAGCTGGAATTGGGCAGACCTGCACATTGGCACTTATTGTCTTAATAAACCTTTGGGTTTTTTTTTTTTTGTTTTTTTACAAGGAAAGCTGGAATGAACACAATAATTGAAAACATGTTTGACATTTCCAAAAGGAACATCTTATTTACTGAGAAACATAACTCAGAAAAGCTGGAATTGATTGGATAGAGAATCAGAAGGCAAAGCTACAGGAAAAACAATCCAGAATGAATTATGAAATTAAAAGCAAAAATTACTCATTTGTTTGGTAGAGCAAGACTGCTGTTGGTTAAACTTTCACAGCTCTTATTGTTTAACGTATTAAAGATTAAAAGCCAGGCTTCTGACTTGAAGACATTAGTGGTGTTGGATGGGAGTGCACAGGGGTCATGTCATGGCAGGCGCTCTCAGAAGAATTTTGGCCAACTCAGTCACCTTTGACAGGCTGTAGCAACCACTGTCTCCCCACCTCATCTAGCTTTTCTGACTCTTGCAGATGGGAGTAGCGGAGCCATGGCTTTGGTCTCACCATACTGCCTTCTAGGGAGTCTAGCAGCATTGACAGCTTTAGATAGTGCAGTGCCCACACTCCCCACCACTGGGTGAAGCTGACCTCTGCTCTGGGAGTGAAGAGGAGCAGAAGAGAATCTTTTCATACACACTCACCCTTCCTCGTGCACCTGCTCAGGACCACCTGTCATCTGGCTTTAAAAAAGTCATTAATACTTAAGTTCCAGCTGAAAGGTGGGCTTTGATGCTGCATTACTCCAGTTTTACAGTGGTGTAGCTCTGTGGAGTGCCACTGTAAAACTGGAATAGAATGATAAAGGTTAATCAAGCTCAAAATAGTTAGAGACCTTAAGGAGTAAGCATGTTTATTTTAGAGTCTATGTGATGTACTAGATCCACTTTCATATTGGATGTATATTTACATTGGAACTAAAAAGCCAGCTGGCTAAGTAACCTGTGGCTCTGTTTTATTTTACACGGCTCTCTGCCCCAGTACATCAATGCCTTAGTAGTTGACAGAGCATTATATTCACATTAATGCTCTAGCAAACTATTTTCACACCCAAATCAAGCGAGTGGTGACTCCACCTCAGGCCTGTAAATATCTGAGTCATTAACACTGTTTGCTGAGGTGTCTCCTGTACTGTTTGTACTGCTATGTGAGGAAAGTCCAGTAGCCTATCAATGCAGATTTTCATTGGACTGGGGGCGATTTTTAGTGGACAAAGCTTCTTCCTGCTCCACCTCTGCTCTTGAACCTGCACTCAGGTTTCTGAACAGGAGAGTAGAGCATAAAGCTGGAGCTGTGCAACAAAACAAGCCAAAGAGTAGCAATTGTGACCCCTAAATGCAACATGAAGAGTATGAATATCCCTGTACAGAAAGAGCAATTAGAGCAAGTCAGGGGCCCCTTCCATTCTACCCCTCCCTCCATTTGATTCTAACAGAGACATGAAGAGAACAGGAGATGATAGAGATGCAGATTCACATCCATGCATCACAAAGTCCTTTACAAAGGAAGGTGAGTATTCCCATTATTCCTATTTTACTTATGGAGGAAAAAAAACCCAAAAAACCACAAAAACACAAAGCTTGCCCAAAGACACCCAGCAGGTCATTCACAGAGCTGGGACTAGACCCAGACCTGTGCCACATCTGCTAGACCACACTGCTACATTTCCACTTTTGTTCGGTATTGGTGCCAAGTTCCCTCTAAGCTGTGCGGCTGTGAAGCAGGCTATACAGGGCCATGCAGCAGGGGCCTGGAGAGAAGAGAGGTAGGGGGGTGGGTGGGGATAGGGGAGGGGAGCAAGTTGGGGCAGGCAGGGCTGCCACAGGCCTCTCCCCCAGCCTGGGGAGTTCGCTTGCTGCTGCTGGTGGGAAGAGCGGGGCCCCTCCCCCAGAGCTCTGTGCTGCCAGCAGGGAGAGGGCTGGGAGAAGTCCTCAGGCCCCAGCCCTGGGGCAGCCTGCCTCCTCATATCCAGCCCCACCCCAGAGCCCACACCCCCAGCTGGAGCCCTCACCCCCACGCATCACAACGCTCACCTGAGCCCCTCCCACAGTTCGAACCCCTCAGCCCCACCCCATGAATTCTGTTATGTGCACCAATGTGGAGGTGATTTGTCATGCATCACCTTCATATCGGTGCACATAACAGAATTCATTCTGCACATGGGTGAGAAAAATTAGAGGGAACACTGGATATGGGCCCTATCACCATGCCATCTCCATAGTAACTGAGCACCTAGTTCTTTCAGACACACTGTGTCAAAGTCCTTTAAAGAATCAGCTGAAAAGCTGAGGCGGGGGAGTTGAGGAGATGGCAACAGGAAGATTTGCATGTGCAGGAGAGAAAAGGTTACACACAAGGGAGCAAAAATGAGATGTGGTTCTAGATGAGAGGCCAGAGGACTGGCTTGTATCTGAGGATATTCCTCCTGTCAGAGAGAAGCACTTCTATCCTTGAGACATTTAGCTGAAGGAAGAAGAGAAACATACATTTGACTAAAACAGGCAGGGAAAATGGACAGACAGGAGTAGAGGTATGTGAATAGTTGCTTTTTTTAGTTCTCCCCCCAGCTCTGAGGGAGGGGTTGAATTTTACAGCAATCTGAAAATAATTAGTTTCAGGTCAAACAGAAATAGAATTTAAGGCCAGAAGGGGCTCACCAGCCTGACCTCTTGTATATCACAGGCTACAAATTGCATCCTGTTACGCCTATACTGAACCCACTAACCAGGATTAGACTGAAGTATTACAGCCTTCTCAAGACTCAATCATGTGCCACAGGCAGAGAATAGGGGAGACTGAGATGCACCAATGCCCAAAGCCCCTGCAGTGACAGGAAATGGATTTGGTGAGATAAACACATTGTTTTGGGTTGAACTAATCACATGTTTCATTTGTGAGGGGTTTTATCTTTTAATAAAATTGCGGTAAAATTTGAAACAGTCATTTTGAATTGAAATGTTTGATATAGAAAATGTCAAAGTGAAAGTTTTTGGGAGCTTTTTTTTATTTTTCACCCTAACAATTTGACAAATGCAACATAAATTTGAAAAACATTTTGGCTCACCTGAACCTGAACCAAAAAACGTTTTGTCCAGAAAAATTCACTCAGCTCTAACAGGAGTCATTTGTAGTCATTTCCTGAATGAGCAGACCGGTGTCAGGATAAACCCTTTATTGTGACCAGAACTAAGGACAGACTCAAAGGTAACAAACTTTCTACTATTTGGTGTAGCTGCAGCCTGTGACTGCTCTGTCCTGGGCTTCTTTGTTTCTGTCCCAGAGGGCAGCAGCTCACAGAAAAACAAAGATTGCATCTAGAGTATACAGGAAGTGCAGCATCTCTACCCTCCCTGGAGCTCTTATCCTGTAGCATGTCTCTGTCAGTAGGTACATATAGATCAGATCATCAGCACTAGCATGAACATATTAGTTAACAGAAAGGGCAGAGATATGATAGAGAGAAAGATGAAACGAGGGTGGGAGGACCCACACCAAAGCCAAGAAATGAAGCTTGCAGGAACCAATTAGAGGGGAGGAATTATGGGTGGAATTTCTAACGCTCTCAGCTTTGGCCTAACTCTGTTCTCATTTAAATTAGTGGGAGTTTGACCAATAGGAGCAGAGCTAGGCCAGTGCTGAGTGCTTTTGAAAATTCCCGCCCTTCATGGTTCTAGAATTTGCTATGAATGGTTTGCACTCCAAAGACCCGCTAGGGCAAATTCGTTCCCCTGATTATGAATTAGGTTGCACCCCAGAGATGTATTTAATCACAAATTTTGTTAATTGCAGTGCAAAAATCACAAACATCCTACAGACTACGGCCAAGATTTTCAAATGCAGGATCCTAAAGTTAAAGTCTTAAAACCATATTTAGGCACCTAAATAAAGCAGTCAGTGATTGCTGCTGGGAATTCAGCACTTCTCAAAGTTAGCCACATATTAAGATGCCTAAATATCAAATAAGAAGCCTAACTTTAACCTCTAATTTTCGAAATCTGGATTTATGATCCCACCTTCATTGAATTCCTGATCCCAGCCCCATGGTCCTTTGTACACTATTCTCCGATAGATAGCCAAATGACTGGTTAACTCAAGTTTTAGATGAACTACAAGCATTTCTTAATGAACCAGTTATCAACCTATACTGTTCAACAGCTGGGAAGATTAAAATTCACACAGCACAGTCTCAATTGCATTTGCTTCATTACTTTTAAGTAATAAATAAAATGGATTTTGAAAGTTCTGCCAGCCTATTCCTTGCTCTTTATTGCTTTGATATACTAAACTACAATATCCCACCAAGGCAGATTTCTATTACCTTCAGGTTACTTCACCGTGAAATGGCTCAGTTCAGCAAGCATTAGAGATATACACCAAAGACAGTGTAATACAGTACCACTGCCAATTGCGAGAAAGAAAATTTAGTTAAACAGAGTAGAAACTGTATTTAAAACAATGTAATGTGAACCCAGAGACTACAGATCAGGAGCCAGCAAGCATAGCAATGCCACCGGACTCATCTTTCAAAGCATAGGATTGTCTATGGACCATATATTTCAGTGTCTCTGAAGTTTAAATCAATAAACTACCCAAAGGTTGCCGACGAATCAGACAGAGTTCTATAAAAAGGTAAGCATTATTGCTGAGAGGTAACAGAAGAGCTGAAGAAATATTTGAAGGAAAAGGCCATCCATCCTGCCAGAACCCATTCATATTCTGCCACCTGACACTTTCCAGCTCACTCTGGAATGCTGCAACAGCGGGAGCTAGCATATATTTCCAGTCCCTTTGCCTCAACAGCTTTTCTTGATACAGCAGGATACTTAATGCAGTCATTTTTGATTTTTTGGAGCTTCTTCTCCTTCCTGCCTCTGTCTCTTCTCAATTATGGTATGAAAAAAATCAGGCTTGCCTGGGCAATGCATATACCAATTAACATTTTGGATACATCAATAAGCTCTTGAAACATCTTTTTTCTGGACTGCACATTCAATATTAAACCACTGTGTTATTCCTGTCTTTTAAAAATGAAGTTGACTACAGGCACCTTTTCAAGACCTCCAAATAGGAGGGTTTTTCCCTTCTTTTTCTTTATGGTGGCTGGAAATTAATACAGCAGTCTTCTCTTTGGGATCTAACAGGGATACAGTACAATCTCTGCCAGAGTGAACACTCATTCTGCAGCTGATCCAGTTCAGAAAGTTAGCATTTTGTTATCTTAAAAGGTGGATTTTTGTCTCCCTCCTGCCTCCCCATCTTCACAATCTTATCTTCATCTTTCTTTGCGTGTTGGATAATGTGATGTCAGTCAGAGCTGCAGGAATTGAGGGTGCTAAAGGCATTGCAAAAAAAAAAATCAGATTCTAAGGCCAGAAGGGACCATTGTGATCATCTAGTCTGACCCCCTGTATAACAGGCCATAGAACTGCCCCAAAATAATGCCTAGAAGACAACTTTTAGGAAAAGGTTCAATCTTGATTTCAAAATTGTCAGCGATGGAGAATCCACTATGATCCTGGATAAATTGTTCCAATGGTTAATTCTGCTCAGTGTTAGAAACGTACATCTTATTTCCTGGCTCAATTTGTCTAGCTTCAGATGCCAGCCATTGGATCATGTTATACCTTCTCACTAGATTGAAGAGTCCATTATTAAATATTTGTTCCCCATGTAGGTACTTCTAGACTATGATTAAGTCATCCCTTAACCTTCTCTCTGTTAAGCTAAATAGAGAGAGCTCCTGGAATCTATCACTAGAGGGCAGGTTTTCTAATCCTTAATCATTCTCATGGCTCTTCTCTGAACCCTTTCCAATTTTTGAATATCCTTCTTGAATTATGGACATGAGAACTGGACACAATATTCCAGCAGCAGTCACACCAGTGCCAAATACAGTGGTAAAATAGCCTCTCTACTCCTACTTGAGATTACCGTTATGGATCCAAAATCCTTAGCTCTTTTGGCCACAGCTTTGCACTGATTATCCATCATGACCTTTAAATCTCTTTCAGAATCACCAGGAGCGCCGCCAGCTTTTTTGCCACCCTAGGTGGCAGAAGGTCCCGCTCCTGAAATGCCACTCCCGACAGAGGCGGCGGAAGGTCCGGCCGCCACGGTCACTGCCCCCCAAATGTTAGCACCCTAGGCGACAGCCTAGGTCGCCTAATGGGTTGTGCCAGCCCTGAGAATCACTGCTTCCCAGGATAGAGTCCCCCATACTGTAAGTATGGCCTACATTTTGTTCCTAGATGTATACATTTAAAATGCATGTTGCTTGTGCCCAGTTTACCAAGTGATCCAGATCACTCTGTATCAGTGACCTGCCCTCTTCATTTTTTTACTACTGACCCAATTTTTGGGTCATCTGCAAACTTTAACAGCGATTGTTTCTTCTGGGTCATTAGTAAAAATGCTAGACAGTGTAGAGCTAAGAACTGACCCACACTAAAAAGCACCCGCTCAGTGAAGATTCCCCGCTTACAATTACGTTTTGAGACTTGTCAGTTAGCCAGCTTTCAATTCATTTAATGTGTATGACACTTTCTTGGTCTGTCTAGGACTGTAGGCCACCATGAGATCTCTCCACCTCCTCAGTCAGAGAGACTTGCTGCTGCTAAGCTGTGTTTCATCTCCCTGATGCTCAGAGTCAGTCACCCAAACAAACTCCTTGCAGGTTATCATTTGTTGTATCCCAGCTTCCAAACACCTCAGCAGCATCCTCCTGTCATGACCAGCCCCTGTCACTGGACACTCACTGTAATTACCAAGTTCACTACTCCCAAGGGAAAAGCATACACTGGAGTGGACAAACTTACTGACCCTCTGAGCCCTGTACAGCAATCTTCAGCAATTGGAGAGCTGGGGCACACTTCCCCGGCTCAAGACTTCAACTCAGTGGGAAGTGCCTGATAGGACTCAGGGCTTCAGCCCTGCTTCTACTGAAGCCACAAGCCCTAGGAGGCACGCCTTGTGTGGCTGAAGCAAAGATACCCTAAGCTTCTATTAGACACCTCACACAAACCTTTTTGGGTAAATATTATGAAAATAGTATGACAAGGTGGGTGAGGTAATATCTTTTATTGGACCAACCTCTGTTGGTGACAGAGACAAGATGTTACCTCCCCCATATTGTCTCTCTAATATCCTGGGACCAACACAGTTACAATACACCACATGCATGAAAATAGTGTATTAGGTGTAGTGAGTTTGTCAGGCTTGATAGGAGTTGCTGTTATAGAACAGTGAACCCTTTGCCAGTTGGCTTTTAGGGGTTCTTAGGGTCCCAATGTGCCATGTTAATTTTATATCATTCTAGTTTTTTAATCAAAATTTCATACAGTACCTGCTCAAACACCCTATAGAATTATCAAACCTGTAATCTCCTTAAAAAAGATCAATTCATTTGACAGGATCTAATTTTCCACAAGTCTATTATTATATTACCCTCCTTTAATTCTTGATTAATCAAGTCCCATCTCAGATGCTCCATTATCTTGCATGGCTTTGACCTATAATTTTCCAGGGCATCCGGTTTATCCTTCTAAAGTATTGACACAACGTTAGTTTTCTTCCAGTCTGTGAGGGAGGAGGGTCATAAAAACAGACTAGTAAACTGTGCCTCAGTTTCCCCACCTATTTTATGGAGATGAGTTGAAAGGCTTGATTCCTAAACTATTACAAAGTGCTTTGTATTCCTCAGCTGGACAGCGCTATAGAAGAGCAAAGTATTGTCACAGTGGTTGCCAATAAAAAGTCAGAGGAGAAGCAGGAGCTCACTACCTCTGAAAATGAGGTGATTTAAAACATACAGTAAGTTTGTGGCAAGGCCAGGACTAGAACCCACATCTCCTGTCTCAGAGGCCTGTGCTTAAACCATCAGACAAAGCCTCCTCTCCAACTCACTTTAGCCATTTCACACTACAGTTGTTTAAAGAATATGATCAACCATGTCAGAAGAGTAAAAAGTGAGAAATATACTAGATGGAAAACTATTACCAAAATATGTATCTGTCCATTTACTAAAAATACAGATCTTTCTGAATTTTCACTGCCATGTTCTGTGTTTTTAATTTTGTCATCAGTGAACCTATCATCTTCAAAGTATTTCTGGAGTCTAGGCTACATTTATAGTGGCAGTGTCTAAGGCTTTGTCTACACTGGTACTTTTGTTGGCAAAACTGTTCTTGGTCACACCCCTGACTGACATAAGTTACATTGGTGTGGAGAGCACTATGTCAGTGGGAGATGCTTTCTTGCCGACACAGCTAGCACCTCTTGTTGAGGGTGATTTAATTATACCGTCAGGAGAACCTTACTCCTTTCCAACTGCTACAAAGGCACAGCTCTCCAGGGACAATTTAAAAAATTTACCCTCTCATATTTTCATCAATTTTGAATATACAGATAGGGCCAAGTTCACCTCTCGGTTACATTGTTAAAATTTCACTGACAAACAGGTTTCACCAGGAAAACTGAGAGGAGTCTGTCCCAGGTTCCAAGCAGCAATCTCAAAGTGCACACCAGTTTGAGAAGTTCTCTCTCAAAGTAACTTAGATTTTGTGCTTATCACATTTCTGATACTTTCAAGCTTTATCCCAAATCCTTGCTTTTTTACTTCAGTGTTGTCATACTGGATTTTGACAAAGGCTTTGCTGAAACCCTAATGCACTTTATCATAGTTAATGATTTTGTCTGCCTATCATCTAGTAAATTCAGGGTGGGAGGGTGTGATGTGGTGGGACTCACCATACTAGTACCTCCTGCTGGTCACCTTGCAGATCAGCTCCATAAGTTGGTACACCAACTCTTGGTGGTGTCTTGCCTGCCATCACTTTTACCCCTGGACCCATGTTGCTCCAAGGACCACAGTATCCTCTTCAGGACACAGCCCTCCTGCTGTGCAATACTCTGTCTCCCCCCTTCCAGGGGACAGTACGATGGTCTGACAGTCTAGCCACTTCCTTGGTGGTGAGAGGGAGGCAGACAGGCCTGCCTACTACTCTGGGTCCCAGCCCAGGGACCCTGTAGATAGCAACCATGTGCTGCTCCCCCTCCAACCTCTCAGTCTACTTCCCTGGGCTGCTTCCCCACAGCCCCAGCACCTTCTCTACCCTTATCTCAGGGCCTCAGCATGCCAGTCTTAGCAGTCAGTGAGGAGCTCACTCTTGCTCTCACTCCCTTGATCCTATCCTATCCTATCCTATCCTGCCCTGCCCTGCCCTGCCCTGCCCTGCTCTGTCCAAGGTGCTAGCTATCCTCCACCTCCTCCCACAATGCAACAAGTTATACCTCCTTGCACTCCAGGGAGCAACTGCCTCTGCTGTGCCCTGCAGCTCTTCTTATACAGCTCTGCCCTGCCCTGATTGGCTGTTCCTTGAAGCCCCTATCCTATTGGCTGCTTTCTGCCTAGCCTCCCCAGGGCTCCATTAACCCCTTACTAGCCAGTGTGGAGCAGATGCCCCATCACAGAAGGACATAAAACAAACATTAGCAATGCCAGAACCCTTTCCCTATGCTGGCTATCTCTTTCTAGTGGCTGGTTATATGGATGGTCAAATGACTACTCTTCTCACATGTCAGCCAGAATTATTTCCATTAGTTTACAGTAAAGTGGAAGCACTGCCACTTTATAACCAAAACTCAGAGGCATACAGATTCCTAGATAGTTACCATTATATATTGGTCATGCTTGCCTGCAAAAAGTTTCCTGAAGCCTCAATTTCACCTAGCCAAGTCTCCAGAGTGTTTGTCTTTGACTTGTTATATTCCTCTCTCATCTCTTTATTACCTTAAGGTAAATCCATCTACTCTTCACAATTTATGGGTTTTGAGCCTCCTTCACTTCTTGATAGCCCTGCCTCTCATGCTGGCTATACTCTGAGATACTGGCCACTCATAACCAGTGTCAGACAGCATATTGTTAATGTCCTTCCTTGTAAATCTATTCAGAATGTTTTCATTTATCATTACAGCTGGTTTTTTTCTTTCAATTATCCTCTTAGTTTCCCACTGCATTCTGTCATCCCCCTAAGGGGGGAGAATTTGCTTTATAACCATTTAAAATGAGTTCCTGGAAAACGGTTACCCATTTCAGTATACTAGTAAAAAATATAGAGAGCGAGAGGAAAATATATAGTATTTTCTCTCTAGAAAGTGGTCATTTTTGATCTCTCAATACATTCTTGTCCTCTGTGTACAACATTGATTTCTTGCTTTTGGTACTAAAACCTGTGTATTGTACAAGTGAAAGGGATATGGAACCAAATTCATCTCAGGTATGTCTTCCCTGATTTACCTGGAGTTAAGTGTAGGATGAGTTTGTCCTAGTACATTTTAGTAAAACTGTATTCCTTCCATAACAACATCCTTGATGACAAAAGTACAGTATCAAACATAAAATGTGGTGTTTGATGATAGATTTACAACATAGATTCATAACATAACATGAGAGACTCTTTTCTTTTTCACAAATTCTAATTCACAGAACACCATCAATAGTTTTGATTCACAAACAACTGTGATTGTCTAATTATTTGCAAATAAGGAATAAGGTGGCCCCACCTATCATAATTAACCAAAGTCTGCATTTTCCTCACAAAAATATTCACAAATTAGTTTTGTTTTTTAATTATTCAACCAACTTTCATATATAGCAGGTCATACTTTTGGTGGGTTCCTGTCACAAATTTCTGGTTCATTATTCTTATGACAGAAAAGAGGTCTGGGCAGAGGTGACAAATGTGGGGGATACACATGGGGTCATGTCTCCCTTCCCCCGATTTCTGGTTTCCATTTGGCCCTGGTCCCTGATGCAGCAGGGCAGAGCCCACTCAGTTCCCTGCTGCCTCTAGGTGCAGTGGGCTGGGTGGGCTCAGTCTCACTTGACTCCTAATAACTCAGCACCTTCCCCTTTCTGCGTTTTCTACCAGGTCTCAAAACAGAAAGTCTGACGGGACTGCAGTCCTCACTGAGCTCCCCTCCACCACCCTCCCCGGGCCTGGGTCTCTTCCACTGCTGCTCCCAGGCTCACACCTGCGTGCAAAACAGCTTCCAACCACAGCCTGGACTGCCTTCCCCAGCCAACACATTGGGTGGACACCCCACGGGACGAGGCTTCTCACCTCTGCATGACTGCACTGGCTGCCAGCAAAAGACCAGCCAAAGTCAGCAGGAAAGTTTCAACTTTCCCCATGTCTCCTACTCTCCCAGATATAATGTGTGGGGAACTCACACACCCCGCCACCTTTAAATTGTGCCTGCCCCCCACCATCTAGAGGAACGTGCCATCTCTGGGTATGGGATAGAGAAACAGATCTCTCTAGATGATTAAGGCCCTGTTCCATAGCCCACTAAAATCAAAATGAGTCTTTCCATTGCTTTCAATGGGCTTTAGAACAAACACTAAAATGTGGTTTTAACAAAAGTCCCATCTACTCCTCCCAAGCCAGAATAATGCTGGACACAGCATAATTCCTCAAGTATGTGTATTTAATAAAGGGTGGGGAAAACAGGTGGATCCCCATTACTGGGATGCAGAGGGCTCCATAGCGAAAAAATTAAGGAGATAACCAAGATTCCTGCAGTAATAAATTGTGATGGCATAAAGGGTGTGCCATTTACATGACAATAAGTGTATCTTCAGGCTGGGAATGTGGTGTTGGAGTGATATCACAGCTGTGTCTATAATGTATTAAATCCAAAGCATGCAGATTATACAGAAAAGTCTTAAGAAACTGAACATGAAGTGGGTATTCACCCATGAAAGCTCATGCTCCAAAACGTCTGTTAGTCTATAAGGTACCACAGGACTCTTTGCTGCTTTGAAATATGTAAGCATCTAGACTTTACGCCTACAAATCCTTTACAGATGAAAAGTTAAGGCAAGGATTCTCTCTCTCTCCCTGGGTATGTCTGTACTGCAAGTGAAAGGTATGATGGTACCATGGGTGGGCAAACTCGTGTTATGTTTAATGTAGCTAGCATGGGTAACAATAGCAGTGTAGATGTGGTGGCTCAGACTTCAGCACAGGCAAGCAACTGGAGTACAAGCCTTCCAGGGACCCTGGGTATGTACTCAACAGTGTAGATATGGTGGCATGGGCTTCAGCATGGGCTACCAACTAGAGTAGTTATTTGAGTGCCCGTGGCCCCTGGATGGCTTGTACTCCAGTTGCTAGCCAGTGCTGAAGTCTTATGCCACCATGTCTACCCCGCTATTGTCACCTGTTCTTGCTGGATAAAAGCTAACATGGGTATGCCTATCCATGCTTCAATAACATCTTTCACTTGCAGTGTGAAAGGTGAGATTCCCCAGCATGGGTAGACAGACACCCACTAACTCTGCCTGAACTATCACCTAACAATAGCAGCGTCGCTGTGCCAGCACAAGCAGAGGCTCGGACTAACCACCCAAGGAAGTACCCTGTGAGTAAGGCAGGATTGTACCCAGGTTTCTAGCCCATGCTGCCACAGCTGTATTGCTCTAATGAGCACGCTAGCTTGAGTAGTGCATGTATGTTTGTGCTGGGAATCAGACCTCCCAGCTGTTGTGTAGAGAGAACCCCCCTACCCCCATTATGATATTTCAAGATTGACCAGGTTTGGCTGTGATTTAAATCTGAACTTGTCCATTTATGGTCAGGTTTAGACTGATGAATTACAATTTGCTTTAGTACTAAATCTCTTAAAAAGCACGAGGCCAGTTTCTCAGCTGGGTGTAAATTGACACAGCTCCATTGCAGTCGCTGGAGCTAGGATGATTTACACCAACCAAAGATTTGCTTTCCTAAGGAAATGGTAACTCTCCCTTCTCTATAGCTGTCATATAAATGATGATCCGCACAGCTGCACTGGTATTGGGGTGTGTGACACTGAAGCAGGTAAAGTTCTGCTACTGACTTCTGCAAGCTCAGCCAAATTTCTGCCCATGCTCCAGGGATGGGCTCCCTGGAGCCATAAATCCAGTGTCCCTGTTCAGTCCATGAACACTTTTCTCAAAGTGATCATTCTATATCTGACCTATCAATCCTCATCCTTAAAGGAAACCTGCACAACGCTTTCAAAAGATGAGCCTGGAAGTTTAAATTCATTACTCTGCTAGACACTAAAAATCATAGACTGAACAGAGGCACTGGATTTATGGCTTATTACAACAATTTGTAACCTACTAACCCCCTCTTTTTGTCTATGACTGCAGAGGTGTTAACTAGTCATTCTACCTTGAAGAGTCCCTTAGAATATGTGCTAAGTACTTATGCTAAACAATCTGTTCCAGCTTGCATTTAGCTGTGACACTCAGAGTACCTTTCCCAGACCTGAAGGAAGAGCTCCATGAGGCTCCAAAGCTTCTCACTCACCAATAGAAGCTGGTCCAGTAAAAGATATTATCTCTCCTGCCTCGTCTCTCTTTTGTCTGGTTAACTTTGCTTATTTGACAGCTTTTAGGTACAGTGGAGATCTCTGGAAAGCCTCTGGTCACTGCAGTACCGAATAATGTATTGAAATTATGCCATTTCATTTTAAATTTCAGCTGAAAACAGCTGTTCATTCTTGCCTACACCTTGCAATGTCTGTTTCCTTCTGCTGTTATTTAACTCTGTAACTGTATTACTTAACTCTGTAACTGTATTACTGAACCATTTTGAGATACAGTTTATCTGGAAGATGCTAAGTGTAAAAGAAAATTGTGTGGTATTCTTAAATCACACTTCAGTGATTGCTGTGAAAAGCATCTCAGAATTCTCTGGTGGTGCTTCCTTAGGGTCACTCTTTACATATCTATTCCACACTATATGACACTGAAGGAATTTTAGGTTTCAATTCTGTCCATTTTCCCAACCTGGCAGTTTCTGGAAATCTTTCCGATCACAGGATACAGGACAGTTTGTCATCTCTGTAATGACTCTTTTAAAAAGGTATAGCAAGTGCAAGAAGTAGCTACGTGTACCTTTTCTGCATCAGTGCATCTTTCCAATTAAGCAAGAGTCCAGTTGCTGCAGGCTCTACCAGTCAGATAATGGACTGCAGTGAGATGTGTCCCCAGTTGAATGGTGCACAAGGAAGAAACTAATGCTGGTAGAAAATTACATGAAAAAAGTAAAATAAAATAGAACTATTGCATTACAGCAACATAATGTACTTTTACCATTTGAGAAATGTGTTAATTTTTTCAATACCTAATAGGACAGATTCATATGTGGCTTGTATAACCTATTAAAATTTAACAGAAAATGATAGATTTGTAAAGGCTTGGGTTTTTTTTATTACGCTAGAGAATTTAATAGAAAATTGGATCCCTACTATAGAATTGTATAGAATGCTTTTCCAAAAAATGGTAGAGAAAAGATTGGTTTAATTCTAAAGATTTTCAAAGTAATTTGTATAGAACCCTATTGGTTTAACACCTATTAACTTTTGTAGGACTTTTACATAAGGGGAATTCAACACAGGTCAGTTTGGCCCAATATTACAGACAATGTGGCCCATTAGATGGACGCTGGACAGGGAATCGGGAAAACTGAGCTCTGTTCCCAGTTTGCCACTGACCTCTGGGTAACCTTGGGCAAGTCACTTCATTTCTCTTTGACTTGTTTCCTGTCCCACTCTTCATTTGCTTTGCCTATTTAGATTGTAAGATCCTTAGGGCAGTAATTGTCCCTTACTATGTATATATGCAGCACCTGGCACAGTGGGGCCCTGATCTTCGTTGGGGCTACTATGTGTGACTATAACACAAGTAATAATTTTCTGGTGGGGAGAGGAATGATTCATAGATTCTAGGACTGGAAAGGACCTCAAGAGGTTATTGAGTCCAGTCCCCTGCCCTCATGGCAGGACCAAATACTCTCTAGACCATCCCTGAGAGACATTTATCTAACCTACTCTTAAATATCCCCAGAGATGGAGATTCCACAACCTCCTTAGGCAATTTATTCCAGTAATTTGAAAGGTCATTGAGTCCAGCCACCTGCCTTCACTACCAAGTACTGATTTTTTGCCCCAGATCGCTAAGTGGCCCCCTCAAGGATTAAACTCACAATCCTGGGTTTAGCAGGCCAAAGCTCAAACCACTGAATTATCCCTCCCCCTGAATGGATCAGATGTGAAAGGAAGGTACTAACACTAGGATACAATCGGCCTGCAGATAGATATACATGGCTGACTGCCATTTCCTTCAAAAACATACCTGCTCAGAGGTAAGAATTTGATCAGTTAGGCATAGTGTAAGGAGGCACTTCCCATACATATTTCCGTCCTGCCCTGCAATAATCCTGCCCGCCCAGTCTTGACCCTTTCCAGAGCAAAGACCATCCCTATTATAGAATATTGAACTGTTCAGGGTTTGGTGTCTTGCACTTTCAACAACTGAACACTTAGGGACCGAACTGCTCTTCTCCTGTGACCCAAGCCAGATTTGAAACCTGGTCTTCTGTAGTAACCAGACTTTTTTAATGAAGAAAAAGAGCTGGTTAATTTTAAGCTGAAAAGGAAAGAGTCTGGGCTTTTACTATCAGATACAATGCTTGCTGACTGGCTGCCATGATCAGTAGCTTCTCTGATATGCAAGCAGGCACAAGTTTCAGGGTAAGGAGCAAAGGGTTTTACTTAGCCTTTCTCTGGGGGAAGAAAAAAATGCAAATGAATGAGTCATGGCTCTAATTAACATGAAGTGCACTCTAATAGCCCGCTTCATTCTATTTGATTCATCATTTAAAGATACGTGCGCTTCTCCAGCATGAATAAGTAGGGATTCATTGCTACATATATTTAACTCCTGGTGTTCCAACAGTTATTTGCCACATTAACCCACTTTAAAGCCTTTAAGGCACATGCTGCTGTAGGGTCTGCAGATACATTGGTTATCACTGAATTAAATGGACTTGTGCTGAAAGATATGGCACCTAACCCAGAATGATGGTGGGTATTTAAGATGATGAAGGCAAACCGGCAGAATATTCTTTTCATATAGCAAACCATGCCTTCTGCAAATTGAAGACAACTGAAATGTTGTCGGAAGACAAAGTGAGCAAGCTAGACAGAGACATTTCCTCACTTCAGAAAAATAATATGTGACTAAACAGTGTAGCTCAAATCATAAACCCCAGTTCTCATTGATGCCTCGTAGTGAGATAAGGACTGTATATGTTAGTCCCACTGATAGATTTCTTTTTTCCTAGCAATGGATTAATGAGGTATTCTGGCTGATTGTTCCCACCAGCCCATGAGTGGATTATATCAGAAAAAGCAACCAACAGAAGGAGTCAGATAAAATCAACTCCCACGGCTTCCACAATGGTGAGTAAGTGTAACTTCTACTGATAGTGAGGCCCAGTGGAGGAATTTGGAACAAAAGGCTTTATTTAATTAGAGACACAACTGGAAATCAGTCTATGATCTTCTTGTATTCAGAAAGGAAGGAAGATGACTTGCTGCCCCAAGCAGAAAAAAAAGACTGACAAAACACAGTGGGTTTTTTTTTTTTACTGACAACTATTCATTGACACAGAACAAAGCTGAACTATCAAAGGCATTCTGATATCATGGTAATGGGTGCTCTACAAATACCTGCAGAGAACAGAATGGAGAAAGGGCTTGATCCAGCAAGGGATGGGGATTTTGATGGGTTTTGAGGATGCACAGTACCTTACAGGATGAAACCCTTAATTAAGGAATGATGCATGTGTGTACATTTTGTATTTCATCAGACTAGTTTACAAAACCATTCAGCCAGATTCTCTGCTGGGGTCAAGTCACACAACTCCATGGGCTTTTGTTGGAGAAATGTGCCACTTTCCACCAGCAGAAGATTTGGCTCATTATCTTGCTGCGAGAGCACGTATTGAAAATGAAACTTCCTGAGTTACCATATAATGCTGAAGGTTGTTACTGTATCTTGTACAAGTTTTTCCACTTAAGACTTTTGCCTCTTATCCAGCTGCCCAGGTTTAGACTGTGGAGATCCAGAAAGGTTTTCTTGTGGCTGAGACACTGCCATGGAAGGAGAATGAGAGCAAGGTTGAGCCACACAGGCAGCCATTTATTCCTTTCTTTGGGACTGAAGTGACTATAGCTGGAACCAGCGAGCACAACCACACAGAATACAGAGGCCAGCCAGACTCCCTGTCCCACTGCTGATCCTCCTCAGAGCAGCTGGCAGGAAGGCAGATACTCTCACATCTCCATAAATGCTGCTGAAAATCAGGAGATGTTGTTGATAAGGGGTGGGCAGATGTGCTGTGCCGGAAGAAACATTGGGCACAAATAACTTGATTAAGCCCCCATGCAAATTCTTAGCATCAGATTGCATCTTGTTTTCATTTCAGGCAGCCATAATATTTCTAAGGGACACATCAATGTTTTGTTTTTTTCTACTGACTTCCCTTACGTATCTCCAGTGTTCACAGCAAAGGAACACAAGAGGGTTGCTAACACAATCACACTAAAATTTACTTTAAAATCCAACAGTTACTTTCACCACTACTACTATTTATTCGGCTCATATACCCAGATTTGCTTGTTTAAACAGATCAGCCCCTTTCTAGCCCTTAGCAAAAGACTACGCATTAAAACAGGCAAGTTCTTCCTTTTAAATGAGCCTTTCTGAGCTTTCACTGCTGTGCTAATGATAGCCCCAGACCCACCATACATAGCTTTCTTCATTCCCTGGCATGGATGTCTCTGCGCTGTCTAAATACTTACCAACAGGTCAGACCTGGACAGTGAAAAATTGTTTGTGCCTAAATCCTGCTAAGACAGCTGCTGCTAGGCAACCTGTCCCAGGCACAGAATGAAGAAAGTGAGCTGCTTAGGTTTGTACTTCAGTGGGATACATTTTATGTCAGCAAAACATGGCAACAGTCTCAGTCTTATTGATGACTCTGAGTTTCCCCCTTACTCTCTCCCAGCCCTTAGTCAGCTATTTATCAGCTCTGAAATATGACCAGGGTTAAGTGCTCCCTTCCCCAGGCTCATGCTGTGACCTTCATACAAATACAGCAGCCCTCTGGGGACAGTCAATGCATTTTGGGCCAGTTTACCTGCATCCCTTTGTCAGTGGATTGAAAACATACAATCCAAACAGCTGGCAGAGATTAAGGGATGACTTCTGCAAAGCACTGAACACCCTCCAACTCTCTCCCATTGATTTCAGTGGGAGTTGAAGGCACTTGGTGTTTTACAGAATTCATCCCTTGATCTCTGCCAAATTTTTGGATTGTACATTTTCAATTGCAGCACCTGCAGGATCAGGCCCTAAATTATTTTATCAAATCCCTAGTGACAAATGTTCATGGTTAGTGGAAAGCCCAGCCTAGCTAAGGAAATATGCATTTGTCCTTCCTTACAGCCTCTTTCAGCGGTGACATCCCCAGTCAGCTTTGCTGAAAGTGGCAGTCAAGGATCCAGCTGCAATTGTGGCTTTTGTGAATAGAATCTCTCCTCTATGAAATGGACTAAGATCACTGCCTCATTTCACATAGGATACCAAACAACTCTAAGACGTTACTGGGCAAAGAAAGGTTTAAACAAGTAATAAGAGCTAGAGCCTAGAATTTATCTAGATTTGTAGCATGCCACTGCAGAAAGAGATGGCAAGAAAGGAAAATGTGCCCCATACTTTGTGTGTCAGCAAAGGGAACCTTAACAATAAAGAGGAGCCGTAGGAGCCCTGGTCATAGTCAAAAGATCCTGTTGTGCTAGGCACTGTACAAACAACAAAATAACTTTTAGATTTATATTTCCAATTCTCTTAACTTCCATGTTACCTTTCAGTTTTTCCAATGTTATGGTAAAACAGGCTCCTAGTCAAAGGCACTGAATCCCTTATCATTTGATCTGAGATTACATCTTGAGTTATTAAGTAAAGTTGATACAGCATTGAACATATAGGGCCTGATCATAACACATGCTAATGTGGTGCAAAGACTATGCTTTTAAGAATGCTTTTCATCTAATAGTTTAAAACGAATGCAAACAATAACCTGTATGTATGCAGTATACATAGGCTGAATACATAATGGACACATCATTTTTCTAGGTATTTCTAATGTGTCCATCGAGAATGGGGTCAACACAAATGAGTTAAATGCATTTATTTCTTGCCTGATCCCACTAAATATCTGTAAGTTGTGCTATGCCATTAATGTGCTACTTGAAAGAATCCAGAGATTTCTTTCCTCCCCTGCACTTTTCTACTATAAGATGAATTTACTTTACTGCCACATTAACATTTATAATAGGTTTGATCCTGCAGTGTTTACACAGGCAAAATTCTAGCTAACATCAGTGCAGGATCAGGCCCTAGCTGGAGTGAATAATAGTTCTTGAAAGACAACGGACAGAACACAGCTGAGCGTAAACGTGGTTTGTGACAGACATAAAACACAGCCTTATTGTTCCTGAAGTTCTCTCCTGCCTTGATGATTAAAACAAATTATGTCATATGCGTACACAAGTGTCTTATAACACCACCTGAAAACAAAATAATTTCGACTATGTACTATATAATATCAAATCCTCAGTTAGGGGGCAGGTTTTTTACTACCAGATGGTTGCTGCTCCAACTGCAGGGGTGTAGAAGTGTGCTGACATCTAGTGGTCATTTGGGTGAATAAGGCATTTACTATGTCTAAGAAGATTTAGCCCAAATATTTAGTAGTAAATAACACAAATGGAATAATAGAATCGGATTGATGAAAGGGAGATTCCCTCCCCCATTTGTTTATAATACATTGTAGCATCTGTAGGTTTAAGAAAATTCTACTGATAATTACTCTTTTCAATATTTCTTTAAACTGGGATTTTCAAAAGCGCAGCTTCCACTGAAGACATTCTGAGCCCTTTGGTAAAATCCATCCTTAGTTATTTATAGACTAGCAGTCACCATGGTATCTAAGCACTGAATATAAAAATTGTAGCAGAGGTACATACAAGGAGAGTTCTGATCTGCATTACACCTGTAACTTTGACTCAAATGGAGTTACTGTGGATTTATTCATCCCTAATATAAATTAGAATCTGGCCCTTGAACTAGTATTTTTCTATAGACATAGGAAAATTACAGAAATAGTCATTGAAAATATAAGGCAAATAAATCAGAATTAATGTAACTGGGGGGAAATGTCTTCAGTCATTGAATTATATGAATTTGGCCTATTTGGTATTGTATTTATTTAAAACATGTAAAATAGTCATATAGATTCTGATGAATCTCTTTGAACACAGCAGACAGATTTACTGAATCTCTAATTAGCACATATTTCTATTTTTGAGCGAGGTCGTGTGCATGATCCATCTATGCACAGGATAATTATGGTTGCATGTGTGTGTGGGGGGGAGTGGGGGTGACAGGGTAGGTGAGTTCTCATTTTATCCTTTGGAGTAGGTCATGGGGAAAGAAAGAAACATCCCCCTACACACACAAAATAGCCTAAGGAAAATGCACTAAGCCAGGAAACCAAGAGTTCTTGATCATAGCTATCAACTGCTGTTTCATTTCTGTGGATTTAAAAACCCTTATTATTGAGAAAGGCCTAGAAGGTAGCTAAGTATCATTCCTCCATTTTACAAATCACATAACAGATTGTACAAGGTCATGTCTGGTAGTAAAACCCAGGTCTCTAATATATAGTATGACCAGACAGCAAATGTGAAAAATCGGGATGGGGCTGGGGAGTAATAGGAGCCTATATAAGAAAAAGACCCAAAAATCAGGACTGTCTCTATAAAATCAGGACATCTGGTCACCCTACTAATATAGCACACTGAAGTCTTATATACAGACACACTGTCACTCAGAATGATTGGACCACGGGCTTGGCTGTCCTCCCAGAGCCAGGAATAGAACCTGGATTCCTAATCACAAGTAATCCACTGCTGTCTGGTAAACAGCCTCGCAACCTGCTGGCCTCTCTCTAATAGTGATTTCACACAGAATATAGCAGTTACTCTTTTAGCTCAAGTGGTAGCAGTCTATCCTAGGAGTCTGAAACTCCCACAGGATTCAAGTCTTGCTGGCTAACCATGCAAAGGATCCCTATGGCTGCACAGGATGACATTTGCTTTTCTAGATTTCTCTTTTAAAATCTTGTTGATTTAATTCATGCAACTGATGCTCCACCTAACACTGGTGCGGTGTCTCACATTTTGGTCATTGCTCAGGTTACACACTGGCAGCTTTGAAGATAGTAGGAAGACTTCTCCAAGAGCCCCTGAAGCAAGAGTAAGAGCCTAGTGGTGACACTCTGTACCTCAAAGTAACACCCTGGAAACACCATATTCACCACTGTGATAGGATTATGCTATGTTTTGTACAATGCATGCCTTGTGAGGTGTCATTTTAAAAGTCTTGATGTGCTGAACATTAATATCCTGTTGGATTGTATGTACTATCATTGTATGTGAAGTTATGACGCATTGCTAGGTGTGTTACTGAAAAATGTTGTGAGCTTGGGAACATCTACAACCAATCTTTCAGTTTACAACAAAGGAGGGCCAGACAGACATTGCTGACCTGTCAAGAAAATAATTCACTATCCTAGACACTCCTCAGAAAGGGCATGTATGCAATGTAATCTGCTTGATCAGTGCGGCCTGCCTGACCCCCATGTCACAGCAAGCATCTTTTTAGCCACTGGTAGATGGTACAAAATGAGAGAGAGTGACATCATCACTTGGCCTCTCTCCCCGGCCATCTCAACACCTGGAAGCACATCTGGAAGACAAAGACTTTGAACTGGGGAAGTCTGGTCCCAGGATGGAAGATAGTTCAGCCTCTATATTGAAGAACTATAACTTGCTTATAACATCTGTCAGCATGAGACACAGCATGAGACACTGCTTATAACATCTGTCAGCATGAGACACTGTTTAAATCGTGCTTAATTTGTAGAATTGATTTTTATTTTTTGAGTAACCAACTTTGATCTCTATCCTTGCTACTTATAATCACTTAAAATCGATCTTTCTGTAGCTCATAAATCTGTTTTATATTTTACCTAAAACAGTGTGTTTTGGTTGAGGTGCTCGGGAAATCTCACCTCAGATCACAACGGGCTTATGAATGTCCACATTCCTATGACGAAGTGGTGGACTAGGTAATGAATTACACTGGCCAAGCTTCTGACCAGTGCAAGATTGTACAGTGCTGGAGTGCAAGACTAGGGAACTGGGGGGAATTGGCCAGAGCCTTTCTATTGATGGTTCATGAGTGGCTGGGAGATCATTCATGTAACTCAGTCGGGTGTGTCCCTGCCTGTGGATGGCTGTGTAAGTGCAGTGCCTGCCAGAGGCTTGTAGCTTGACATTAGCATCATAGCGTGAGGGACAGCCCAGCTTGGTGGGTTTGGAGGGCTCAGCACTCCCATAGTCCAGGTTGAACTGCAGGGACTCTCTCACCCTAGTTAATATGTAACTCCTGGGTAGATGGCCTGTGGAGTATTATCCTGCAGGGAGAAGGCTACGAAGAAAGAAGTAGAGATACTTGCCTTGGCTCCCAGGCAGACACCCTGCAGAAAGTAATTCTGTCGGAAGTAGATAAACTCCTGCAGGAGCGTTGCAGGGAAGGGGAGGGGGGCGCGGAAAGAGAAAGGATAGGATTGATATATTGAACTTGTGTTAAATAGCTTTATTTTTAAGAAATAAAACTGAAGCCCTGAACAAAAGGGATTGAAATCTTGGGGCTGGAGAGTGCTCTTTGATGCACAAGCCAGTATGATAGACCACCAGCTTGCAGATATTCTCTTAGTGTGCATACACTATTGCCCCTAGCAGCTCTGGTAAGCATGATCACCTCCAGAAGAGAATATTAGCCATAATCTGTATAGGAGTTTCACTCTAAGGGTGTTACCATTCAATTGTCCATTCAGCTGACATTATAAAAGAAGTCTTTCCACAAGATGCTATTTTTCATGTTTTGCCCGCAAGACCCAGTGCTGATTTACGGGTGTTGCAAAGCACAAAGCCATAATTTTCTTTTATTGACCTCGCTGTGGGTAGTCATCGTTCTGCAAAAATGCAGATGGTCATCTTATTCTTCCTGAGAGGATGAATCCATCACTTGGCTGAGAAAGATAGCAAAGCACTCATTTATAATAGCCGCAGCACACAATTTAATACCTGTGTTAACTGCACACAGAGTGGCAACGTGGGTGAGGGAATATCTTAACACATTAATTGCACATAGTTAGTTATTTTGAATAAAACCTTTGTAAACTGCTGCTCCCACTAATACTTTAGGACTATATCAAGGCAAATTAACATATAGTGTATATTGCCATCCAGACATAACTTCCATATCCACAGCAAATAAAACAAAGCTGTACAGAACAGAAAATTCTGGCCTTCGGTCCACCCGTAGTCAGACAATTTTCATTGCATTTACTTGAAATATTGCAATTAGATAGCTCCATTTATTTATTGGCTACCTCTTCCCTTTTTTTCTGTTCTTATTTTTCAGGGGCATCTGCTTCTCAGATCAGATCAGATCATATTCTACCTACACTCTTATTAGGAACCCTTGACCTTTTGGAACCTGCGAGCCACAGCCTTAGGGTATGTCTACACTACAGGATTATTCCGATTTTACAGTAACTGGTATTTGGAAACAGCTTATATAAAGGCAAGTCCATGCGGCCACACTAAGCACATTAATTCAGCAGTGTGCGTCCATGTACCGAGGCTAGCGTTGATTTCCAGAGCATTGCACTGTGGGTAGCTATCCCCTAGTTCCCGCAATCTCTCCCACCCATTGGAATTCTGGGTTGAGATCCCAATGCATGATGGGGCAAAAACAGTATCGTAGGTGATTCTGGGTAAATGTCGTCACTCAATCCCTCCTCTGTGAAAGCAATGGCAGATAATCATTTCATGCCCTTTTTCCCTGGCTTGCCCTGGCAGACGCCATAACATGGCAACCAAGGAGCCCATTTAGCCTTTTTTCACTCTCACTGTATGTGTACTGGATGCTGCTGACAGACACGGTCCCCAGGTCATTCCCTTCTTTATGTTTTGTCTAAAAATAGAGTCAGTCCTGCCTAGAATATGGCGCAAGCCTACTAAAGAACCAGAGAGCACAGCCGCTCCGGGTCAGAGCCCCAGACACCCTGCAGAAATGATGAGCTGCATGCCATTCTAGGGGGTGCCCCTGCAACAACCCCACCCATTGCTTCCCTGCTCCCCCAACCCTCCTGGGCTACCGTGGCAGTTATCCCCTCATTTGTGTGATGAAGTAATAAAGAATGCAGGAATAAGAAACAGTGACTTGTTAGTGAGATAAAATGCGGGGGAGGCAGCCTCCAGCTGCTATGATATTCCAGGCAGGACAGAATCTCCAGGAGACAAAGCTTAAAGAAGGGAATGACCAGGAGTCATTCCTATTTTTGCCCAGGTGCCCCCGGCTGACCTCAGGCTGAGGCCAGCCAGGAGCACTCACAGGATGATGACAACAGTTATCAGTCCTATTGTACTGTCTGCCATCAGGGAGAGGAAGGGAGGGGATGCTGCTGTTTAGCGCCTTAGCACCGCGTCTACCAGCAGCATCCAGTAGACATACGGTGACATTGAAAAAAGGCGAGAAGCAATTTTTTCCCTTTGCTTTCACGGGGGGGAAGGGAGTAAATTGACGATATATACCCTGAACCACCCGTGACAATGTTTTTCACCCTTCAGGCATTGGGAGCTCAGCTAAGAATGCAAATGCTTTTCGGAGACTGCGGGGACTGTGGGATAGCTCAAGTCCTCAGTCCCCCCTCCCTCCCTCCATGAGCGTCCATTTGATTCTTTGGCTTTCCATTACGCTTGTCACGCAGCACTGTGTAGCCTGGAGATTTTTTCAAATGCTTTGGCATTTCGTCTTCTGGAACGGAGCTCTGATAGAACAGATTTGTCTCCCCATACAGTGATCAGATCCAGTATCTCCCGTATGATCCATGCTGGAGCTCTTTTTGGATTTGGGACTGCATCGCCACCCGTGCTGATCGGCACTCCATGCTGGGCAAACAGGATATTAAATTCAAAAGTTTGCAGGGCTTTTCCTGTCTACCTGGCCAGTGCATCCGAGTTCAGATTGCTGTCCAGAGTGGTCACAATGGTGCACTGTGGGGTAGCGCCCGGAGGCCAATACCGTTGAATTGCAGCCACACTAACCCTAATCAGACATGGCAATACCAATTTCAGCGCTACTCCCCTCGTCAGGGAGGATTACAGATATCGGTATTAAGAGCCCTTTATATCGATATTAAGGGCTTCGTTGTGTGGACGGGTGCAGGGTTAATTCAGTTTAACGCTGCTAAATTTGGTATAAATGCGTAGTGTAGACCAGGTCTTAGTTAATAACCATATTTCTTTAACTGTTTCATTGCTGGACCTTCACTATACTATCTGTGCTGTGGCAGGATATTTGATGGCACTTGGTACATGTGGGAGCAGTGAAACAGCTAAGACTGATGAACGAAATTTTATCCTCTATGTATGTTTACTTTGAAAATATAGGTGAAATCACAACTACCTCAGCAATTAACATAAAAACCCCAATTTCACCTTAAACCTATAAATAGCAAGATTTTGCATTGATTGACCTCCCACAGCTCTGGTTGATTTCAGTGGGAATTTGGGGCACACAAAGAATTCGGGATAAGACCCATATGAAGTTCTTCATATAGGTGCAATTTGTTATTAGAACAGAAGTGAGGGTCAAATGATAAAGTATTTATATTGGGGAAGCCTAACAAAACTTTAGGGCAGCCTGAAAGTTTAATGCACTGGTGTTTTTCCTGTACAACAGAAACACATACCTATCTGTGAGATGTTTTGGTGTATTATTGTTACATACTAAGAGCCAACTATTGTCTTAGGCATTGGCTCATGTTACTGTGGAGATCCACCACCCTGAGGCCTGGTCTACACTACGCGTTTAAACAGATTTTAGCAGCGTTAAACTGATTTAACGCTGCACCTGTCCACACAACGAGGCCCTTTATATCAATATAAAGGGCTCTTTAAACTGATTTCTGTACTCCTCCCTGATGAGGGAAGTAGCGTTAAAATCGGTATTACCATATAGGACTAGGGTTAGTGTGGCTGCAAATCGACGGTATTGGCCTCCGGGCGGTATCCCACACTGCACCATTGTGACCGCTCTGGACAGCAATCTGAACTTGGATGTTGTGGCCAGGTAGACAAGAAAAGTCCCGTGAACTTTTGAATTTCATTTCCTGTTTGTCCAGCGTGGAGCTCTGATCAGCACGGGTGGCGATGCAGTCCCAAATCCAAAAAGAGCTCCAGCATGGACCATGCGGGAGATACTGGATCTGACCGCTGTATGGGGAGACAAATCTGTTCTATCACAGCTCCAGTACAGAGGATGAAATGCCAAAGCATTTGAAAAAAATCTCCAGGCTATGATACAGAGTCCACAGCACAGTGCTGTGTGACAAGCGTAACGGAAAGCCAAAGAATCAAATGGACGCTCATGGAGGGAGGGAGGGGGGACTGAGGACTCCAGCTTCCCACAGTCCCCAGCAGTCTCCGAAAAGTATTTGCATTCTTGGCTGAGCTCTCAGTGCCTGAAGGGTCAAACACATTGTCCGGGGTGGTTCAGGGTATAGCTCATTAATTTACCCCCCTCCCCTCCAGTGAAAGAAAAGGGAAAAAAAATCGTTTCTTGACTTTTTTCAGTGTCACCCTATATCTACTGAATGCTGCTGGTAGACATGATGCTGCGGCAGTGAACAGCAGTATCCTCTCCCCTCCCCTCCCCTCCCCGGTGGCAGACAGTACAGTGCAGTAGAACTAGTGCTGTCCTTGTCATCAACCCGTGAGTGCTCCTGGATGGCCTCAGGTGAGGTTGCCCGGGGGTGCCTGGGTAAAAATAGGAATGACTCCCGGTCATTCGCAGTAGATGGTACAGAATGGCTGGTAACTGTCTTCATCATAGCAACTGGGGGCTGAGCTCCATCAGCCCCTTCCCTTTCCTGTGTAAAGAAAAGATTCTGTACTGCCTGGACTATCACAGCAGCAGGATGCTGGGCTCCTCTCCCCCGCCCCGTTTAATGTTTTTCCTGGACTATCATAGCAGCTGGAGGCTGCCTCCCCCGCATTTTATCTCACTAACAAGTCACTGTTTCTTATTCCTGCATTCTTTATTACTTCATCACACAAATGGGGGGGACACTGCCACGGTAGCCCAGGAGGGTTGGGGGAGCAGGGAAGCAACGGGTGGGGTTGTTGCAGGGGCACCCCCTAGAATGGCATGTAGCTCATCATTTCTGTGGGATCTGACACGGAGCGGCTGTGCTCTCTGATACACTGCTTCTCTAGTACACTTGCACCATATTCTAGGCAGGACTGACTCTATTTTTAGATACCATAAAGGAGGGACTGACTCAAGGAGTCATTCCCATTTTTGTCTTTGCGCCCCTGGCCAACCTCAGCCAGGGGCAACCATGACAGCAGCAGAAGGTACAGAACGACTGATAACCGTCATCTCATCTCCAATTTACAATGGCATGGCAGACGGTACAGAACAACTGATAACAGTCTCTGCTATCTTGCAAAGGCAAATGAATAGTGCTGTGTAGCACTGCAGTACCGTGTCTGTTAGCAATATCCAGTAGACATACGGTGACAGTAAAAAAAAACTGAACGTGGTTTGGCGTTTCCCAGGGCTATCCAGGGAAAAAGGGCACGAAATGATTGTCTGCCGTTGCTTTCACGGAGGAAGGAATGAGTGATGACATTTACCCAGAATCACCCGCGACACTGTTTTTGCACCATCATGCACTAGGGTCTCAACCCAGAATTCCAATGGGCGGGGGAGACTGCGGGAACTATGGGATAGCTACGGGATAGCTACCCACAGTGCAACACTCCAGAAATCGACGCTAGCCTTGGACCATGGACACACACCACTGAATTAATGTGCTTAGTGTGGCCGCGTGCACTCGACTTTATACAATCTGTTTTACAAAACCGGTTTATGTAAAATCGGAATAATCCCGTAGTGTAGACATACCCTGACATATATCTGGGTAGGTCTGTGTCCCAGGAAGCAAAATACCACCCAGATCACACCAGCATGCAAAGGGAGTACAATCCCTTCCGTAATACTGTGCACTCCCCTCCTTGCACTGAGGTAGCTCTGCCAGTGCAGAAGTGGCCTCAGCCAGGGCAGACCAGGAAGGGGGCGCAAGTGGGGCAATTTGTCCCAGGTCCCACAGGGGCCTCACAAGCCACTCAGGGTTTTTGCAGCGGTCCCTTACCTTGCTCCATGTCTTCGGCAGCGGGTCCTTCAGTGCAGCGGAAGACTCAGAGTGAGTGAAGGACCCACCGCTGAAGTGCTGCTGAAGCCCTGGAGCACTGCCCAATGAGTACAAGTGCCGCCAGCAGTGGGGGGGGAAAAACATGATCGGCGGCACTTAGGCAGCTCTACCGCCACCACTTCATTCTTCGGCAGCAATTCGGCGATGGGTCCTTCCCTCCAAGAGGGACCCACCGCTGAATTGCCACCGAAGACCCAGCCCTGCCCCAGTCGCCTGAATCCTCTGGGCGGCCCTGGCTGAGGCCACGAAAGGATATCTCCCTTCCAACGTGCTCTCCAAATGAAAAGATTGGGAGACCACTACCTTCACTCTCCCAAATTAAGCAGACTTTATTTTTCCTTCTGTGTATCTGTTCTATTATCTTCTTCATCCACCTACAAACCATGGACTCACTCAGCTTAGGCTGGTGGGATATGTATGACTTATAGCTTTAAAGGAACAGCATAAATTCTATCTTATTTAGCCAGAGGGCCAATCAGAAGAGTATCTAAGCTAGAGCTGCCCACGTTGTGGATGACATGTTAAGACGTGGACCAAATCTCCTTGCTATTATGATCCCATAGCTTTCCTGTGTCAACTCAATCACTTATTTAGATAAGTAACATTAAGAAAGTATTTAATGCACTTTAACTAGCTTCTAATATAATTTAGTAGCTCGAAATGGGGAGGAGAAGGCAACTAGCTGCAAGTGATGCACAGATCACAGTTTGTCAAGCTCTGTTCTAGGTTCTGGGATCTACTTTACACCATGAAAAATTATCATTATTAGTGAATGTCAGAGAGCAACACTGAGTGGGAAAGGAAACAATCTATTCCTTTTTAAAAAGGAATTCATTGTAAACGAATCCCTTTAGAAGCTTGATTGTTTTTACTTTAAGAGCTGAGCTGCTTTTATATCAAATTAATCTAGTTTATATAGGAATTCTACTGGAGGTCCATATACTATACAAGAAAGTTGTACTGGTATAACTTGAATCGACTTTTAAACTGATGTAGTTAAACTGTTTCAAAAAGCTGTTTGGACACTGATTTCAGTACAAGAGTAACTTATTGTGGTTTAGTTAAACCTGCTCCTATGGCCTGGTCTACATTGTGGGGGGGCTGATGTAAGGTACGCAACTTCAGCTACGGGAATACCGTAGCTGAAGTCAACATATCTTATTTCAACTTACCTCCTGTCCTCACAGCGTGGGACCGACGGCCGCGGTTTTCCCGTTGACTCGGCTACCGCTGCTCACTCTGGTGGAGTTCCAGAGTCGATGGGGATTGCGTTCAGGGATCGATATATCATGTCTAGATGAGACGTGATATATCGATCCCCGATAAATCGATCGCTACCCACCCATCCAGCGAGTAGTCTGGACGTACCCTAAGTGACTTAAGCTAAACTGAAATAATCCTTTCTTCATGGAAATCAGAGTATCCCTATAGCTTTTCACATCAGTTTAACTATATCAGTTGAAATGTATATCTTCCCCAATTTAGACATGCCCTAAGGTTTAGGCAAAGAAGAGAAGGCTGCGAACAATGTAGGACTCTGATGAGAGTAAAGAAAGGCTTATTCTTCCAGTTCACTTCTCCTAGCTAAAAGGATCCCTTTGCAGCCAAAAAATAAACAAAACTACCCATATTGTTATCAGTTTAACAGTTCAATATACCTATTTTTCATTCCAGGAAAACCATCATCCAACTTCTGCCAAAGCCTCATTTTAGTATTTCCTCTTCAATCAGGAGTAAGTTATAAGGCTTAAGAATTCATCTCACCAATTAATCTCTTGTGAATCTGATTTACATAATGAGCTTAATATAGTCTTAATTGCACAAAAGGCGAATATCATTTGTCAAAATGATGAGGTAGTCCCGTTGCCCTCTCTCTCAATTTGTCTAAATGTTCCTGTATACATTAGAATTTAGCAGTTTAGTTTTACTCACACAACATCCCTTGATTACTTTACTGAATCATATATTGCAACTTCTCATTAAGATATCAAATCTATGCAAAGTACATCTGCTTGGTGTATAATTTATTAATATGCTTTGGAGCCTCCAATTTGATAATGATGTTTTGATAATGCTGAGCTTCAGTTCATCTGCATATTTGATACCATCAGCTCAGGATTAAACAAAGACTGTGAATGGCTTGCCAACTACAAAACCAGTTTCTCCACCCTTGGTTTTAACACCTCAACTGCTAGAACAGGGCCTCATCCTCCCTGATTGAACTAACCTCATTATCTCTAGCTTGCCTGCATATATATACCTGTCCCTGGAAATTTCCACTACATGTATCTGACGAAGTGGGTATTCATCCACGAAAGCTCATGCTCCAAAACGTCTGTTAGTCTATAAGGTGCCACAGGATTCTTTGCTGCTTTTACAGATCCAGACTAACATGGCTACCCCTCTGATACTTGATAATGAATGTAACTCAGAGTGTTCATGGAGAGGAAGCACATAAAGTATTTCTAATCTCAGCTGCACACCTGAAGAAACAGCAGAGAGATTGGGGGAGGGGGAGGGAAAAGGGAAGGAAACTTGGAAAACTAACCACTGAATACTTTCCCTGCAGGCTGAGATCAAGTCAGGAAATGGCTGGGTAGGTACAGAAAACCCATGAAGTTGAACTTCATTGCACTGTTATAAAGTTCAGAAAGTTCTATTCTACCCGTGATGCTTTCTCAGGATGCCCGGGACTGAGACCCACCTTGTTACCCCCTGCCTCCATGAAAGACAGACTTGCTGATGCAAAACAGGGTGTCAGCTTCCTGACACCACCAGTCTGCTAGCCACCCAAGCAATGTCCTCAGAGCTAGGCCCATGCTTAATTTGCCTTGCAGGTTAACAGTAGGTGCACCTCAATCACAGGAACTCTTTGAACCATTCCCCAATAGCGTCCAGCCCTTAACCACTGGACTCTCACAAAAATTACCAGAGTTCACTGAACCCTTGGGGCAATTACACACACAGTTTGTTTGATTCAATTGAGAATCAATTCCTATAACACCACAGCACTGAGATATTATAGTGAAAACAATCATACATTTATTATCAAAAGCTAAGATTTAAGAGCTAGTAAGGATAATGGAAACCAGAAGAGCTACAAATGAAACAAAATCAGAAAATGCAAACCTGGGTCTACACTCATCAATGGTTACTTTGGCTATATAATAAAGTAGATGTTCCCCTAAAGCTCAGTCTTTTGCAGAGCTAGCTGATTTCAGACAAACCAGGACCCAAGCATTAATGAAGCTCCCCCATCTGCCAAGGGGTTTCCTCAGTGAATGGATAACAACATGTCTCCTGGCATTTTTTATATTCTTCAAAGTTCATTTTTGCCCCACAGACAGGCTTAGTCTTCCCATCCCCTGTTGGCTTTGTATGCAAATACGCCTTCCATTGTAGTGGCTTACAATGCCTAATTTATATTTGACTAAGAGCTACACGTCTTATCTCCTGTCAGGATGAAACCTATTTGTCAGCTCTGCCATAGACACAGATTTTAAAAACACATTCTCAGTAAATATACATAGCTCCTTAAATATCCATCCATCCATCCATCCTCACAATGAATATGAGGAGCACAACGATCATGAGGCTCATATGACAAAAGCTTTTATTGGAGACCTCACATGACATCATTTCTATGCTATGTGCAGTAAGTTTCACTTACAGAACAGTGAACCCTTTGCCAGCTGGTACCAATGGGCCTCTGTCTCACACCATATATTTTTTTTGGATTATGTGCTACTGGATGAAATACAGAAGTGATCAGGAAGAGGTAACTGGCCTGGGCCCTGCAGGTCGAAAGTTGAGAGAGGGAGAAGATACAGACATTATGAACTGCCCTTGTGATCCATGTACTTCCAGTTGCTGATGTGGTATAAACCTTTGACTTGTTGCCAATGCTTTGTGTTGCAAGGTCACCTAGTTAGTGTTAGTACTGTGCTTATATATACAGTGCTATGAAAATGCTTGTTTGTAGAAAATGATCCTAGAAAAAAATGCAAATAAGCATGTGTTTTATATCACTTGGTGAACTAACTATCCAATTGCACCTTCCAGACAGCTATAAAAATACACCCACAATCATCTCCAGCCACAAAACTGCAACTCAGTTATTTGCGAGTGCAAAATTGGCGGCCAAATTGAGGCCATTTAGAAAATGGTTGCCTTAATATCTACTTTAGCATTTTGGTTTCTTATTTTATTCATGGGAAGCCTAAATGGGGAAGGGAGCATAATAAGTTCAGCTTCTGAATTCCTCCAAAGATACTGATGGGGGGGAGTATCATCAGCATAATACTGTTCAGAAATGCAACATTAACCCTGCTTAGCTGATCCCAGTAAATGTTGATTGTCATGGTGTTACTGTAGCTCAATAATCATTCCAGTGGAAGGAAGCTTATACTGTGTGATATGCAGTGTTCTGGGAGAAAACTTGTCACTATTGGCTCAAGCTTGCATTACAAGTAGGAGTTGATGAATCTTGGTGAGCCTGACAGCCTTCTTTTAAAAACAAATTTCTTACTTCTGGAAAAATGGTGTTACGTGCAGAGTATGAGAGATGATAAGAATCCCTTTCTTTGGCTGCTCTGCTCTTTTCAACTCCTTCTAAAACCTTCTCCCAAGAGAAAAATGGACTAAAGCATGGATGATGTATTTATATTTACCAGATGCCCTTACCCCAAATATAAATGTTGTCCCTTTCAGTTTCCTAAATGGAGCAAAAACAAAAAAACACACCACATCCATATGGATACATCTCCAAATATTTTTCTGACTTTTAAAGATTAGATGAGGTTTCTTATACAATAGAAAGTCATTCTTCTTGCTTTGGGCTAGACTGCAATTTATACACAGCCCTCCATTGGGGATGGTTCAGAGCTGTGCTAACAGAGGTAGCGCTGGGAGGCACAATTCATAACAAACATCTGAGGCATTTGAAAAACGTATTTTGATCAGTTGAAACAAGCCAATAGAAATATGAATGCAAGAGAAAGCCAAATGCACCTAGACAAACATAGAATTAGTAGAAAGCCAGGTAGAATTAATTCTACTTTGTATGTGGTGAGTTATAATGAGCAGCAGAAAGCAATATCAATGCTAATTGTCATTTTTCAGAAGTGACGCAAGAGTGGTTGTCATTCAAACTGACAGAGCAAAAACTAGCCGATGAAAAATATTTTCATCTTCAAACCCTGCATGAGTGTTTTGTGTGTGAGAGTCAGTTAGAAAGAGGAATCTTTAAACTGGAGCCTTTTCACAGGAAAATATTTGGATGCCGGAAGGTCTGAGCAGAGAAACCTTTTTAGGTGAATTGACTCCTGCAAATGCTGGACTTCATCACAGTCAACGGTATAGGCTCAAACACTCCTCAGTCTCTGTGACAACCTCTACCTCAAAGTAGCACCTTGTAGCCCCCATATTCATCATTGGTTTATAGTTCTGACATTTCATACAAGGCATGCCTTGCAAGGTATCATATGAAAGGTCACAATCTGCTGAAACTCATTTATGCAAAGTTGTCATCATTGCATACAGAGTTAGGAGATTTTGTTATATTGTTGTTATTGTAATATGCTGTGAGTCTGGGAGTCACCCACTCCTAGTTCTCCAGTGGCAACAAAGGAGGTGGCCCACACCCGGATGGTTAAGTGACCATGACGAGCCACTGACCAGCAGGGGAATTGTAAATAAGAGATTTACAATTCTGTAAGAGACAGTTGCACACGTGACTCAGCAAGGCCCACCAGGATATGCCTGGGACAGTATCTTCCCTAGGACATGAATTCAGAATATAAAATAATGGACAGTGGCATCATGAGACTACCTCTCTCCTTCCTCATCTATGCTGAAGGTAATAAGAACACTGGGAAGACAAAGACTTTGAACCGAGGAGACTGGTCTCAGGCTGAGAAGGAAATTCAGCCGCTGACTATAGCATGTGGGAGAGCGCAGACCTGGAAACTCTGATTCACTTTTAGGTAATGACTCCTGTGCCATTTGGGAGGACAGAAACATGCACCCTTCTACCCATGAAGTTTTTAGTGCATTGTTTGTTGCATTCACATACTTTGTAGCTGCATCCGGTGTTACACACATCTTTATGTGTAGAAAATAATTCAGCCCACATGACAAGACTGCAATTTATACAATAAAAGACACTAGTGCATAAAGATATGCAATATGCATGTAATACTGTACACAGGTTGCATGTCGCTTGATCCTTCTGGCCTGCTGTCACTGACTTCCCCAGCAATAATCACTGCTGAATCTACACACTGCCAAAGACAACTAAAGTTGGTGTTTCTCAGAGACTCATGACTGGGCTGGGCTGTTTAGACACATCATGTAGACTGACTTTGCCAAGAAGGGATGCAGATGAGACCCCAGAATCCTTTTCACCTGGATAGAAGAATAGCAGGTTGGCGTCAAAGGAGAATTGGAACCCTTCAAAGATCAACGTTTTATGCAATGAAACCCATTTTTTATATTTAAAAACCTAAAAAGGAAAAGAAAATCCAATAAGATTGCCTTCCCCAGTTCCAGTGAACCATAATATCATCATTAATAAAGGAATCTACATACTATGAATACATAATTAGTAAGCATAATTCTTAAAATGGAATCAATTAAAATCAGTGTAATGGTAGAAAGATATAAGTTGATGGGACATTAGAAAACTTTCTCCAGTATTCATTTATATTAGAAATAATGTGGCATTAATATAGCTTTTGAAATTGCTTTTTAAATTTTTGTGAGGTATATATTTCTACATTATAGAGGGATTATACTGCTCTTGTCAGGATAGAGTATGAGCACCTTGCAAATTCCAAAAGCAATTCACATATTTCCATTTACTTTCACTCCATCCCATTATAGGAGAAATAAAATTAAAGAGCAAATGTCTTCCTATATATTCAAAATGGAGTGAAATGATCTTTTGTGGCTCCTCTGTTAAATAATTTCCATCATAAACTTGGCTATTTTTCAAGCAAATAATAAGATACAAAAGCAAGGGACACTGTCACTGAAGCTAATGGAGAAAGACAAACATGGCACTTTGCAATGACAATCTCTTATGAAAATACTGAAAGGAACAAGTTGAAGCTGGCACACAAATGAATATGCTACCTGTAATAGAGTGTACTGAGCCTTTAAGGCAAGCCTATAGTGCCATACCACTTCAACCATGGCAGCATGGCACACTGGAACTTGTAGTCCAAAATTATTCTTAGGAATTAAAGTCAACCACCAAAACAGCAAGGTTACATCAATCAAATTACCACAAGAGAGGCAAACAGCAGCCACTTAGCCAAGCAACCAGGTAAGACATAAAAATATTAAATAATATTTGGAGCCATATGCTGGATGGAGGGAGCAGAAGTTTGAGGAGAAATTGTTCACATTGTTGAAGAGCATACGTGTTGTTGGATAAACATCAGTGACATCATCTTACACAACACATCAGAACTGAACATATGAAAGATTGGACAGGTTCCACTTGACGGAAAACTGTTGAGAACAGACTAGATTTCAGGAGGAGAAGGCATGAGAGGGGACATTGAGAACAGAGACTCTGCAGGATCTCTCTTATTCCTTGTTCCCTTATTCCCAGGCAGTCTTCCCTAGTTAAGATACCCAGTCACTCCCTAAGACCCTAGTCTCCCTATGATGGGTTAGATCACAGAACCCCCTTTGGGAGCTGCCACCTGATGTGTCAAGACTACTTCTGCCTCTTCTTTCCTGCCCCATCAGCTTAGGACTTCAGTGCCCTGCCTGGTTTGAGCCAGACCCGCTAACCTGCTGCAAACCCAGACCCAGGTCTGAACCATGCCCCCTAACAGCTGTAGGCTTGACTGAAAGCAGCTTACAGAAGTGTTCTTATTTTTAAGACTCAGATGCCCAACTCCCAATGGGGTCTAAACCTAAATAAATCCGTTTTACCCAGTATAAGCTTTATACTCATAAATTGTTCGCCCTCTATAACACTGATAGAGAGATATGTACAACTGTTCCCCCCACCACGCCCCCTCAGGTATTAATACATACTCTGAGTTAATTAATAAGTAAAAAGTGATCTTATTAAACATAGAAAGTAGGATTTAAGCAATTCCAAATAGTAACAGACAGAACCAAGTGAATTACCAAGCAAATAAAATAAAACATGCAAATCAAAGTCTAATACAGCAATACAACTGAGTACAGATAAAAATCTTACCAGTAAGCTTCCTTTTACAGTCTAGTTTCCTTCTAGTCTGGGTTCAGCAATCACTCATACCCCATGTGGTTATTGTCCTTTGTTCCAGTTTCTTTCAGGTATCCTTTGAGGGTGGAGAGTCTATCTCTTTAGCCAGCTGAAGACAAAATGGAGGGGTCTCCCACGGGCTTAAATAGGACTTTTTCTTGTGGGTGGAGACCCCCTCCTCTCTCCTATCAAAGTCCAGCTCCAAGATGGAGTTTTGGAATCATATGGGCAAGCCACATGTCTATGCATAACTCAGAACTACAGGTAGCAGCTATTGTTCACATGCTACCTTGAAAGTTCTCAAGTAGACCTCTTATGTGGATTGGAGCATTCCAAGAGCCATCGTTCCTAAAGTGCTTCTTGACAGGTCACTTAACTTTGCAAATTTCTTTCTAAAGAAGCTGACCAAATGCCTTATAAAGCTTACTTATAAATCACTCACGTATACAGCCAATATTCATAACTTCAAGTACAAAAATGATATATGTGTACATGTACAAATAGGACGAATAGATTCAGTAGACCATAATCTTTACAGAGATATATTACATGGCACATGCAGCATAAAACATATTCCAGTTATGTTATATTCCCATAAAGCATTATGGGATACATCATCACACTCCCTGTTATATGTAGCCCCCCCTTTATCTAAAAGTCAGCATACCTGCTGACCTTTTAAAGACCGTAGGAGCCACTGTATGGGGCCATGAAATGAAACAAGAGAACCTAAAGAAGTGGAGTGAAGCTGAGGACTCCAAATACAACTCTTAAAATCTTCAGGTTCCTTTGTTCCATAGTTCTCAAGAAGCCCCCCACAGCTCAGGTCTCCTGTGCTCCCCATCCATTCCCTGGCCTCTACTCTTCCCTGTTTTATTCTTTCTCCTTCTAATAAATTAGCTTTCTCGCAGACCTTTGAAAACCATAGAAACTGCACCTTTTAAAAAATATTCATTATGGGCATTATTCCTATGGACCTGAGATCTGCAGAAACTCCTGTAATCCTATTTTGGGGGGTGGGAGGGCTCTTTGACTGCCACAGTGCCTCCTCCTGGCTGTTCTGGGAATCAGCTGTCTTTCAGGTCCAACATCGCCCCTTTCAGTCTCTGCACCTTCAGCCTTCTCTCTTACTCTGTGGTCCCTCTCTCACGCTAGGGACTACAGCTTCCTCTTTGTGACTCAGCCCTCCACCCACATCACTACATGGTTTCCCCTTCTGGGGTATAGAATCTCATTGGACAGTATGTCCACGCACTGTCACCCTGTCAGTAACCGATAGGGGAACCCGGACCTGCCCACTACTCTAGCTTCCAGCTCAGGCACCCTACAACAACTCAGTCCCCAACCTTGCTGCTCTCTCCCTGGGCTGCTTCCTACTTGTCTCCTAGAAGCTTTCTTCACCCTTCTCTCTTCTGGGTATACTCTTCCCTCAGGGCCAGGGTCCCACACTTTCCCTTGGTTCCCTCCTTCCCTCTCTAATGCACAGAGAGTGGCAGCAGACTTCCTCATTGCAGTCATTTCTGTTGCCAGCTTCCTGGTTTTATACTAGCCCAGCCCCCACCTGCTCAGCTGAGCTCCATCTTCCAACCTCATGTGTGGCCTATATCACTAACTGGCCCTTTCTCAGCTTTCTTAACCCTTTCAGGACTGGTGTGGGGTGAACATCGCAGCACAGGTCCTTATAAACACAACACAATTCTTAGAAAACAAAGACATAATTACATGCTATTATTTGAAAAAAAATGGAAATTCTCTACGATACAACTTTTTAAACTGTAGTTTAAAACAAAAAAATATACAAAAGGAATTTTAGATTTTTTTAAAAAATAAAACACTATTTATGCATTTAAATGTATGGAAGTTAACAAAGGAAGAAAGAAAAGTCTGAGAAACCCTTAAAGAAAACTGTGAAGTTTTACATTACTCTTTCAAAAGAAACCCAGTAACCTATAAATTAAAAAAAAAAAAGCATACAAGCACGTATACTCCTCTCACTCACAGAAAATAAGTAATTTAGTAATACGGTACTCTGAGGTCTGTGGCCTCTACAGTAGTTAATACGCTGAAATTGGCCAACATCCTGTTAAATAGTTTATGTTCCATGTAGTGGCCTTCACTGTCTTCTCTGTGCTAGAAGCCACCAGAACCCCAGCCATAGCAACAGTGTATATAGGAAACATGGTTATTTGGACCCCACTGTACCTGGGTGGTTCCCTTATATTGTATAAAGAGCAAAAGATGCACTCTGTTAGTAGTGTCTAATGGATCATGGCAGATTACTGGGGACAGCTACTCTGCCTCTGGTGTCCTCTTTGGGCCATTCTGGTCTCCTTGGGGGCCAGTCTCCTATGGTTGTTCTAAATACGTGCCTCAGGATCAGAGTTTTAAGCCAACCTTTACCCTCTCACAGCTTGGACAAACCAGAGGACCCGTATTAGGAAGGTAGATATGAAAGGTATAGTTGGGTTTCCAGTCTGTATAGAGAGAGGGTTGGTGAGGTAATCTAAGCTTTCTGATGGGGATGGGGAATGGTTTTGTAGATGGACTGTGTAGGGAGAATAAAAAGGAATATGTTGTAGTCTTTTCACTATAGTGAAAATTTAAGATAGGGGATGATCAAGTTTATGGTGTCTCTTAGTTTACAATAGATAGATATATTGGGGGATATTCTATGGTGCTGTTTATGGCAGTTTGTAGCCCATTCAGGAAATGTATATGATGTAGTTTGGGTGGATGTAAGAGATTTTGTCATCTACAGGTTGAGACTAGGCAAGGATCTAGGGGCAGAGTTAAGGCTGATTTTTTTGATTGGGCATTGTGCCATTTTGCTTTGATGTTAGAGACATGTGAACTGTGACTGTATTTAAATCTGAAGTTCCACTGTATTAGTAGATCTCTGGTTTCACAGCAAGCCATGGACCTATTGTTTGAATAAATTTCTGCTTTAGCTCCCTGTTCATAACATTTGAGAAGTACAGGTTAACATTAATCAAAGATCTATATATCCATTGCAAGATACACAGATAAGGTGCAAATATATAATACAATGTTTAGGATTCTACTACTTAAAGTCTTCGGTAACTGGCACCATAGAAAACAGACAGAGGGCCGACAGATTATAATTGCTTCAAATGCCACAAATTTTCACACTGGAAGCATTGATAGTCTCATGTTCTGTGTGTGAGATACAAAATTCATAACATCTACGCAATTTCAAGTACGATACCTGCATAGGCAAGTATTCCCTCAGTTTTGATCATTTAAAGCACTTCCCCCTTCCACCTCCCTAATTATTTTCAGCGAAACAAATATTTATGAAAAGGTGTCAGAATGACAATACTATTCACATAAGGGGCTAGTGAAGTCCTCTATATTTTATAGTCAAGAGCCTTGTGTTTTTAGCTAGGCCTTGCTCCAACAAACCACATGTTTAATTTTAAGCATGTGAAGCAATGAGTACTAGTCACGTGCTCAAGTGGTTTGTTAAACGGTTAAGCATAAAAAGTAGGTGCAATACACTGCAAGCTTCTCAAAGTGCCTCATCAATATGCCCCAACTTGGAACTGGAGAGACTACTTGTACGAGAGGGTTGTTCAGGCTACTCCCTTATTCATTCCTTAGCTGTTTTGCTCAAACTGTCAGCAAATGTGATAGTTCTGGTAGCAATAAATAAATAAATTAATTAAATAAAATCTATGGATACCTGTCCCACTAGGAAAGGGACTGAGACCACATAAGCCACATAATACTTAGCGAATGGTAACAAGTTTCCATCATTACTAACCTGAGCCAGATTTTAGCAGATGCCTTTCAGGTGAATGGCTCAGGAGATTGTTACAGGGAGCCCTCCAGTTCCCTTTTAAAAGCCAAAGCAACTCCACGCACACAAAATACATCATTACCAGAATCCAAATTGTGCATCAAAGCTATATACAGGAACATGAGCACAATACAATTGTCTCAGAAGACTTGTGTGAGATACCTAAGAAATACAAAACAGATGACCCTGAAAGATGAAGAGAGTTGGCAAAGTTACATTAAAAGTTCAGGACAAATGCTCAGTAATATGAATGTAGTTGTCTGTCAGACAAAGAATAATATTTTTGATACTGGCAGTCAGAGAGTCACTGAGATTTACAAAATTACTTGTGTTTGAGGAAGTGGGTATTCACTCACAAAAGCTTATGCTCCAATGCATCTGTTAGTCTTTAAGGTGCCACAGGACTCTTTGCTGCTTTTACAGATCCAGACTAACATGGCTACCCCTCTGACACTTGAGAATGACAAAGTTACTTTGTGAACTGGTCAGAGCCCAGGAGAATTCACATGAAATGAAAAGTTGAATGAAGAAATGCTGAGGTGGCAGAGAACTGTTTAAAGATCTTGATGTTCAAAAATGGGATTTTTGGATATAAGCCAAAAAGGCCAAAGAAGAAACATAATTTCAAAACAATCCACTGATATGGAGCACAGCATAATCTCCTAAATACCGTCAAATGGTATTTTCTGGCCTGCCCTGGTGAAAGTGGTTTCAAAAGTTATATTGCAATTCCTTAAGTTTTATGGAGGCAGTTAAAAGGGAAGTGAAGCAGAGAAGATATTCTTTCAGCCTTTTATGACAGGCCTCAAATTGTTTTATTCTAAGGAAATAGCTATCCCTGTTCCCATTATATAAAATAATGATGCCCAGGAAATGGTTAGCTCAGTAAAATCAATTGTAAACTAGGACACCTTTTATATTATATTAAAGTTGGTTTGCAAAGATATTGTCATCATTAAATACCTGACACTTTTTGGCTGGGTAGAAAATTAGTGATGTGAAGGACTATCATGCTGCTACATTGCTAGAATTATTTATGAAATATTTAGCAGGACTGGAGGAAAATTGATGTACAAATAGGCTGCTTAATCCCAACACATTATACAAGAGAGAGCGGCCAGGTGTTTGGGAGATTATTTAGTATTTTTGTATATTTTGCTATTGGAAGAGGAAAAATGTTTCTAGCATATTCTTGCGGAGTACAAAAAGAAAGCAAAGGTGAACAGCAGGTCCAAACGAAAGAAGAACATCTCTGCTTTCCTGATCGTCAATCTTCTGAGGGAAATCTCCTGGACAGACATGATTCTGGTGTCTGTGATCCAAATTCAATTAAAAATTTCTATGTTATTTCCAGACAAGTTGTCATAGAAGCTTCCTAAATAGCAGTTGCAAAATTCAAACACAACATTGAAAACAGCCTCTGAAAATCCCAGACTGGATGCCTAAGGAAGTTAGGTGCCAGTGCCCACTGAATTTCAATAAAAGTTGGATGCCTAACTGCTTTAGGCTCCTTTACAAATTCCAGTCCAAGAACCCAAGTAATTATGAATACCGGTATAAACTGGTGTGTGCAGATGAGGGGGGTCAGCATGCACAAATGGGTGAGGGAGAAATTCAGGAGAGTCCTGTGAAAGTTTAGCCATTATTTAAGAGAAAATGCATCATCTCCCAAAAAGGAAGTTTCTTTATAAAGTGGTAAAATAGGCACCATAGCTGTGACATTGACTCTTGAAAACCATTAATATGCTTTATTTGTATATTAAAAATATATATACAGAATGCATCAAGACAGAACTGAGCATCTTAGGAAGTTCATTTACACAAGGTTAAAAAATATCCTGCTTGTTCTAAGACCAATGTGTATCTCAAACAGATAGATTTGTATTTTAACTGCTACTACGCCTTTCATGAATAATTAGGTGATGAGCTATCACAATAATCAGCATGTTATAGGAACCTGGATAAAATAGAACTGAATGCTGATGTTTGATTTTAAGCCTAGTAATAACTTAATAAAAACACTAGCCAATTACCAAGGCAATCATGGGGCTATATTCACTTGTAGCATGAGTAGGTTCACTCCATTCAAGTAAATAGTTATGTCCTCTTTCGGAAGCCACAAATAATTTGGCTCCTGGATTCAAGCCTGAGCTTCAGCCAGGTGGTAAAATATCAGAGTTTCGATTTAGTTCCTAACAGACTTTTGTGCATGTCACAAAAGCACCATGTGACTAAGACTGCCTATGATCAAAAGTAGTTTCAGACAGCAGAGATAGTGATGCTCCATAGTCAACTGACTTAGCTGTGAAATTCCACAGAAAATCTGATGACAATTAAGGCTGTGAGTTTGTCACAGAGGTCATGGAAGTCATGTATTCTGTGACTTTCCATGACCTCCGTGACTTCTGCAGCTCAGGCATCCCCTGCACCAAGTGCACAGCTGCTGCTGGGGCAGTCTTGGGCCACCACATCCCCACTTTCCCCAGCAGCAGAGTTTGGGTGTAGGAGAGAGCAGGGGTTTGGGACACAGGACAGGATGAGGCCGGCTCTGGGCAGCGCTTACCTGGGGGGCTACCCAGGAGTGGTGACATCCCCCTCACTCAGCTGCTAGGCAGAGGAGGGGCCAGACAGCTCTGCGGGCTACCTCCACCCAGAGAATGGCTTTGTAGCTCCCATTGGCCAGGAACAGTGGCCAATGGGAGCTGCGGGGGTAGTGCCACAGACAAGCTGATGATAATTCTTAATTATGACCAAAATTCCCCCTATGCTGCACGGCCATGCAACAGCCTATCAAGGGCCTTGCAGTTGCTCATGGCAGCAAGGGGGAGAGGTGCTTCTCCACTGGCCCCAACCCTGGACCTGCAGCGGCGGGGAAAGGCAGGGAGCGATGCTCTCCCCCATCTCTGGAGCTGCCACAGCTTGGGAGAGGAACCTCTTCCCTGTGATGGGTTGAATCCCCCTTTCTGGGGTGCCACTGGATGTGCTGGGATCCCACTGAGCCCACCTGTCCCACCAGCCTGGATTTCCCTTACTCGGTGCTCCTGTGACAGGCTTTCAAGCCCCTTTCCAGCACACACACAGGTAGGGACACACCCAGCTGTAGAATCACACACAGTCTGCGATTAGCTCTCTATGGGAGGATTCAGCTAGGGGAATGACCAGCTCTCCTGCGCACACACCCTCTGGAGTGTAAACCCAAAATTAGATTGTCTTGCACTGTATAGAGATCTATATAGCACAAGCTCATAAACATCTCCCCCTCCCTCAACATGGAGGGAGATGTGCACAGCTCTTTGCCCCCTCCCACCCTGCCCTGCCCCCAGTTATGAATTGCACAAACTGGGTTTTGGAATAAACAAAAAAGTTTATTAACTACAACAGGTAAATTTTAAGAGCTAATAAAGGATAGAAAACAGAACAAAGCAGATTACTCAGACAATAAAACAAAACATGCAAACTAAGCTCAATACACTAAAGAACCAGGTGACAAATAGTAATTTCTCACCCTAAATGTTTCTTAGGCAGGTTTCAGAGTTTCTGCAGCTCAGAGTTCCAGTTATTTCCCTTCACAGGCTAGACCCCTGTCTCAGCCTGGACTCAGCCCTTGCCTTTCCCCAGCTTAGGTCCTTTTTTCTTCAGGTGTTTTCAGCAGTCTTCCTTCTTTGGTGAGGAGGTAGTGGAGAAGAGCCCCGATTACCTCACCTCCCAGCCTTAAGTACGATTTACATAAGGTGGGGATCCTTTGTTTTCAGTGGAAAATTAACAGCAGTGTCCAAGGTGGTACAAGCAGCAAAGAATCCTGTGGCACCTTATAGAGTAATAGAGGTTTTGGAGCATGAGCTTTCGTGGGTGAATACCCACTTCGTCAGATGCATGTAGTGGAAATTTCCAGGGGCAGGTATATATATGCAGGGATAATGAGGTAGTTCAGTCAGGGAGGATGAGGCCCTGTTCTAGCAGTTGAGGTATGAAAACCAAGGGAGGAGAAACTGGTTTTGTAGTTGGCAAGCCATTCACAGTCTTTGTTTAATCCTGAGCTGATGGTGTCAAATTTGCAGATGAACTGAAGCTCAGCAGTTTCTCTTTGAAGTCTGGTCCTGAAGTTTTTTTGCTGCAGGATGGCCACCTTAAGGTCTGCTATAGTGTGGCCAGGGAGGTTGAAGTGTTCTCCTACAGGTTTTTGTATATTGCCATTCCTAATATCAGATTTGTGTCCGTTTATCCTTTTCTGTAGCGACCGTCCAGTTTGGCCAATGTACATAGCAGAGGGGCATTGCTGGCATATGATGGCGTATATTACATTGGTGGACGTGCAGGTGAATGAGCCGGTGATGGTGGTACAGTAACTCATCACTTAATGTTGTAGTTATGTTCCTGAAAAATGTGACTTTAAGTGAAATGATGTTCAGCAAACCCAATTTCCCCATAAGAATTAATGTAAATAGAGGGGGTTAGGTTTCAGGGCAGCTTCCCCTACTCTGCAAGAACCAGGGGTGGGGGGGCTTAACCCTCAACCTGCCCACTCTACCCCTTCCCCCAAGCCTCCACCCTTGACCTGTCTCCTGTCCCCCACCCACCTCCTCCCCCTTTACTTCGCACGCTGCATCCTGGCTCCTCCCCCCTCCCTCTTGCCCAGAGCAATCAGCTGACTTGCCACATTCGGGAGACAGGGGAGGGAGAGGGAGCCTGCGCACTGAGTCCTTGCTCCTCCCCCTTCGCTCCCTCCTCCTGCCCGGGACAATCAGCTGGCTTGCGGCGTTTGGGAGACAGGGGAGGGAGGGGGAGCCTGCATGCCAAGTCCTTGCTCCTCCCCCATCCCTCCTGCCTCCAAAACGCTGCAGGCCGGCTGATTGCCGTGGGCAGGGGGCCGTGGGAGGAGGGAGGAGGCACTGATCAGCGGGGTCTGCCTGTGGGTGGGAGGCTCTGGGGTGGAGGGGGCCTTAGGGAGGCTGCCAGCTGTAGAGAAAGCTGCCCTGGAACCTAACCCCCTCGTTTACATTAATTCTTATGGAGATATTGGATTCTCTTAACATCGTTTCACTTAAAGTCACATTTTTCAGGAACATAACTACAATGTTAAGTGAGGAGTTACTGTACACATAGAGTTGTAATTGTTACATAGTCTATATTCCTAACTTTGGATACATAAATGATACATGCATACAAATTGGATAGTCACATTCAGCAAATCATAACCTTTCCAATGACACCTTACATGACCCATCTTGCATAAAATATATCATAGTTATTCTCTATTTATATCATAGCAATATTTAAATGAAGAATATGGGGTGTAGTGCCTCTCCCCCAGCCCCAGCCCCAGAGCTGCAGCAACCAGGAAGAGGTGCCTCTCCTCCACTCCCAGCCCTGGAGCTGCTGTGGCCGGGGAAAGGCACCTCTCCCCCATAGTCCAGGTGCTGCTATGGGGAGAGAGACCTGGTGGGAGTCCTCTCTCTCTGTCGCGGCCCCAGAGCAGTCTGCACTCCAAACCCTCATCCCCAGCTCCACCCCAGAGCCTGCACCCCCAGCCAGAGCCCTCACCCTGCTGCATCACAACCCTCTGCTTCAGCCCTGAGTCCACTTCTGCACCTTGAACCCCTCATCCCTGGCCCAACCACAAAGCCCGCAGCCCCAGCCGGAGCCCTCACCTCCCCCTACACACTCTAACCCTCTGCCCCAGCCCTGATCTGCTTCCCACACTCTGAACCCCTCAGCCCCATCCTGCCACACATCACCTCCATATTGATGCACATAACAAAATTCATTCCACACATGCATGGGAAAAATTAGAGTGAACATTGAATTATGTCCTGTTGAGTCTGGTAGGATAAAGCTATACTTTGTTTCCATGGGTACCATAGAAGGTTTATTGGATAAAGTGAGATATTCCATTTCAGAATCTGGAGATGTATGTGTTTGATGATATCCTGAGAGAACATATAGTTGCCCTGAATCTCTCCTCTGCAGCAAAACTCTTGCTAAATGGTGGGTTGACAGATCATTTCAGGGGAAAAGGCAGAGTTATTCCCTCTTTCCTTAACATTTTGCTTTGGTTATCAAGGCCTTAAACAACAGCAGAAATAACCAAGGGATTTAAGACTTTGCACTGGAGGAAAATGACTACACAGCAGTGCCACTATATACATGGATGGTGTTCTCTAGTTTTTAGACATAGCCTGAGCTTAGTGTGTCAAACAGTCTGCAAGAAATAACACCATACTGGAGTATTTAAGGTTGCAAGATCAGCCAGCAAATATCTGGGGACTATCTTTCAACATCATAGAAAATCAAAGGGAAAATTAAGTAGCATTTTCTCAATTCCTGTGAGCTTGAAAAAATTGTTTTACTTAGAGATCTATATCACTCCTGGTTGTAGAGAAAATTATGGTGCCAATTTCATCCCAATACTATACAAATTGAGACAAATAGCAAGTACTTGGAACTAGATCTATATTATCTAGCTGAGCAGACTAAATGCAATAAAACTGAAGTAGCTCTCAAGAGTATTTTAACTGTTGTATAACCCACCTACAGCTGCATGAAAGAGAGAAAGAAAGAAAGTGTAAAGCTTTATGGGTATTTTTAAAGGGTTAAAAATTAAGAGCAGTACATGGAGAAGTAGGGGCAGTGGGGGTACTGAATATCAAGAGCTCCTACAAAGTATTCTTGCTCAGATCTCTAACACGTAAGGAGGATAGTCTTCCAGTGAAAGCATTGAACTGACATTTAGTGACATTCATGAGACCTGGGTTACTTTTTCAGCTCTGCCACATTTCCTGTGTGATCTTGGGCCAATCAATTAATTTCTCTGTGACCCATTTCATCTCTAAATGGGGATAATAATATTTCAGTTCTCCCACCTTTGTCTCTTCAGATTCAAAACTGTGTAGAGCAAGACTCTCTTACCTTGTGTCTGTGCAGCCCCTAACACAATGGAGCTCTGATGCTGAGATGCTAACCGCAATAAAAATAAATTAGCCATAATAATCATAGAAATGTAGAGCTAAAAGGGACATCAACAGGTCATCTAGTCTATTGAGTAAGGACCAAATATACCTAGGCCATCCCTGACAGGCGTTTGTCTAACCTGTTCTTAAAAACCTCAAATAATGGGGATTCCACAACCTCTCAAGGAAGGTTGTTTCAGTGCTTAATTATCTGTATAGTTAGAATGTTTTTCCTCATATCTAATCTAAATCTCTGTGGCTACAGTTTAAGCCCATTGCTTCTTGTCCTACTTTCAGTAGACATGGAGACCAATCAGTTGTCATCCTCTTTATAACAGCCCTTACCATACTTGAAGCTTTATCAGGTCCCCTCATAGGGCTTGTCTACACTTACTGGGAGATCAACGAGCAGTGATCAATGCATTGGTGGTCAATTTAGCGGGTTTAGTGAAAATCTGATAAATCGACCACAGATTGCTTTCCCGTCGACTCCTGTACTCTACCAGATTGAGAAGAGAAGAGGGAGTAGACAGGAGAGCATCTCCAGTCAACATTGCATAGTGTAGACCCCACAGTAAGTAAATCTAAGCTACGTCGATTTGAGTTACACTATTCACGTAACTCAAATTGCATAGCTTAGATCAAATTTCCCCTTTAGCGTAGACAAGGCCTCAATCTTCTTTTATCAAGACTAAACATGCCCCTTTTTTTAACCTTTCTTTGTAAGTCAGGTTTTCTAAACCATTTTACCATTTTTGTTGTTCTCCTCTGGACTTTCTCCAGTTTGTCTACATCTTTCCTAAAGTGTAGCAGCCAGAACTGGATACAGTACTCCAGCTGAGGCCTAATGAGTGACAGTTAGAGTGGGAGAATTACCTTCCATGTTTTGTATACAGCACTCCTGTTAATACACCCCAGAATGATATTAGCTATTTTTGTGACTGCTGATTCATATTCACTTTTAATTTACTATAACCCGAAGAACCTTTTCAGCAGTACGACTCCCTAGCTAGTTATTCCCCATTTTGTAGTTGTGCATTTAATTTTCTTTCTGAAATGTAGTACTTTGCACTTATCTTTATTGAATGTCATCTTGTTGATTTCAAGCCAATTCACCAATTTGTTGAGGTCATTTTGAATTCTAAACTTGTCCTTCAAAGCACTTGCAGCCCCTCCCGGCAAGGTGTTACCTACAAGTTTTACAAGCATATTCTCCATTCCATTATCCAAGTCTTTAGAGAAAATATTGACTAGGACTGTACTCAGAACAGACCCCCGCAGGACCCCACTAGATATGTCCTTCCAGTTTAACAGCTAGCCATTGATAACCACTCTTTTAGTATGATCTTTCAATCATTTTTGCATCCACCTTACAGTAATTTCATCTAAACCACATTTCCCTAGTTTGCTTATGAGAAAGTGATGTGGAATGGTGTCCACAACCTTATTAAAAATCAAGATATAATCGCATCTACTAATTCCTCCTTATCCACTAAGTCAGTGACCCTGTGAAGGAAGGAAATTAGGTTGGCTTGGCATGATATGCCCTTGACAAATCCATGTCGGCTATTACTTATAAACCTATTATCTTCTAGATGCTTACAAACGGATTGTTTAATAATTTGGTTCCAGAATCTTTCCAAGTACTGAAGTTAAGATGACTGGTGTATAATTCCCCTGGTCCTCTTTGCTGCATTTTTAAAAGACAGTACTATGTTCGTCCTTCTCCAGTTCTCTGGGACCTCACCCGTCCCCCACGAGCTCTCAAAAAGATAAATCGCTAACAGTTCTGAAGTTGCTTCAGCTAGTACCTTCAGTTCTCCAGGATGAATTTCATCAGGCTCTGCCAGCCTGAATACATCTGACTTAACCATTCTTTAAGCTGTTCCTTTTCCCTTGTTAATATAAATTCTTCATCCAAATAGTTTTCTGTCCTTGAAACAAAAAGCAAACTGCTGTGTCCATAACACAAACATGTAGTCACTATTAAAGATCAATTTTTGTTAGCAAATACCACACATTTAAAAAGGTTACTCCCTAAACTACAAACAATGGGAAATTGTTGTAGCTAATGTACCATTGTGTAGTAACGGCAAATGCTGACTTTTTAGAATGGTGAGCGCTCTGAGAGGCTGGATTACTTGGTTTTCCAGCAACATGCCAAATATACATGATGGTAGGATGCTCCCACTGGTTACAGGCAACTTGAGGGGAATGGGGGAATATTCCCTCCTGATTCCTTCTCTTAAGCATAACTATCCTGTACTCTCTTGAGCGATGTCAAAATATTTTTAATGGTCACCATTAAATAGTAAACATTTGCCAACCATCACCATAGAACTGTGTATCTGAGATACTGCACCTCCATTTTACTCCTGTCTGTAGACTAGGAAATGAACAAGGCACAGTATTTAATTTAAAAGAACGGATATTTAAAAAGTCAGCATATTGTGCATACCACTCATCTCCTTTTCCATTTCCTTCCTATGGAAACTGCATGACTAACTCCCATTCATCTCTTGAAAAAGTCAGATGATCAACTATAAAATCTTGTTATCTATATTTTGAGAGTTCTCAGAAGATTGTCTGTACAGACATACTCTTGTCACCAGCATGAACTCATGAGGGCCTGGAAAATATTTGCAGCCAAAACAAAAGAGAAAAAATCCTGTATAGTTTATTACACTACTCCTAGAATGGATTCCAGAAGCATAACACCCATCAAAATAAACAGGAGTTCCATGTGTATACTGCATCTTGGGATCAGGCCTGGTATGCATTCTTATTTATAGCTTTTAGGTTTAGATTTTTAATGTGTCAATTTAGATTCAGAAATCTATAACCAACTATATTGGATTATACTTTACAGATGTCTTTCACTTTGTGAATTACTGCCTATTGATTGTGAAACATGAACCTTTTGTTAGTCAATTTCTACAATGTCAATTTTTGTCTTTGTTTGACTATTTCATTATTATTGAAGCTGCACATTTGGATCTAAAAAGCATGTTGTCAACATGCATATTTCTTAAAACAATTCCTTAACTAACCACTTCTAACTGTAGAATGTTATGTGCAATCTCAGACTCTGATATTTAGGCTTGGAAGGATTAGATTAAATCGGTAAATGTCGGTAAACAACCATACACACTCAAACATGAAAAAATATTTCCATTCATGATCAAAATTTACAGATAGACATAATAAGAAAAATGATGTTTGAGAATTTATTAGAGTATGATTTAAGGACATTTACTTTGTATATTTTTGCCATGTGACAATTTTTGTTTTAACTATTATAAAGCTTTTAATTTTGAATCTGAACCTGTACTGTCAACTATTATTGTCTGATCCCCCCATGATTTCCCACAACTGTGAAATTTTGAAAATTGAAAAATAAAACATTGTCTTAAAAGGCATAATTTTGCACAACTGAAAGTTGAAATCAATAAACATTTTAAGATGCTTAAAAATAGAAATTATCCTTCAAAATTAAAAAAGAAATTAAAATCTAATTCTGCAAAGCCTACCAATATCATTCCAGATTACAAGTTTTGAGTGGCAGTTCAATGTTAAAGTGCTAAATTCATATCTTATAAAATGCATCTTTTGGAATATGTGCAAAACTGTGATCTGTCACGACAAAGTGACATTGTATTATCAAGTAATATCTGGCACAATACAGCAATTGAATTGAGTTCTGAAAACATTTGTTATTAGTCCAAGCTAAAGAAATCATCTGCTCTGACTGGTTGTAAATTGTTTAGAGCACTTTATCAGGCTACTATTGCCAAAGTCAGTGTTATAAAGTGCAGATTGAGACAGTAATTTTGGCCAGCAAAACAGGCTTTAATTCCAGTATTAAGAAAACATAATATTAACACACTGTTGTACCTCAGACAGCATTCAAATTGCTGTGTTGTGAAATCGGTTTTGACAGACATTAAAGTTTCAAGCTGTATTTCTAATCACTTTGCCAGTGGATGATGTCCCACGTATGCTTAGCAATGAATGTCTCCATTATAGAAAGATGTACCTTGGTATAAACTAGTGTTGTTTGTTTAATCTAAATGGCCATTTCAGAGGAAATGCTAAAAGAAACAGAGTCAAGTTTTATTAGCAGTGAAGTGTTTCAGTTATTACCAATCTATCTTATCACAGATTTTCAGACATATAAAAAGGAAGCAATACTGTAGTTTGGTTAGATGTATCAAGTAACACCATGTGAGAGATGAGATTGCGAGACTGACAATCTATAGAACGAAGGAAGGGATGGCTCTGTGAGCATCCTCTGGAAGCTCACCCAAAAGGAACATAACCCTAAAAGAGACTAGTTTCTACACTCCCCCATAGATGAGACAGACCACACACAAATCTGATATTAGAATTAGACCCAAGCAAAGGGCAGATTTATGTATAAAGGCCCAGTGGAGCAATGAATAGCCACTCTCGCTAGGGGGTTATGAGATATCTGCCAGGGAACTAATGGTTCCTCTTCTCCAGCCTCCACACTTATTATTTCCATGCTCTGGTCTATTCACCCTGCTGCAGCAAAAGTTATCTTCTTTTCTCTCCCTTCTAAGGATGTCTCAGAGGATCCCTCCCCTGGCTTCACGTCTCATTCCACAGTAGGTTCAACACTCAACAGGGTGCTGTCCCTCCCTACAGCTTAGTTCTCACCACACTGCCCTTGGGAATTTATTTAAGTACAATGCACCTATCTGCAGCTATGGGCACATTATACTCTTAACTCTGTCTGCTTCTGCCAACCCTCAATCTTGGCGCTATTTTCATTCTGCTCCCTATGTCTGGAATGGCTTCTCGCCATTACATCAACCAACCTTACTCTGTTCCACCAGGTCACTCTTATAAATTCACTTCTTCCACCTAGCTTTGCACCACTAACCACCTACCCCTGTTCTTAGCTCATCTGATCATTCTTTAACTGTGCTCACACATGGAGCAAACAGAAAATTTAAAAAATACCCTTGTGCTCATGAAATGTTGTGTTGAAAACAAAGTAACCGCACAGTTAAATTATGTTTCATCTTTTTTCTCCCACCTCCAAACATTAGGTTTTATTATGCATTTCCTTGCATCTCAATTAGACACAAGCACCGTATAAATTGGATGTAAAAGCTTAGCAAACCAGATCTCTCCCCTCCCTGTGTTGATAGCATTTTGCATTCACGCTGTATGGATACACATGAGTACACAAGGTGCAAGACAAGAGAGAATCAGGTCACATATGTCTATTTTGTATGTTGAAACTAATCTCTTTGGAGAAGAGACCTGTCGTTCTACATGTCTTTAAAGTTCCCTTGAACTTGCTTCCTTGCTCAAGCATCTTCCCTTTCTCCTGCCTCAAGACTGGGATAAAGCTGATCTGATGTTGGCACCTCCTTGCCTTGAAAGCAGACCAATTATTTATATGCATACTTCTCCCCTCTATCTCCAAACCCACCCCCTCTGAGTCTCACATACCCTTAGTCTTCTGTCTCTTCCAATCCTCTGCAACGAGCAAGGTCCTCTTCCTAAGTTTCTTCCCCCATTTCTCACTCCACTCTGACTCCCCCCAGTGCTGTCTCCCCAACTCCAGGGTCCCCATTATCTGCCTTAGTGCTGCACTTTGAATTTATAGAAGAGAGGAGGTCTTGCTGGACTGTGCGGAGAAGAAGAGGGACAGTTCCCTGGTCATGCCAAGCAGAGGTAGCCTTGCTTTGTGCAGCTGCCAGCTATCTCAGCAGATGATTGCTGGAGGCAGAGGCAAGACACAACCCCTAAAACGTTGCCTGTTGCCTAATATATCCTAGGGATCAGGGATTTAGGGAGTTGTGGTAGAAATGTCTCCCTCTGCAGAGGAACTGGGAGGTGTCAGAGATGCATGCTGGCTGGAATGAGTCCAGCCAGCAGGGTAAAAGACCAAAATGCTACAAGAATTAAGAACCACTGTACTTTGTTTATATGAGGAGTGACGGACACCATCTTCATTTGCCAGTTATGCCACTTCTGGCCCAAAGACAAAATTTAGAAGTGGATTTTAAAAGTCCTACCCTCCCTTTTTTGTGGTGGTGGAAGGGTTCAATCTCTGGGATTAGTTTGCTTCATTACAAAGACAGGGCCAGTTACAAAAGTCAAAGCTAAATTTGGTTAGCTTCTGATCAGCACCATCCACCAAAATGCAGGGGTAGGCATTTCAGATATGCTTCAAATAGATCAGAGCTAGGGGGCTGGTGTGAATCCATTTCTAAAGAACTCAGGGATTATATGGCCTGGATACAGAGACTGTTTGAACCAAATGGTGCTACATCCCATCTAAATAGTTCATACCTTTCTTTCATTGTTAAATGTCTAAAAGGGAAAGATAAGGAGAGTTCTGCATGTTCTCATGTTTATGAACAGCACAAAAAGCGTTTTCAAGTTCCAAAAGAATGTGACTGGCATTGCTTTGCCCACTAGTTTGTCAAACCAGCCTATGACATTTGTTTTTTCTTTTAGAAGTTTCATTCCAGGCCACATTCACTGTGACCATCTGTTTGTGGCTCAGCTACAAAGCTGTTCTTCTCACTGTCATATGCTCCTTTTCATATTTTTGTTGGAAATATTTTGACAAATAAATAGATACAATGATAAAGACACAAGCAAAAAGCAAACAAAAACACACAGTATACAGGGGAAGCAATCTTATTGTGCTAAATATTCAAGTCACTGTGTGTGTTTGCCCTCTGACTTGGAGGTGCCTATTTCTTTAGTTTGTCATCTTACTATATCAACTGATTCACTGTTTTCTCTCATAATACACTGTGGTCCTGTACATTCACTTTTGAGAGCAACTTCTTAGGAAGAGAGTTTTTAAACATTACAACACCAGAGGAATAAACTTGCTGCATGCACTCTTCTCTTCCCACACTATTCAGGGATGTCTCCACCTTTGTTAAAAGCAAATAATAAAAAATAAAAACTTTATCCCTGCTTGAACTAATTTGGTTTCTATGAAACCTGCATAATATACAAGAGATGTATTTTTTTTCCTGTTGTACTCTCAGTTTCTGATCTATACTGCTGTTTCCTCTGAGTTCTTACTGAGTGCGAGCTAGGGGGTTGGTTTTGTTTGGGGTTTTTGTTTTTGTTTTTTAAAGACTGTTATCTCGTTTCTCTTTAATGGCAGTGCTGCTTACACTATAAGGACAACGAACATATTGAAATCTCTGGTTGTCCTTTCTCCTTCCCAGGCTAGTCCTGCCTGGGGTGACGTACTCTAGTCTAGACAAGTTGTTCAGTACTTTAAAGCAATGAAATTCTTTCCTCTCTTGTTCAGGCTTTTGACCTTTGGCTCTTCTTAAAGGCACTTGTATATGCCTTGTTTCACGAATGTTTTGAGGCACTGAACATAAGAGCTCTGAGTTCAGGCAAAGAAGATTAATGCAGAGACTATTCCTGTTGAACTGAAAACTCACCCACTGAAGCTAGACACCATCCACAGGAACACAGCAGGATGTTGTGCTCATTTATCTCACAGGTACTGACTTCTAACGCTTTGTACAGAGCTGGGGGTTTTTTAAGTCCAAAAAGTATTATATTAAATTTGACTTTGGGAGCTTCGAAGGCCTGCCTTCTCCGACCCCCAAGATAGAAAGAAAATAACCTTACTAGCACACTTACTTAGTGTCTAAATGCCCCTTTCTTCTGCTATTCCACAATTTCTCCATAGCATCCTATTCAAGGAAAGTTGGTTGAAGTTAAATGAAGTTCCAGTGGTTATCTGGAAGTCATCTCTGTACAAAAGAGCCAATGACCATGCAAGGTGCCACATTGCTAGACCAATATGGTCCTACAGGACATTTAGTGGATGTTTAATATTTCTGATCTGACTCTGCCACAGTCAGCAGTTAGAAGTGGCACCTCCGCTGTCTCAATACCTTTTTCAAATATACAAGAGCTCAGATTGATCTGTTGTCATTTTTCTTTCATTCACTCGTCAGTTTAAATTTCAAGGAAAGCTAAACAAATGTGCTATTTATAAAATGAGGTAACAATCAGGCCATACTGCGTCATTAACATGTTAAGGCTATCAGTATGTGGAAGGAGCAAAGCCTGCATCTGTAGCACGGAAAGAGGTGTTTGTGGGAAGATAGAAGAAAGTGTGTGTGTATATACAGACAGAGATGACAAGCTATTGGTCTCTGACAGAATGTGGACAGGGAAACTCCACTAGATAATATTTTGGGGGTATTTGGAGTAGGGAGCATGGGTAAGTCACAGGAGAAGCTGCTGATGCCTGGATCCTTCTATCTTCCACTTTGCAAAGAGAAGGGGTTGCAGAAGTCATTTAATTGATCTCTTTCCTCCTACCCCCACTTCTGCCCAAGTATTTGGCCTGGTTATTGAGGCCAGGCACTGCGTTCTAAGCTTGCCCCAAGTCCATAAAATACATAGCTACATCTAGCAACACAGGATGTGTGGGTCACTACATTCAAAGTGTAGATACCAGACTAGCAATCAGTGTCCAAGAGACTAGAAGAATAACTTGCTACTCTGCATGTTTGCATCTCGGGTCTCTAAAGCAGCCACCCGGTACAGCTAATTTATTAGTATGGAGGGTTGTGACAGGTGAGGTAAAATGCCATCAAAGATGTCAGGCTTAGTAGATGGATTCATAGCCTGACGTTATTAGGAAACTAAGATTTGAGAAGCAAGAGAGAAGCAAGTGATGTGGACAGGATTTCTGTGAAAGGAGAGACAGGAGAAAAGTGAGGTGACAATCTGTATGCTGCGCATAGAAACTTCCTGTACTTTCCATAAAGGATCCAAGCAAACCATAGTTAATGCACCAGTGGCACATTTTAAATCATTTTTTCACCTCTATCTCTGTGTAAATACAAAGGTGGGGGTGGGGTGGAATACGGCAGGTAGATCTGCTCACATATAATATACTGCACATTCTCTGCCCAAAGTAACTGATACAGAGATGCATTAGTGGGGAGAGGGGAAAGGAATTATGCTCAGGCTGCAGGAGCTGTTGAGCACCCCCCAGGAAGTCAACGCCTGTTATCTATTGGGCCTGTCAGCCTTGACAATCTCCATGCAAGGTGTCAGAGATTCAAGACTACTAATATGTGTGTTTTCAGAACTAACACACCCTGGATTTTGCACTACCAAGTTAGGGTCTAGACCCTAACAGACTCTTGAGGTAAAATATAGATAGATAATTTCATGTAATTGAGAATCAGTGATCATGTCCATTTTTTAATATTTATTTTTTCCAAATCTTTCTTTGAGCCACATCTGTAGTGCCTCAGTTGCACAGATATAGTATTATAAATAAAAATCAAGGTTAAAATGTATAAGCCTTACAGTGGCCCACTCTGATCAGATACATACCCATTTTGCATATCCACACGCATCCACTCGGAGTACGGCTTGATGAGGCAACATTACTGCATAGCTTTCCATCTGGCAATTACTGTAAGAGGCTTGTTTTCATGTAAATATAACATTAAGACAGCATTAAAGAGACAATAAAGTAAACTGACTTTACTGCAGTTGCTGTGTCTGCTTGGCTACACCTCCCCATCTGAGAGCTATACCGTTTATTTCCTCACCCTGGGGGTAGAACTGTACATTTATTAGTTCCAAATCAGTTGCTGCTATCTGCAGTCCCTGCTCCCTCCAGGTCACTTTGCTGCTCAATTCCATCCTTTTCAGTGTTGGTCAAAAACAAGAAAGCAGGCATGCAGGGTGCGGAGAGAGCCTTACTTTTTTTTAGTTTAGCTCATTAAAAAAAAAAATCCTAAAAGACTATTGACGGGTTACAATTAATAGACACCATCATGACCTGAAGAGACTTCACTCTCTTGACAGCCTGCACCTAAAAATTACACCCACCTAGCAACATTGCTAAAGTATGTGAAAAATATCATGCCCTATGCAACCTAATCCCCACTGTAGAAGCAGCTAGGTCAACAGACGACTTCTATCAATAACTACCACTTGTCGAGAGGTGGATTTAGTGCAGCAACAGAAAGCCCCCTTTAGTTACAGTAGTGTCTATAATGCCACTGTAGCACTGCTGTTGCACCACGGCAGCACTTTTAGTGTAGATAGACCTTCCCAAAGCTAGATGGTGGTGAGCACATCTCTATGTGCTACAAGCCGATCTATTTTACCTCCATCAGGTGTTAAGGGCCCATTGACAGACTTGGACATCATTTTTTTTTTAATTCCATCAGCTTGCTGCTAGAACTAAGTTGTGGAGTTGAGGAGTAAAGAGGAGCAGTAGGGCTAGCTTTGACTAGACAAATGCTTATGGTGTTTACTTTCTTATTAAATTCACTCTTTGAACCTGAGGTCAAGAATTGTCAGTCCTAGATTGGGAAATGATCACTCTCCATCCATTTAAGGAAGCATACAGGGTTGTAACAAGACTTATATTAAGGCATTCGTGTCTCAGTCTCACTGCAAGGTCTCTATTAGCAGAGCATCTCTCAGGATAATGGTTGCTGAGGGAACCCATGAAATCAATGCACACAAATGAACTGTCTTTCTTTCAGCAGTGATATGGATGACTGAAGCGTACCTCACAAAGTTAATATGAATGAGGGAAACTAAGGGAGGCAAAAGCAACAACCGTATGAAAATATCAGCATCCTAGCATGCATAAATAAGATAGTTACTAGTCTGCCTAGAACGAAAGGAAGTTTAAACTAAATAAAGAATCAAGGGCATGCAAAAGCCTCACCCCAAAAACTGAATTCTTAGGTATCCAGCTGAGGTTGCAGGATCACATGCTGTAACTCAGTGGGCTAGATCCTCTGCTATAGCTAGCTTGGCTTGGAAGGGGGAATGTGTGGAAAAAATAGCACTAGATGTTTATCATTTGGGGGTCCCCAATACCGACAGCCTCATATTACAACTAATTCAGCCACTGGTGCAATTTGCTGCAGCCTCATATTTCACCATTAGGTCATTCCAGCAGGCTTGGTGGACTCTTGTGCCTTACGGCTGTCCCCAGAGGGCATTCTGGAAACTGGGGATTGACAGATTACAGCAGTACTCCAGCCACACCCCCTCTTAGAAATGGCAGTTACGCTTCTGGCTGGGGACTCCTCCCTACACTGTGAATATCCCCAGGGGGTCTGATTTGCCAGGTTTCACCAAGGATCTGCCCTGCTCGGGAGGTGGGATTTTCTTTTCTATTAGGTGTCCTAGCAATCTTTCCCAAATCTGAATCTTAGAGTCCAGAAAATGAGATACTAGCATGAATTTCCCTAAGCTTAATTACCAGCTTAGATTTGATAGGCTGCCACCACCCAAAAATATAGTGTTTGGGGCACTCTGACCTCCCCACCTTCCCTGGGGACCCCAAGAACCCAGATCCCTTGGGTTCTTAAAACAAGGAGAAATAAACCATTCTCCCACCTCTCCCCCTCCCAGAATTTCCCTCCCTGGGCTATTCTGAGATACTGATCTAACCTCTTAAATCACCATACAGCGAAGTCTCTCCCTTCCCTTCCTCAAAGAGGCAAACAGATTCAAGGAAAACAGAGAGAGATTTTATCACTCCCTATCTCCCCCACCCGTCCTGGTGAGTTATCCCAATCCCCTGGGATAAAACAAGGGAAACAGAGAAAAACCAATCAATCAATCAGGTTCTCTAAAAAGAAATCTTTTAATAAAAGAAAGGAAAAAGTAAAGAATTATCTCTGTAACTTCAAGATGTAAATATTACAGGGTCTTATAGCTTACAGACACCAGAAAGAGACTTTCCCACCAGTTCCGAGGGAAGTAGTGGGGACAAAAGACTTATCTGGCTTAAAGACTAAGCTTGATAAGTATATGGAGGGGATGTTATGATAGGATAGTTTAATTTGAGCAATTGATCTTGGATTATCATCAGATAAGTCTGCTCAATGGTCTGCGGGGAGATGTTGGATGGGATGGAAACTGAGTTACTGCAGAGAATTCCTTCTTGGGTGCTGGCTGGTGAGTCTTGCCCACATGCTCAGGGTTTAGCTGATCGCCATATTTGGGGTCGGGAAGGAATTTTCCTCCAGGGCGGATTGGCAGGAGCCCTGGAGGTTTTTCGCCTTCCTCTGCAGCGTGGGGCATGGGTCGCTTGCTGGTGGATTCTCTGCAGTTTGAGGTCTTCAAACCAGTTTTGAGGATTTCAATAACTCAGTCCTGGATTAGGGGTTGTATAAAAGTGGATGGGTAGGGTTCTGTGGCCTGCCTTGTGCAGGAGGTCAGACTAGATGATCATATTGGTCCCTTCTGACCTATGAGTCTATGAGTCTAAATCAAAATATTCCCAGCAACTACACATATAAAAGTTAACCAGCCAGATCCACAATTGCAAATAGAGTTAAAACAATTAAAAAGCCTAAACCTCCTGTTTTACTTACTCTATGAAAAGAAACTTAGAGAGCCTGTAGTAATGTCTGGTCTCTCTCAGACCCTCCGAGAGAAGAACAAAGAACTCACACCCAAACTTCCTTCCACCCAGTTTTGAAAGTATTTTGTCTCCTGACTGGTCCTCTGGCCAGGTGTATCAAGTCACTGTTTGTTAACCCTTTTATAGGTGAAAGAGACATTAACCCTTAGCTATCTGTTTATGACACTAGGCAATATCAAAGGTGAACCATACAGCACTAGTGTGAAAGAAGCTACAGATCTCTTTATGCCTGCTGATTGAGTGGGGAAAAGCAAATGCACAGCTGTTGTAGGGAGGGAATAAATGTTACCTTGTCTAATCCTCACAGCTGGGACAGAATTACGCTGACTGAAGAAGGAAGAGGAGGAGGAACTGAAGGAGGAATAAAATTGGGTGATTGAAATTCACCTACTATTATGTTGAACAATATAGATTCTTTCAGCATGAATGGCTTTGAAATTAATAATTTAAAGTACTCAGTGACTGATGGGATCGGAATGAACTATAACCAGGCAGGGGACAGATCTAGATGGACAACTGAAAGCAGTAGAGCATGAGTTGTGAGAGGAGGGGGACATTCATGAACACTTGGATCCTTGTTTCTCTGATGCCTGCTGGCACTGAAAAAGCCAGAACTTTTTGGGGTTGTCTACTTTACTATACAGGAAAGGTACATGGATAAGTGTAGACCCATGGTTGCCGTTTTTGTTGTATGAAATGGTTTTCATCACTTTCTTGGATTTCTAGTTCATTCTTTATTCTCCCAAACCCAATTTTGTTTTATTGTAAGTGCTCACGTATTCCAGATGGTTTGCTGGAGTGAGGGTTTAAGGTAAAACCAGTAAATTGGGGCACACTGCACCTTCGGGTGCAGAAGCTCTGGAAAATCTGTGCTTAGCCAGCATCAGGGGCTGGATATTACAAGGGAGGAATTCAAAGGGATTTAGGTGCACACATTGTTAACCTGTGCAGCAAAGGAAGGGCTGGTGATGTCAGGGAGCTGCCACAAAAAAGCTTCCTTCATGCGAGAGGCAGGGGGTAACAAGATGACTCTCATTCCTGGGTGCCCTGAGAACTGTCATGGTATTTAGTTTAGAGAGGAGACGAATAGGGGACAGAATGGTGTAGAGACTCTCCTGGCAGTGCTCCATTTACAAGGGAACGCCCCACTAAAATTAAAAGGCAATACATTTTAATACTGATAAAAGAAATACATGCATAACCTATGGAACTCACTGCCGGAAGATATTATTGAGGCAAAGAGCCTAGTAGAATTGAAGAGGGGCTAGACTTTTGGATCAACAGGAAGTGTACCTGCAGACAAAATTCTCTCAAAGAACATTTACAAGGGACATCAACCCTCTTGCTCCAGTACATAAACTAATAGCTAATTGCTTGGGGGTGGAAATAAGCTTCTCCCTTGGGTATCTTACTGCAAAATTGTTTATTATAGGTTATGAATATTGGCTATTGCTGGAGATGGAATGCTGGACTTCAGTTCTCATGAGTTACTGCAATCCCTTTGTTCCTTGTGGAACTGAGCAAAATTTAAGGTCAATGAAAATAAATAATTAAGTGCAAAATTAATAAGTCTGGGGATTTACTGACATAAAAAGGCAAATTACCTGGCCAGATAAAAAGGGATGGACACATGAATAAAGAACTGAGCTTTCAGAAGAGCTGAGCACCCACAACTTCCATTGACGTGAACAGGAGGAGCAGATGCTCAGAACTTCTGAAAAAAACAAGCGGGGCCTAGAATTCCATCTGCCTTTGTGATATTTAACCCAGCTAGTGTATCAGTCCTCATGCTTCAAGTATGAGCAGATAGCCAGCAGGGCACCTTACCCAGGGAATTGCATTGTGGGGTAGTTATGTACACTATAGTGGTGTCTGCCTTCTTCTGAAGGAGACAATTACAACTTTTTTTGTTGTTGTTCACTGTAACCATAGGTGCTGACTTCTGCTGGCACCGGTGGATGCTCAACCCCCCTCTTCCCCCGGCCCCACCCCCTTCCACCCTTGCCCTGTCCCCATTCCAACCTCTTCCCCAAGGTACCCTCCCCAACTCCGCCCCCTCTCTGCCCCTATTCCAACCCCTTCCCCAAATCCCTGTCTCCTTCCCTGAGTGCGCCAGGTTCCCGCTCCTCCCTACTCCCTCCCGGAGCTTGTTACACCACGAAACGGCTGTTTTCCAGCAGCAAGTGCTGGGAGGCAGGTGGAGAAGCAGGGACGCAGCACGCTCAGGGGAGGAGGCGGATGCGATGCGAGGTGGGGTGCGGAAGACAGCTTGGCTGCCAGTGGGTGCAGAGCACCCACTAATTTTTCTCTGTGGGCTCTCCAGCCCCGGAGCCTGTGTAATTTGTACCCAGTGTAATCTGAAACAGATAAGCTGTGATATACCTCCTGACTTTTAGGGTTTAACATCCAATCATAGTTCACTTCATCATCCTGCTGGGACATCATCTTTCAAGACCTAGGAGTAAGTCACTGGAATAGTGTTATGTTACTAGCTCCACTCAGCTATGTCTGTTAAGATGATATCATGGATGCTGTCAAAAGAGTCTGGAAACCTCAAATCACTCTATTAGACTGAGGTACACAGATCAAACTCAAGCCAAGGTCCCAGATATAATGCATACTCATTTATCCACTAACCTATCTATTAGAAGGGGAAAAAAATATCAAATGTACTGAGTTATAAAACAAGTAAATTAGCATTGAGATTAAGCAATGTAGTTTAGCTAACCAACAATTGAAACATAACTTTCTTCCGTAATTACGTATTCCATACGTGGTAGTGCATTTGGCATGAATAGCTTTCACAAAAGAACTGTAGTTCCATACTTCATTTTTTAAAATTAACAGTAAACTACTTAAAATAGCTTGGCTTCCACTTCCAGAAAGGCAGGGGCAGAATCAGCTTTTCGTGAGTGCCCAATGAAATTTCTGTCCAGAGCTGGCAGCACAGATGAAGTGTGCTTTAGAATTAATGTGCCTGTCCTTTCTCACTTCAGCCCTGCTAAAGCTATAAAACCAGTTACCTTAGCAAAGCTCTAATCATCACTTATCCTGGCCACAGGAATGGTGTGGATATGGAAGTAAAAATGAAAAATTGTAGCTCATATCCATAACTCAAGAAAATGCTTGTACCAAAAATGCACAGAAGAATACACAATTACTTTGCATTGCCCTGAAAACATTCATAGGGCAAGAGCATGTATAGCCCTGCATAGGAGTGCAACAGGTGGGAATGCATAATGCCTTCTCCCCTTGTCCCGAAATAGCAGCAGCCACAACTCTTGCCTGATCTATTGATTAGGTGTTATTCAGAGTTTCCAGTTTAACATTCTGTGGTTTGGCAAGTTCCAATTGCCTCTAGATCAGACACAGAATAAAACTATGATGAGAGCCATAGACTGTACACCGTAGACACTCACACCGAGGAAAGACCTTTGGAATCTGTAATATGTTTTAGTTTTGTTAGCACAATTAGCAAGATCACAAACACTACAAACCAGCATAGTAGACTGAGGTAATACAATATGTCCAGCACTATAATTTGAACACTCACATCATCCTTTGCAGGGAACTCTCCTAGTCAGTAAAATATACCACAAGTGGTCCTTTGGGTTCCACAAAGTCTCCTGGAGCATATAGAAAAAGTACCAGCTTTAGCATAAGTTAACTAACATCTACCATACCTGATGCATATTCAGTAGGATTTCATCCTTTTCCATTGTTATTTGTATTTCCTAGCCCTACTAATGTTGGGTGCCCTTCTTCCATAGGTACCTAAATCCATTACTTCAAACTTGCTAGCATATGTCAATTGGTTTCTATGGCATTCTTATAGTTGAAGATCTGCTGATACTCTTAATTTAACAAATATCTGAAGCTGGTACAAACTGGCATCTTGTGGAAACCTGTCAGCAGTTTAGCAACATTAATAGCATCACTATCTTGTTGTACAAGTTAATTTATGGCCTTAGGCCTCAGTTAGTTTGGCTAAGCTATTGTCTTACAGGCTTAAGAGCTGTAGGCTTTTACATTACTTAACTTATACCTATTCCATACCTACCTACTCATTCTGGCCACAAGAAAACTGGCTGCACAATGTGGTCCTTGCATCCCCCTAAGGGCAATGGAGACATAAGAAGAGGGCTTCTACTGGTTCTGCCTTTTCTGAGGAAGGTCAAGGAGACTCCAGGAATGGGTGGGGTCATGGCCACAACCCTGTTGCACCAGATATGGCCATGCATAGAAGAGAGTGGACACCACATCCTCTTCAAAAGGTCTGGAAGTAACTGCACTCCCTGCAGGGCATTGCATTGATTCAAATACAACAGGTCTGATTCTGCACAGACTTGTGCAGTCATTTTTCTGCCAGTGAGTGTCCGCTGTTAGCATTCTATCTCTTTTCTATCCTTTCTATTTCTTTTGCACAGCCTAAATGACTGCACAAGGAGCAAGGTAGTGGAGAATCAAGCACCAGTGCTCTCCTTGGAGTGGTAGGTGCACCCAAAATGGAGAGTCAGTGTAGAAGGCTCAGATTGTTTTGCAGGTACTGAAAGTCTCCTCAAAAAAATTGATTATGTTGTCTAATATTCTAAGGCAAGTGTAAGTAGGAAAAGAGGCACATTTTGTGTGCTACTCAACTCCTTCCCTTTTAGCTGATGAATCTTATGCTTTACCCAAAGAAAACCAAAGGACAATATTTCTGATCAATACTCCTCTACTAGTGTCAGATATAATCAAAGATTGTGAGCCTGCTGCCTTACAGAAATGTTGGGATTTAGGGACAGAGCAGATCAAATCAACTAATCATTTGAAGTAGGACTGCTCAATGCTCAACACTTATATTGCTAACTGCAATTTCACTCAGCACAAAAATGATTTTTAAATCAACCAGGGAAGAAAGCCACATTACTCTTCACATTTGGATGTTCACCTTGACCTTTCAAATGACATCAGATGAGGAAGGACAGATCTATAAGACAATAGCTTGTTGTTGGACTGTCCTTTAAACAGAAATTGTTGTGATTATTTCTTATTTAGCACAAAGAGTGAGAAGCGTTTTACTCACTTGGGGCCAGAATTTCTTTTACACTCAGGCTCTTTTACACCACTGGCAGTGTGAATTAAGTGGCATAAATTACATGTATAGCCACTTTACATTGCTAGAGTTGTGCAAAAGGCTCTTGTTATAAAGAAGAATAAGGCCCCAGCTCTGCCCCAAATAACTTACTTCCTACATTGAGAATATAACTGAGAGTTATACCTTGTTGTAGGCTGGGCATAGCCATCACCTTACAGTTAGGATAAATGTGAAGAAGCCATTGTAATCAGGTAGCTTAAAACAGTGACATGCATACCCCTCGGGGTACAGACAGGTCTTCCAGGGGGTACATCAACTCATCTAGATATTTGTCTAGTTTTACAGACTACCTAAAAGCACTAGCAAAGTCCGTACAAACTACAATTTCATACAGTGACTTGTTTATACTGCTCTATATATGCTATACTCTGAAATGTAAGTACAATATTTATATTAAAATTTATTTATTTTCTAATTATATGGTAAAAATCAAAGTAAGTAAATTTTTAGTAACAGTGTGCTGTGACACTTTTGTATTTTTAGGTCTAATTTTGTAAGCACATGGTTTTTAAGTGAGGTGAAACTTGGGGGTTCGCAAGACAAAAAACAGTTAGGCCCAGATCCACAAAGAGACTTAGGCACTGCAACACTGCGCATCATGGCACTTAACTTTTAGGTGTCTAGTAAAATCACAGGAATGATGCTGCGATCTACAAATTCTGAGTGAGGCACCCTGGCTTCTATACAATGTAGGGGGAAAATATGTGCCTTAGAATGTGATCCATAAAGCCAGTGGACAAGGCGGGAAGCCATCTAAGAGATGCAGAGAGAGGCGTGTGTTCGAAAGCCTGCACCTCTCACAGATGTAGGTGCCTAAGTCTGCTAGAAATGCACCAGCCTGGGGAAAATAGGTGCTTCTCTGCCTAAGTCAGGTGCGGGAGCCAATCTGGTAGGTGTGCTCAGAGGCCACCTACAGGATCACGCCCTTTGAGTGAATTCACGCAAAATGGCTGGGGAGGAGGAAATCCTCCTTTATAACCTTTTGGGTAGGGTACTCACCCACAACATGGGAGATACCTCGTTCAAGTCCCCCCATCTCTGAAGGGGCAGGGGATCTGAACAGGAATCAGCTACCTCGCGGGTGAGTATTCTAACCACTAAGCTGTAGAGTCATTCTAGCTTTCATTGGCCTAATTAATATTTAACTATCCAATGATTTAATTAAAGTGGAACAACTTCAGTAGAAAAGATTCCATAGTCTTGGTTAGAGCACTCACCTGAGAGGTGTCTAATCCCTGTTCAAATAAATTCTTCCCTGAGGACAGCAGACTTCATCCAGAGGTCTCCTATGGGCTCTGTGAGTGCCCTGTCCACTAGGTTAAAAGCTATAAGAGACGTCCTCCCCACACCTGTTCTGTAGGCAGCCAGCTGGATTGGGCCACCACCACCAAAGGTCTCTCTTTCCCAGGTTGTGAATGGCTCTGCAGCTTTGGTAGGAAATAGGCATCTGGATGCCGATAATGAGATAGCAGTACACATGCTCAGGCAGGAGATAGGCATCCAGACTCCTAGAGTGAGGTTGCAATGCACATGCCCACAGGCAAAAACTTAGGCACCAAGTGAGTTTAGGCACCTACAGGGTTAGGCGGCTGCTGACCGGGAGTTTTATGGATCACAGTAGTGCATAAAAACAGAACTTAAGTGCCTAAGTAACTTAATGGATCACACCTATTGTGATTAACCAAACATTCCATATGAAGATTCTCAGAGACTTAATATCACCATTAACAGAGGATAGTCTAGCAAAAGCAGATCAGAACAAAGGCTCTCAGTATCCCCATGCACCCAAATTACAAGAAATGCCTCTTGTTCACCAGAAATGCAGATCTCTAGCAATAGAAGCCATTAGGGATTTGGCCTGTACATTTTCATAAGGGACTTTATCATGGTAATGAGACCAGTAACCCATCTCATGATGTTTCTCTGAGTATAAATGCATATTTACTTAGACAATATCATAGAATCATAGAATATCGGGGTTGGAAGGGACCTCAGGAGATCATCTAGTCCAACCCCCTACACAAAGCAGGACCAATTCCCAATTAAATCATCCCAGCCAGGGCTTTGTCAAGCCTCACATTAAAAATCTCTAAGGAAGGAGATTCCACCACCTCCCTAGGTAACCCATTCCAGTGCTTCACCACTCTCTGAGTGAAAAACTTTTTCCTAATATTCAGCCTAAACCTCCCGCACTGCAACTTGAGACCATTACTCCTTGTTCTGTCATCAGGTACCATGAAGAACAGTCTAGATCCATCCTCTTTGGAACCCCCTTTCAGGTAGTTGAAAGCAGCTATCAAATCCCCCCTCATTCTTCTCCTCTGCAGACTAAACAATCCCAGTTCCCTCAGTCTCTCCTCATAAGTCATGTGCTCCAGCCCCCTAATCATTTTTGTTGCCCTCCGCTGGACTCTTTCCAATTTTTCCACATCCTTCTTGTAGAGTGGGGCCCAAAACTGGACACAGTACTCCAGATGTCGAATGTCGAATAGAGGAGAATGATCACATCCCTCGATCTGCTGGCAATGCCTCTACCTATACAGCCCAAAATGCGGTTAGCCTTCTTGGCAAAAAGGGCACACTGTTGACTCATATCCAGCTTCTCATCCACTGCAACCCCTAAGTCCTTTGCTGCAGAACTGCTTCCTAGCCATTCAGTCCCTAGTCTGTAACAGTGAAAGGGATTCTTCCGTCCTAAGTTCAGGACTCTGTACTTGTCCTTCTTGAACCTCATCAGGTTTCTTTTGGCCCAGTCCTCTAATTTATCTAGGTCCCTCTGTATCCTATCCCTACCCTCCAGCATATCTACCACTCCTCCAAGTTTAGTGTCATCTGCAAACTTGCTGAGAGTGCAGTCCACGCCATCCTCCAGATCATTAATGAAGTTATTGAACAAAACCGGCCCCAGGACTGACCCTTGGGGCACTCCACTTGAAACCGGCTGCCAACTAGACATGGAGCCGTTGATCACTACCCATTGAGCCCGGCGATTTAGCCAGCTTTCTATCCACCTTATAGTCCAATCATCCAGCCCATATTTCTTTAACTTGCTGGCAAGAATACTGTGGGAGACCGTATCAAAAGCTTTGCTAAAGTCAAAGAATAACACATCCACTGCTTTCCTCTCATCCACAGACCCAGTTATCTCCTCATGGAAGGCAATTAGGTTAGTCAGGCACGATTTGCCCTTGGTGAATCAATGCTGACTGTTCCTGATCACTTTCCTCTCCTCTAAGTGCTTCAGCATTGATTCCTTGAGGACCTGCTCCATGATTTTGCCAGAGACTGAGGTGAGGCTGACTGGCCTGTAATTCCCTGGATCCTCCTTTTTCCCTTTTTTAAAGATGGGCACTACAGTAGCCTTTTGCCAGTCATCCAGGACCTCCCCCGATCGCCATGAGTTTTCAAAGATAATGGCCAATGGCTCTGCAATCACATCCACCAACTCCTTTAGCACTCTCGGATGCAGCGCATCCAGCCCCATGGACTTGTGCTCATCCAGTTTTTCTAAATAGTCCCAAACCACTTCTTTCTCCACAGAGGGCTGGTCACCTTCTCCCCATACTCCCCATACAATATCTTTATTTCAGCAGGTATAGAAGAGCTCCTAGTATAGCCTAAAGACCTGGAGTTGGGCTTTTACAGATGTATGTTCTTGGGAAAGTAAATGCATATGTATATTTCCTCCCTATGTTGGATTAGCCACTCAAAAATAAAATCCTATCTTTTTGGGGAAAAGCACTTGTGAAATATTTCAACCAGCTCTACTTTGGATAGATACAGAAGGATCTAGAATTATCTTGCTTGATATTTAACTATTCTTTAAAGACCTGATTTTCAAACAGGCCTTCCATTTCCAAGCAATTTTGAACCTACAATGAATTGTACACACAATTCACCCATGTTTCTTCCTGGCAATTCATTGTAGTTACAAAATTATTTCTGAAGAAAGGAGGCCTAATTTGAGTCAGGTTCTATATGTGTAGAATGTTCTGAAGTGCTTATACTATAACTTCATTTGAATGCAAAATTAGTATTGTTCTCATTGGGAATATTAAAGTTTCTTATGTTTCCAATTTCAGTAATTGGTTCAAAATCAGCTATCAGGGGAAAGCAATCTCTATTTATTGGCAAGTCCAACAATAAGCTTTGGGTAGTAAGAGCTGCTTCTTCTCATTTTAAAAAAGCAGGGTAAATACTCAAGAGTGAAAAATGAATCTCTCTTACCCTCTCTAATAAACAGAACTACCTTCTTCTGAAATCCAAAGGTACCCTGTTTTCAGTGCTGGGGATATCAATATAAAACTAGAAAGGTAAGACAGTTTAAAGATGCCTTTGTGAAATAGCTTGGTAGAGATATTTAAATGTGCATCACAGTCCAGCTAATGAGACTCAAACTTCTCTCAGGAGCTTTTCGCGGAGGGACTGATCCACACCTTACTCACAGGACAAGTCCCTCTGAAATCAATTAAAAGTCATATGGCTTTTAGACCCCAGTCTTGAAACTAGCACCACACACAGGCAGCACACAAAGCCCTACCAAAGTCAATAGGGGTCCACAAAGATACAGCAGTCTGCTCACATGAAGGACTGGGGCCTTAGTTTGCAGGGTCATATGCAGGAGACAGAAGTGGGGGCAAACACCTCTTAATTGAGAGAGAAAACCCTTTTCTCTCTATTACAGGGTACTATTATGAGATTTTTCAGTAACTAATATTAGTTGGTAAACTTGCATCATACATAGACAGAAATGTTTTCCAAAAAGAGTACAATAAGCAGGGCCACAAAACCATAAGGTCTCCAGTACTATGCACCCTATCAATTAGGGAAGACAGAGTTTCATGTCTTCACTGTCAGAGTTAGTGTGTGGCTTGTTTACAGAGGGATTAACTCATGATAGCTCTCTCACGGTAAAATCCTAGTGGAGACAAGGCATCTCTCAAGACTAGTTGAGATCAACTCAAGGTGTGGGATATAGTGTTGAAAAACTCGCTACATCAGGTGTGGGCAAACTTTTTGGCCTGAGGGCCACATCTGGGTATGGAACTTGTATGGCGGGCCATGAATGTTCACAAAATTGGGGGTTGGGGGGGTGGGATGGCTCCAGCTGGGGGGGCGGGCTCTGGGTTGGGGCTGAGGATGAGGGGTTGGGAGTTCAGGAAGGTGCTCCGAGCTGGGACTGAGGTGTTTGGAGGACAGGAGGAGGATCAGGGCTGGGGCAGCGGGATGGGTGTGTGGGAAGGGGGCAGGCTCTGGGCAGTGCTTAACTCAAACAGATCCCAGAAACAGCAGCATGTCCCCTCTCTGGCTCCTATGCAGAGGTGCAACCAGGTGGCTCTACGCGTTGCCATGTCCACAGGCACCGACCCTGCAGCTCCCATTGGCTGTGATTCCCAGCCAATGGGAGCTACGGGGGTGGCGCTTGGGGTGGGAGCAGTGTGCAGAGCCCCCTGGCTGCCCCTACATGTAGGATCTGGAAAGGGGACATGCAGCTGCTTCTGGAAGCTGTGCGGAGTGGAGCAAGACCCCAACCCCACTCCCCAGCTGGAGCGCTGGAGTGGGGCAAGCCCTGGCCCTACTTCCTGGCAGGAGCTCAAGGGCCAGATTAAAACAGCTGGAGGGCCGGCTGTGGCCCCCAGGCTGTAGTTTGCCTACCCCGAGCTACATCAAAGTAAAAACTACCTGTGCCCTCTCTCCAGTATGATTTTACTTGAGTTAGTTACTGTGTTATAAAAACACACCTTTTTGACTGTGAAGACATAGCCATAGATAGGGCAAAACACCCCTTTAAGTTATGAAATAGAGTAACTTTTATTCAGATCAGCAAAAAGAGAAAGAGACACATTCCATACCGTGAAACTGTAGGAGATCAATATTCTGCCATCTTTACAAATAAATCCTTTCACTGGGCACACACGATGATTTTGCCAGCCAGGTATTTTCACTGCACGGGCCACCACTTCAAAGGCTAGCTACACAGCATAGTGAAGCTCCAAAACTTTCCTAGTCACTCAGCAGAGCTGAGGGTACAGCTCACCTGCTAACCTTAAATAGTGGAGAATCAGATTACATGAAGATCATAACAGCTTTATGAAACTGTTGATCCCAGAACAGGAAGAACTCTGCTATTTCAACTTGCTTGCCCCTACACTAATGCTGTCTCAAGTTTTTTTTGTCAAGATTAAATTCCTGTGTTCCCCAGCTCCCAGGTTCCCAAGGTATAAACATACAAGTGATGGATTATAATCAGACCTGCACTGTTTTGATGTAGAATACATTGTGTTAGTGTCATGACCTGCCCCTTCATGGACACACACCTCATTCAACACCAGTATCGCTGGGTCTTTATTATAGCCCTTTTACCCCTTTAAGCTTCCTTGCAGGACACTTGCCTGTGAATATCTGGTGATCTTGGTTGCTTTTCTTAACTCTATTTTGAGAGCCTTGCAGATCCCTTCAAAACCCACTGAGTGACTGTGCTTCTAACTTCTGGGCTTGAAACTTTTATTTCACCAAAATAAACGGAACCAATCTAACAATAGCATTCAGTAACCCTTCTTCTTACTCCCAAAAGGAAACCCTAATCTTATGAGAGTCTGGCTGAGCATCCTTTCCCAATCATAGTCTAGCTGCCTGACCCCCTCTGAGCCTGCTCTCTCACACCAAAGAAGCCAGCCAATGCCCTTCCAATCCAAATCCCACAATCTCCAAACAAGCAGTCTGGGTGGTGCTTCCATTCAGGATCCAAGCCCCTGCATCTCTATGCCCACAGCAACATGTTCTTTTGGTCTTCAGCCCACAACATACCCCATCATACAATTTCACATAATGCATATCCTATAACATCTCCCATCATACAATTTCAAATTAATATAGACCCTTTTCCACAATGCACAACATAAAACTGTATGAAACTCCACTGTTTCACTTTGCAGCAGCTCAGACAGACATTTTCCTTGGGCATTGACCCACATGGGATCACAGCTTGTGAGTTTCAGTTTCACTTGTACTCCAAACCACTGAGCAAAACACTGTTGAAGCCACCCAGCGTCATTACTGATTTGTCCTGATTCTAAGTGCAACAGCATCAACCAATCCAGGTTCACTAGAAAGGTGTGTTTGCCTCAGCAAACCTGTAGATCAACATGGCACCAGTGCTATGGGGCAGAGCATATGCCTTTACTTAGGTTAGTAGTCTCTGATTTCAGTGGGATTTCCAATAAGACTACTTGCATGAATAATGACAGCAAGATCAGGCCCCTAGTTTGTAACACAACCAAAACCCACAAGAGTTCTGTTTGGCTTTGCCCTTTTTTGTGTGAACATTTCTCATAACTTTATCCAGGATAGCCAAGCCTATAGAACAGCTGCAACAGACTGAAACACTTGCTTAGTCTTAGAAGTATTCTCTTTTTTATTTTTAAGGAATTTTGATGGTCAACCCTGCTGTCTTCCCCACTCACAAGTCTTCCTTGCTTCATTTTTATTGTTTTAAAAACAGATTCAAATTTTTTCACTTGCCAGACATAAAAACAACAACACAAAAATCTTGCACACAGTGTGTACAGAATTCTATGACTGTCAAACTCCATGATCGATTTTGAAATAAAATCTTTTATTAATCATAATATTATCTGAATGTCAGATAAAACTGACAGCAAAAATAGTACCAGAAGTCTAGAAGTGCAACATGGAGTAGTGTATATTTTACTTGTAAGTGTTGATTATATCAACACTGAAATTTTCCCCCCAGTCTGTTTTTGGGTGGAGGGAGAAATCAATGATTAATGACATTTGCTGAATAAAATCTTACCCACTCAGGCTTTCATATATTTAACTTCTCCAGGAGAGTGAGAGAAGGAAAAAAAACATCTTTTGAAGCTGTCATTACAGTTGATAGACAATTCACCATTCACTTCTCCTCAGTGATAGCCTTTTGTGCATGCTTTCAAATGATTTATACATGAGATACTTCCAGACAATTCAGCAGTGTGTGGGAATTCATACAAAGTTTTATGAAACTGGCTTTGGAAAAGAGAGAAAGCAAGAAGAGGGAAAGAGAAAGCGAGAGGAAATGGTTGTGTTAGGCAACTTAGAAGGTACAGCTTTTCCCAGACTTTAATATACTACGTATTTCAAATGCAGAGAAAAGACTATTAACTTGTTCTTTTTCTGCTCCCCTCTGTGCTGGTTCTGACAGACTGCAGAGCCTGTGGTGGCAGGGAGCTCCAAAATGTGAGGGGGCCCAAGAATGGCAAAGAAAGAGAGTTCTGCTCAAGTTCCTCACTTCTCATATACTATATAAGGAGAGAATGGGAGTGCAAGCTACTCAGAGCCTGTCTCCTTATTTCATGAACCAAAGCCTTTGAGGCCAGCCAAGAATTTGCAGCCTCTCAGTGCTGTGAACCCGTAAACACAACTGATGGGACATAAGTGAAAGAGTATATCTGAGAGGGATCAAAATCCTTTCCTCCTCCTACTTATCTGACATTCCTGGGGCTGCAAAGAGTGGGTCTTTATTAATTTCCTGCCTCTCTTCTAGTAGTGTTCCTACTCCAACAAGACCTTTTGGTAAGCCTTCCTCGCTACACAGTTGCTGCGTGAAGCCTTTGACAGACCCTTCCCCCAACCTCCCACAAAGTTGCAACCCTGCACTCCCAACTAGGGCATCCTCTCGGCTCGACTCCCACCAGGCTGCTTCCTGCCCTGACTAGGGTTTCCTCTGAGCCCGGCAGAGGACTGCAACTGTACTACCATTGATTGGGACTTCCTTCATTTTCTGTCCACATTGCTACTCCTGACTAAGGCTTCCCCGACCCTCTCCTTTCCCAGCCCTCTTGATACCTGCTGCCCTCAGGACTTCCTGGGGCCCCCTTTTCATGGGGGTGGCTCCTGGTGTTCTCAGTCCCCTGCACTGCCCTGCCACTTAATGTTACCAGCTACTTCCTGTCCCTTAACCCTCTCCCTCTGGTCTGTCCTGTCCCCAGTCCTTTCCATTCCTTCTCACAGTCTGTTGAAGAGAGGCCTTTCCCAGCTCTCCCCACTGCCTGATTCTGCTGCCATTCTCCATTCAGCCTGACTCCAAACCAACAATTTTGATCTCTATTTATTTTAAGAGGACAGAGTCAACCTACCATTCAGATTTAATTATAATCATGGGCATAGGGCAGGGAGAGACAATGAGACCCTGATGACTGCTGTACAGGTTTCCTGAGTGAGTCAACAAAGATAAGTGCTGTGGGCCCTGCCAGCAGTTTAAGCATGGCCAGTATATCACATTCAGTCAACCCTCGCTACGCACACACTCCTAGTGTAGAGCCAGAAGTGACTGACTGCTCTCAGCTCTTTCAGTGCTGCCCAACTGAAGTGTTAGCAAGGGGATATTTATGTGCCATCTGAACTCAGCCCTTATTACTGTCCACAACAGCCAACGGATGGTCTATACAAGCAGACAGTACGTAATTTAAGAAAGGGAGAAAATCTTTACTTCATATTAGGAAAACATTCCAGGAAATGCATTTCTGGAGGATTACAGCTCTTCCCGCTGCTTGGCCTGCAGCCTTGTGCCTTTCAATAATACCACCGAGGAGGGCAATAATCCCTCAGAAAGGCACTGCTGCCTGTGATGACTTATTGCTTAATTAGATGGAGCCAGGATATTCTACCCCACAGGCACAAATGGCTGTAGAGAATCAGCACAGCTTTCTTTCTGAGTGTTCATCCCACGACAGCAGAACACCTGGGATGCCGTGCCGTGCTATCCAAAGGAACTTTATCCCAATGAAATTACTGTTACATTTGAAAAGAAAAATATTAAATGGCAATGAATAGCGTAAGCAACCTGATCCTATGCAACGTTATTATTTAATAAACATTTTTAGTAGTGTGCAAAGGCTCCGGGCAGGAATAGGATCACACTATGCTGGGCAATGTACAGACTGTGACCCTAAGAACACCCAGTGCTAGATGGCAAGAGGCCTCCTAGTATGTAACAGTAAAACTCAGTTGGTCTGACCAGCTCAATAGACCTCACACACTGTCATTGTGGTATTTATTGAAAGGGTGTCTTCTAATATATCATCTGAAAACTAATAATACACAATCACTCATATCACTGTGAAATGTACATAACACTTTATGTGAAATTATGGATACAGGTTTTTTTAAAGGCTTGCCAAACGTTTACAGATGCATTCCTTTTCTGTTTGATTTCTTAGATTCAATTTATATCCTTCTGTTTAAAAAAAATGTGATAGGTGCATGATGTTCTTTAGAATCTCTATTGTGTGCTTACACTCCTGCTCACAAGGTTTTTGTGAAAAACTCAAATCTTTAAGCACTGTAAATGTGTTTTTTCCCCATCAATGTTAGAAAAACAGCCTTGTTCATCAGTATCTTCTATAGTATTTGCATACAAATACTGTTCAAGTCTGAGTATATGTTGCAAAATCTTTCTCTTTTTCATTAAATTAGAAAAACTGTCCATATTGCCATAGGTAGCCACTTAATCTTTACGCTCTCTAATACTATCCTCATTGCCAGTTTTCTGTCATATTCACAACATACACACAGAGAAACTATCTTAAAAACATACAATACTCTTGCTGAAAGGTAACAGTATAACAGTACTTTATTTCTTAGCATTCAGAATGATAACATACAAGAATCCCCCAAAAAAGAGAGAGAGAAAGCAGACTGCCCTCTAAAGCCCAGCTCTCCCTCCCCCCGACCCCACCTTACTCTAGGCTGACTGCCTGCAAACTGATGCCTGCTAGACCCAGATCACAAGCAGGCCCCAGAAAACCTCTTGAGCATGAAAGTGATAGCTTACAATTTTTAATACAGTTTTCAATATGCAACTGAACTTAGTGCTAATCAGAGGGCGATTTGTTTCCATCAGTGTCAAACCCTTCTCAACAGATCACTAAATTCACTGGAAGGCATTTTTTTTTAACTTGTGTGTAAATTTCCAGTTCATTATAGCAATAAGACACTGAAAGCATCACATTCCTGAATGATGACTGCACATTTCAAGTGGCTAAAACAATTTATAAATCACATGTTTTAAATGGTTTGTGAACTTTTGTCTGTATAACATTGAAGTTATGCTTACTTTAGATAACCCCGTAACTGTACAGACCACTCCATATGCTAAATGAACATAATAAAATACATGCCCTCATGAACTTAGAACCTAACGAGTACAGTGAGCGAGTGCCAATTATGATCAGTATTGCTGACTGAACACTGTTGTTCATTTGTATTCTTTCAATGGCAAGGAGAAAGAGGCTAGAAGGAGTTAGCAGGCCAAATTTATCCAGAGTCTATAGCAGCTTCTGCTGACACAGATGCTAAAGGAAGAAGTGGCGCCAATACTGGGGACCAATAATCAGATAGTGCAACCTGAGCATTGGGTGGTGCTGGCTTAGGAGGGTGTTAGGAGTAAATCAGCAGCAAGGTAATGTAGTAATTCCATGGATCTCTTCAGTAGTGTCGGTCATCAGGCCTCTCCTGGACCCCTGAACTAGATCATGATGAAAACCCTGGAGAAGGCAAGCAGCAATTGTCATAAACAGATAGCTAAGGGTTAACGTTCTTTTACCTGTAAAAGGGTAACAACAGTAACCTGAAACACCTACCAGAGGACCAATCAGGAAACAAGACTTTTTCAAATCTGGGTGGAGGGAAGTTTTGGGTGTGAGTCCTTTGTTCTTGGTCTGTTCCTTTTCTCGTCTCTGAGAGTGATCTTTCTATCTCCTGGCTTTCTAATCTTCTGTTTCCAAGTTGTAAGTACAAGGATAGTAAGACAATAGGTTTATATTGTTTTCTTTTGTATTTACATGTGTGTAGTTGCTGGAATGTTTTAAATTGTATTCTTTTGGAATAAGGCTGTTTATTCACCTTTTTTCTTAAGCAATTGACCCTGTATATTGTCACCTTAATACAGAGACTATTTTAATGTCCTTTTTCTTTCTTTTTATATAAAGCTTTCTTTTTAAGACCTGTTGAAGTTTTTCTTTAGTGGGGACTCCAGGGAATTAAGTCTGCAGCTCACCAGGAAATTGGTGCGAGGAAGAAGTCAGGGGGAAAATCTCTTTGTGTTAGAGTTACTAAGCCTGACTTTGCATACCCTCTGGGTGAGGGTGAAGAGAGATTAGATCTCTCGGTACTTGTGTTTCCAGGACTGGAAGCAGGGAATCTCCTAGGGTCGTCCAGGGAGGGGAGCCTGGGAGGAAGTAACAAGGAAACAAGGGGAGGGAGTTATTTCCCTTTGTTGTAAGACTCAAGGCATCTGAGTCTGGGGGTCCCCCAGGGAAGGTTTTGGGGAGACCACAGTGAGCTAGGCACTGTATAATTCCTAGCTGGTGGCAGCAATTACCAGGTCCAAGCTGGTAACTAAGCTTGGAGGTTTTCATGCTAACACCCATATTTTGGATGCCAAGGTCCAGATCTGGGAAGAAATGTTATGACAGCAATACCTCCCTGAAGCATAGTAACCCTCACTAGCACAAGGAGGTGCAAACTGCACTACTCTGCCCCAGTGACAGAGGTGAATCTAACCCAATGGCTTTTCGTACTTGCTGCCTGTCTTTTTCTCACATCCTTGGTTTTAGAAAAGGAAATAAGAGAACTCTAATGGATGTTGCAGTCTCCTTTTGCATTTCTTACACAACGTACCCTTCTATTTCTTCTTTAATAAGGATGAATGCTGAAACCTTTTGCTTCATTTCAACAGTGAGAAATGCCCTTTGCTCTCAGCATCCCAATTAGTGATGAATACCTCAGCATACTGTATAGTCTACTGTAAATAAACTGGAGTGGGGGAGAGGCTGGGGAGCACATGTTATTGTAGAGCTAGTGAGTCTAATTTGCAGCACGCTTTCCTGATTTACATTGCGTAATGCTGAAACACCCACACATACGTGTAGTGCGATTCCCTTTGGAACCACCCAGTTACTGCTGTAATTTGGGTGTATCTCATAGACTGCAGCTGTTGTGCAAGGATCAAACCTAAAAGCTCAGAATGCTTGGATTGAAGCCTACCTTAAACAACGTATCATTATTCATTCTGTGCCATTCATTGTCAGCCACGATCATGGTTTCCTTGGATCGTGGCAATTTTGCCAGGCATATGCTTTTCAGGTGAATTTAGCACCCGCATTCCCACAGAGACAGCCTGCATGAAAAATTCATTTACGTCAAATCACTGCAACATCTATTTTATCAAAGAAGTGAGTGCTTCTGCACTCACCTAGTACAAGCCACCGATGGGATGTTTAAAGCAGTCAGCTGCAAGAACAGGAAGAAATCTGGATACATGATCTGTTCAGATTTCTCAAGTGAAAAAAGAAAAATATCTACATCAGAACTGTAGGCAGTTGTCTACCAAATATGTTAGCAACTTCACTAATAGCATACGGATATTTTCCAGAATGGAAATACACACTGGAAAAGAAGGGGTTAAAGAGTAGCCCTGCAGCCAGGCAGCTCTACCCTGCCAAGCTTGCACAGGCTGGAGGAGGAACTTAAAAGTGGAGCAGTGTCAGTAGCTGCCAGATAGTGCCAGTGAACTGACTATATTCTGAACTCCTAGGAAGGGGCACTGCAGGAGCTCTTGCTGCCTGAAGCCCAGCTGTGGTGACCTTACCAAGCCAACAAAGAAGGGACTTTTGATTCTCTGAAGACTTTAAAGACTTCATCTTTGTGTTCAATTCTTTGCGAGCTTTACCTGTTGGGAAGAGATCAGACAGGTAGGAACTGATCCATGGTACCACCTGCATAGTTGCAGGATTCAGCGGCTTACAGCTGAGCCCTGGATTGGAACCTGGTGGAGAGAGTGGCCCTGAGTTCCCCTGCCAACCCCTAAGGAGGGGCCAACTAAGAAAACCTATTCCTGGTGCAGGGAATCTAGCTGAAGGAAGGCATTAAAGTCAGAAGAGTCCAGACAATGAGACCCCGACCCAAGGGGAAGCCTGGTGATCCCTTATCTAACCCAGAAGGCTACCCTGTTGTTGGACTCTTTATATATATCCCAAAAGGGGTGGCCTCAAACACGTTACCTGGCCAGAGAGCTGAATGATTGAATACATAGATCTTTGCAAGGCAGGAATAGCTTTAAAAAGGGGAGTGCCCAGAAAGAAAAAAAAAACTTGCCATGCCCTCTCCTGACCACTAGGCAGCATTGGCAATGAGGTTTTCTCTTCACAAGTCCCCTTTGAATCATCACATAAATCTATGCTTACAGTTTTAGGAGTTATTGAAAGTGTTGTTAGAAATGTCAATGTCTGAGAGATGGGGGAGGGAGAAGAAAAGATTGAAGTAGGCATTGCAAAGAAAAAATATCTGAATTTAAAATCGTGTTTGAGTCATTTAACTTAATTGTATGAAAAAAGGAACTTAATGGGAAAGATTAGAGAGTAAATTATTTTCATTTGAGTTTATATTCTGATTCCCTCAAGCATCTTTATTAATTGGATGCCTTTGGTCAGGTGAGTTTTTACAAATGGCTGGATTGCAGATAAATTGTAATCTTCACATGGTTTTAATGATTTTATACTGTCTCAATAGCTATAGATAACAAGTCCAGAAATAAACAATTTCTCAATGTCCACAGAGACGCTGTCTCACAAAGTTTTTGAAATCCTGACTCAGTACCGGTCTGAAGAGAAGATGGTTCCAAGACAAATTGGAAGCTGCCATTTCAGCAGTCTCATCTTATAGATTGATGCAAAGATGAAATGCATTTCCCGTAGAGCAGATTTTCAGTCCACAAGTTTCATAAACTAAGGTCAGAATTCTGTGCATTTTTGAATGCCCTTTTGCACACACTAGTGTCAAAACTGCCCGGACAAACTGGACCTCTGCGCACACAAGTGAGTAAATAACTTTGGTGTGCAAAGGCAAGATTAGTGCAAGCAACTGCAATAACCATAAACACAAAAGAAGCACTGATTATGAAAACCACTCTCAAATTAAGGTAAATTCTATATTTTTAACCTTCCTATAGTGTTAAACTAACCAAATTATTTTTAACAAGTATTTTCAGAAATTGTCAACAATATGATAAATTGTGTTCCACACGCGACACTAGAAGAGGGACAGTAGCTGTATTACAAATAAAAGATACAGAATTATGAGGAATAACAAAGATTGTTTAGGTGCATCACACAAAGACTGACAGACAATGAAATATTTTATACTGGTCAGGTTTGACATGAAGGTTTTGATAGGTAAGCTAGAGATGTGAGCAAGCTCTTTTTTAAAGGAATAAAACATACTTTACAGTGACTTTGATGGTCTCTTTCTCATATCATCCCATGATGAGCTGCATTTCCTTATTCTCAATTTACTTCTCAGCAGGAGGTCCCATCTGCAGCATCAGCAAAATGGCAGCCCCTGCAGAGAGAGAGCACCACCGCTCCAGTCCCTGAATACAACTACTTAAACAATGGCAGGTATTTCTAAAAACTGGCATAAATTCATGTTTATGATCCATATTATATAGTATTATTTAGCAAAGATTGATCTAGTTATCTAAGGGATTATACCTAATTTTTGCAGTTTTCTGTTAAATAAAGAGACTTTTCTTGGAAAGTTAAATAAAAGTTATGAAAACATTGCCATTAATATTAATATTTTGTGGCTTTTGAGCCACAGGGAAGTGAGGTGGTACTTGGCACTCATGGCAGCTCCCCAAAACACTTTGCCTCAGGCAGGCATAATGCCTCCCGGAGTACTGGAGGAGAGTTGCACACAGCTGTGGCAACTGCTAGAGCACACATTTAAAACAGGTTGTAGTGTGAACTTTCCTCCTGCATTGCTCAGCTCATAGACTGGTGCTTCCTTCTGTACTTCAGGGTTTCTAGTGCTGACTCTAGAATTAGACTTTCCCAGACTTTGCTCAAGGACTGGGACTGTGGCTTTAAGGAAGAAGGAAGGCAAATCCTCCTCTGCCCCACCTTCTACCCTAGTGTACCCACACAGGGCTAGACATATCCTAGACCCTTACGTTTTGCAATAACACAGCTGTTCCCCAAAGGTGTTCAACAACTGTTCTTAAATGCAGTCAATTTCATAGTGTAAATGGTTCCTAAAACGGCTGGAACATTACGCTCTTGACTTTTATTTCTTTCCACCTGGATGCCAGACTCTTCTCTCTCCCCTTTTTGATGGATTAAGTAGAACAACTGCAATTTGTTGACTTGAAAACTAAGGATTCTCTCTAAAATTGCTGTGCGCTCATTCATTCCTGTCACTGACACTAGCTGAATTAATTGTGGAAGCAATAAGACAAATGCTTAACTAATAATGCATTTGAATATGCAAGTAGTATTGAGTCCAGTAGACTGAATCCATTTTACTTCTGATGAGTGTTTCCAGGGTTTATAGACTTACAGTTTCTGCTGAGTATCTGTAGCTGGCTTTCTTGCCTTCTCCCATTTGTGTGTGGTAACCCAGTTCCAGACTGCAAACATTTTCCTTATTCTGGGATGTCCCTCCAGACATCCCATTTTGCTGTATTATGCAGAAAAGTTGGCAGTTGTAACCCTTCCGCCAGGTGTTGTCAGGAGCAAAAAGGGGTGGGTTCAAATATCAAGGGCTTCCTCTTAAAATTAACAAACACCACTGGCTTGAGTCCCTACCCAGAAACTTGAAAAAAATGCAATACCTTCCCTGGGGCAATACTTACCCTCTACACAGACTCAGCACTTGTGAGAAAACAAAGAAAACTTTATGAAGGGGGAAAGAACCACAGCATTAATCTGGGAAAACACACTACCAAGAAATCAATTGTATGTTGACTTACATACAGAGAGTATGCAAAACACTCACCCCCACAATATCTTGGGCAGTAGTCCTTTGCCTCAGTTTCCCCACCTGCTAATGTGAACATCCAATTGATAAATGTTCCTGATATTCCTCACTTCCCCCTACCACTTTCCCCTTTGATGCACCCCACTTAGTTTGTCAGTGGCTAATGAAGTTTCAGAGCCCAGGAGTGCACTTGGGCAGCTCCAGTCCTAGCCCTTAGGGATAAGTGCTGAGTGGCTTCTGTGAAGAGACACCTTGCCACTGCCTCTGAATCATCTCTTGCTGTGCCGCTGTCACTAGCCACAATGCCCTCTCTGCACTGTCTCATGCCACTGCCCCCATGCCATCTTTCATCTCTAGACATGATGTCTATTTCAGGTCTTCAGGCTCGTAACACATCTATAGCATGCCCAGCTCTAGTGGGACCAGGGCAACTTCAGGATTGAGGAATTGTAAAAGTGGTTTAAGGCTACTTCCGTGCATCTCTCCCCACTTTTCCCTTCTGAGATATGCTGAGTTCTTCTCAGGCTAATAATTGGTACGTCTTCCTATTTTAAGAGAGCTTGCTTTGACGTTCTTCCTAATGCTTTCTTGCATGAAATTAAACTGAAACATTGTGACCTTTAAAAAAGAAACAAATCCATTCATATTTTAAGATAAAAAGTTCATTAACTAGCAATAACTGTAAAAATATTTTCAGGTATGTTGTGATAATAATTGATTGACATGTATTAGCAGGAGTGTTGTCAGCAAGCCATGAGAAGTAATTCTTCAGCTCTAATCTGTGCTGATTAAGCCTCAACTGGAATATTGTGTCCAGTTCCGGGTGCCACATTTCAGAAAACATGTGGATAAATTGGAGAAAGTCTAGAGAAGAAATCAAAAATGATTAAAGGTCTAGAAAACATGACTTATGAGGGAAGATTGAAAAAATTGGGTTTGTTTAGTCTGGAGAAGAGAAGACTGAGAATGCACCTGATAACAGTCTTCAAGTATATAAAAGATTGATATAAGGAGGAAGTAGAAAAATTGTTCTCGTTAACTTCTCAGGCTAGGACAAGAAGCAATGGGCTTAAATTGCACCAAGGGTGGTTTAGGTTGGATATTAGGAAAAACTTCCTAACTGTCAGGATAGTCAAGTACTGGAATAAATTGCTTAAGGAGATTGTGGAATTTTCATTACTGGAGATTTTTAAGAGCAGGTTAGACAAACAGCTATCAGGGATGGTCTAGAAATACTTTGTCCTGCCATGAGTGCAGGGGACTGAACTAGATGACCTCTCAAGGTCCCATCCAGTCCAATGATTCTAAGACCAAAACTGTGTTCCAACTTGCTTAGTGAAAATAACTAGAAGAGTGGTAAGAGCAATAATACTAGCGCTTGCATTAACATAGTACAGGTTATATTGCATTTCTTTTGCCCTCGGCAGGGTTACTATACAAGTTAAATATTGGCAAATGTGGTTTGCCTGATCTCTGGGCCCAGTGGCCTTGGGACAGTGGTTAAAAATCTAGTTTGCAGAAGCCAAGAGAGTTCAGAAGGCATCAGCAATGTGCATCAGCAACATTCAGTTGGTGGTGGAAAAAAAGAGTGCGACCTTTACTCTTGGTCTCTCCAGCCTAGGGTCTCTCAAGCCACCAGTGACAGCTGTTTCCTAGCCCACCACTTTGTTCTAAGGACTATTCCCTCCAATGCCTTAAAGGTAAGGGGGAAAAACTCTTCTGTTAAGTCATTACGCATAACGGAGGTAGCAATTCTCATTCTGGATAGAAGTACCAGGAACTTTAACATATTGGATATGATTATTCTTGAAAGCTCAGTGCTTGATCAACTCCTGTTTAAGTCAATGAGACCGTTTCCATTGACTACAATGTTAAATGGACTGGGCCATAAGTGGATCATTAAAAAGCTCCACTGAATATATGTGTCACTGGATGCTTTTTGTTTTGTCTTTGAATGTCTGTCTTTCCTATCTCAAGTGCTGCATTTTTCTCTACTACTGTCCCTGTTAGCAGCAATTATTGTAACTTTTTGCCTGCAGCTGGTAAGACAGAACACTCCCAGCCATCCCTTCTAAGGCCACATCACTCTAGTTGCCATAAGTTCTGTAGACAATGGCTGATTAAAATCAGGCCTAACTCTTCAAACTTGGGTGCCTAAAGCTATGCATTCCAACTGAAAGGGATCTGATTTTCAGAAGTTCCGAGCATCTGCAACTCTCACTAAAAACAATGGAGTTAGATCTTCAACTGGTGTAAGCAGATGAAGCTCTATTGACTTTTGCCAATTTACAGCAGCTGAAGATCTGGCCCACTATGAATTATGGGTGCTTAGTATCTCTGAAGATCAAGCCATTTTTAGTTAGGTGCCCAAATATGGATTTGGGTGCCTAAAGTAAAATACTCGTGAGTACGATAATATCTTTTATTGGTCCAACTTCTATTGGTGAGAGAGACAAGCTTTCGAGCCAACAGAGCTCTTCTTCAGGTCTGGGAAAGGTACTCCCAGCATCACAGCTAAATCCAAGGTGGAACAGATTATTGACAAACAGGAAAATTCTTGTATTATTTTTTACAAATATTACACGTAGCTCTGAGTGTTTGTGTATGAAGGATTATTTGCAATGTGTTTAGATCAAAAGGGGGTTGTTAGAGATTGAGGAAACAATGGGGAAGCTGTAAGTTGGGGAATATCCCCGCTGCCTCCCTCAAGGCTAAAATGCTTTGCTCTTTCCAAGGCTAAGCCTCAGATCAAAGGAGAATACTAAACCATTACATGATTCTGGGCCTAGAAAAGGCATAATGTTTGAATGCATTGAGAGGCTGCCTAGGGAGTGTCAGTGAGTGCTGAGAAGAAGATACCAAGTCTGACAGAGAATCAGGGTCTGCAGCAAGCAGCCTATAATTTAGTCCACAACAGAATGGTGGCACTAAGGGTAAGTTGTCTTCCTAGGGTTTGAAGGGAGTGCCAAGTGTAGGTAAGACAGTATAGATCTCTTTGTTTTAAATCCATTTTGCTAAGTGCTGTGAACCTTTCAGCAAATAAATCATACTTCATTTTGAAGACGCTGCTTCTGTGTTACTGCATGTTATTACTGTCCACAAACTCCCACAGGGAAACTATTCCAGGTGCAAAGTTCATTGGGCTTGTTAGATATCACAGTTGGTAACTAGAGGGTATATTCTGGAGATTTAGGGAGTGGCTGCTTCATGGGGATTCCCCTCTCAAAGAGAAATGGAGGCACAGGCTTGTCACTTGAAGGAGTGCACTTGTGGGACTAGAAAAGGGTCTCAGAAATGGCAACTTATCTAAGGACCAGCCCTCCACGGCATCATACGGAGGCTGGCTAACAGGGGTCGGGTCGAGGGGCAAGGGCAATGGCTCAGGGACTCGGGGAGGCAGTGGTGGGGTAGCAGGACTGAGGGAGGATTCCCCCTGGGGTGAGCTCTCTCCCATGCCTGGTGGTATCTCTGCCGCACCCTTCTCCACAGTGGTGGACCAAAAAGGAGGAGGGGCAGCTTCGGGTGCCGGGCAGCCAGGGGTATCGGCGGTGACAGGGCCTTGCTGGGGCTCAGGGGTCCCAGATGCTCCTCTGTGCCAGGCCAAGGGGCAGTCCCTCCGGATGTGCCCCATCGCCTGGCAGAGGTAGCACCGGGCCTCCCCCGTCGAATAATGCACCCGGTAGTGGGCTCCCTGGTAGGGGACCAGAAAGGACCCCTCGAGCGCCTCTCCGCCACATGCTGCCAGCAGCAGTTGAAGCTGCACTTGCCGGCGGAACGAGAGGATGTGACGGAGGGCGGGGTCCTTGCAGCCCAACGGGAGAGGGCTGATTACGGAGATGGGGCGCCCCAGGGCAGAAAGGGCGGGCAGCAGGGTGGCATTGGGCAGGAAGGGAGGGACGGAGCTCAGGATCAAGCAGACCCCCAGGTCTTCCAACGGCTCCAGAGGGATGAACATGCCCCCCACCACCAGGCCTGTCTCTACCACCTCCTGGGTGGCAGCCTCCGATGCCAGGAAGAAGACCACCCTCCCGTACATTTTGGAGGCTGCCACGATGGCCATGGGCCCCACCACCCTCACCAACGCCCGCACATAGGTCTCCACGTGGGGCGAGGCAGGCACCAGGAGGCAACGGACACCGTGCTTCCTAGTCAAGGTGGGGAAGGGGCCCCGGCCACTATAGATGGTAGCAGAAGCAGCGGTCGGAGGAGCAGTGGCAGGCGGGGGGGCCGCCGCCACCTGGGCGTACACCTTGGGGGCCAGGGGAGGGACACCCGTGGAGCTGGTGGAGGGAGCAGCAGGGAGGGACGCCGTGGCCGGTAGCGGGGCTGCGGCAGTGGGGGAAGTCTCTGCCATGGAGGGCCTGGCCTTTTTAGCGGGGCCCTTACCCTTCTTCCCACCGGCTAGGGGGGCTCCCCCCGAATCGGAAGGGGCGAGGCAGCAGCGGAGGTCTCCACGGTACTCGCCGCCACTGGTGCCCCAGCAGGGGTGGTGGTAGGTGGATCGGCAGCGGCGGTTGAGGTAGAGGCTTGGGAAATGGACACGGGGGCAGGTGGAGGAGGGGCAGTAGGAGCATCACGAGGGGTCTCCCCTGCCGCATCCTCTGCCCTAACGAGAGCGGGGAGGGGGACAAACAGCGAGGGGAGGGGAAGGAGAGGATGCGACCACCCCTCCCCGCTAGGCTGCAGGCAGGGGAGGAGGGTGCCAGAAAGGAAAGGCTAAAGGGGCGTGGGGAGCAACGAAGGACTTAGGGGCAGGAGGGTGTCAGGTCACTGACTCAGAGGGGAATTCCGGCTCCTCTAGCTGCATTAGGGGATCAGGGAGGATAACGGCATAAGAGGGTGCAATGAACAAGGGCAAACTCAAACGGGAGAAGGGCACAAGCACATGGGAGAGGGCGTGGGCGCACGAGGGGAGGGACCAATCAGGGCTGGGGGATCACAGGGTGGGGGAGGGGAAGGGTGAGCTGGGAATGGGATGGAGGGACCACGGGGCTAGCTGCAGGGCTGGGGCAGGACTATCAGGGCCGCAGAGGGAAACAGGTGGGGTGGACAAATGTGGCAAAGGGGAGGGGGTCAGTCCAGGGGGCGGGGGGAGGTGGTGCGCCCACAGGCACTTGTGCAAAAGTCAATGCTTGGCTGCTGCTGCTGCAGGCCCAAATGATAGAAGCTGGCATGGTGAGCCAGGCGAGTAGCTCTGTCCCAGAGGCAGGAGTCTGAAGCAGAAGGAAAACAGCCAGCGGGGGTGGTGGAGGGGGCAACAATGGTGGTGGGGGCGAAGGGGAACACGGATGGACCGGGGGCAGGCTCCATGATACACCTCCAGTGTCCCAACAGACACAATCCAAACCCCCACCACAAGAGCACAGTTCGAAAAAGACTCAGTCCAGTAAAGCCCCCTCCCCAGCAGTCCTCACGTGGTCTTCCAGCAGTAGGTGGTCCTCTTCTCCTCCTCGGGGCTCCAACAGCTCCCCAGCAACAGCCACAGCAGTCCCAGCAGCTCCAGGTGGTGGTGGTCTGGTGTCCAGGCAGGAGGAACCCCACTCAGATGGTGTCCTCAGCAACAAGAGCTAGGGCCCCTCACTCCCCTTCTTCTCTGGGAAGCAGGCCAGCAGGCTTCCTCCCCCCTCCCCCGGGGCTGTAGATGGAGCAACAGCAGCGGTTGAGGGTGAGGGAGGGGTGAGGGGAATAGCAGCCAGCCAACTAGAGGGTAGCAGAGAAGAGGGAGACGAGGATGGAAGTGGTGGTGTCTGGCCCAGCCAAGGGAGCAGCAGCAGCAGCAGCAGCAGCGAGGGCCCAGTGTTCAGCAGGAACAGCAAAAGCCCTCTCCCTCCTTCCCTCTACAGCAGAGGAATAGAAGAGAGATCTACTGGCCCCTGAAGAAGCAGGTTTCTGTTCCCTGAGTGACCAGGGCAGGGGCTGCACTAGAGTAATCAGGAACCTGCTAGAACCAATTAAGGCAGACAGGCTGATTAGTACACCTGCAGCCAATCAAGGCTGGCTAATCAGAATTTTAAAAGGAGCTCACTCCAGTCAGGTAGGGGTGGGGAGCCAGAGGAGAGGAAGCGTGTGTGAGGAGCTGGGAGCAAGAGGCACAAGGAGCTGAGGATAAAGAAGGTGTTTGGAGGAGGCCATGGGGAAGTAGCCCAGGGAGTTGTAGCTGTCATGCAGCTGTTACAGGAGGCACTATAGACAGCTGCAATCCACAGTGCCCTGGGCTGGAACCTGGAGTAGAGGGCGGGCCCGGGTTCCCCCAAAACCTCCCAACTCCTGATCAGACACAGGAGGAGTTGACCCAGACTGTGGGGAAGATCACTGAGGTGAGCAAATCTGCCAATAAGCACAGGACCCACCAAGGTAGAGGAGGAACTTTGTCACAGTACCCTTCTTGAGTAGGGATGCTTTCCTGAATTGGAGCCTTAGAATGCATGTAATGACTGTGGAACTGTTTCCAGAATATGGAAAACTATGCCTGACAAAGGAGTATCCTAGCTGGTGCTCTTTCAAGATTTTGTCATTTCTTATGGCATTTTCCCACCCTGAGCTCACACACGCTGTGATGTTGACTTCATACATGCTGACTGGGACTTGTACTACTATGAACATTCTTCACATTCCCCAGCTACACACTTTCTTACCTTTGTTTGCACACTCAGCAATTATTCCTCTCTTCAATCAAAGTACGGTATATTTGCATTTGCTTAGCACTCTCCAACACACTCTCACTGCATTTTATTTAATTTTATCTACCTCTCAAAGGGACAATGATAGTTTTGTAATTATTTTCCTTAAGTAGATAAAGTTAATTCTTATTCTTTTATTTCCCCCTAGTCCACCATATGCAGCCTCCCATACTGGGGTGTAAACTCCCAGCTCCAGTCTGGTCCCCTGGCTAACAGAGGCTCAGTTTACACCTACAAGTGGAATGAATGTATCCCCAAGTGTGTTTGTCTGAGAATTTATAAAGTTAAACTGCTGGAATAAGTATAAGCTTTATAATTAAAGCTCTGAGGAAAACTTAACCACAGAATCACTAGAGCAGCACGTTGATTATGCTGTCCTTCATGTTTTTGCATTAGCATTTCTATTAAAGTGAGACAATAATAGAAAAAAGAAGAAAAACTCCCATACCTAGGAACTGTCAGCTGTCTTTGCAGAATTCAGATCTGTTCATAAAGAATATCAAGTACTTAATGGGAAATGTGATGACAGTCACATTAGTAAGCTCATGAAATTCATGGTAATATATGTTTAAAGTTAGTGAATGTAAAATAGCAATGTGCTTGAATCTATGCAGGGCTCAAACTGAAGGATGCAGTAGTCTCCCTTATTAACTCACTGCCATTCATGTCCTGTATTTTCACAGGAACAGACATTGCTATACATATATAGGAACACACTAATAGCCGATCTAATTTGGCAAGACAAATATTGGGGTTAAATCCTGTATTATGTTATACATTAATAATATATATACTTGTTCTGAGATACAGAAGGAGGTGGGTGGCAGACTAGTTGAAAGTCTCTGGGTGAAGATAAATGGGGGAGAAACAGGAAATCCCCTGGTAGGGGTCTAATAGAGACCACCAATTCAGGAGGAGGAGGTGCACAAGGCATTTCTACAACAAATAACAGAAATATCTAAAATACAAGACCTGGTAGTAATGGGGGACTTTTACTCCTCATGCATCTGTTGGAAAAAGTAAATGGCAAAACACAAAATGTCCAAAAAGATCTTAGAATGTACTGGGGACAACTTTTTATTTCAGAAGGTGGAGGAAGAAACCAAGAGGACATCCATTTTAGATTTGATTCTGACTAATAGGAGGAATAGTTGAAGGCAATTTGGGTGATGAAATGATAGATTTCATGATTCTGAGGAAAAGGAAGGAGTGAGAATAGCAGGATGGGGGAATGGACTTCAAAAAAGCAGACTAACAAACTCAGAGATCAAGTAGGCAAGATCCCATGGGAAAAATATCTAAGGGGGAAAGGGCTTCAGAAGAGCTGGCAATTTCTCAAGGAGACAATATTAAAGGCACAACTGAACACTATCTTGATGCAAACAAAAGATAAGAAGAATCATAAGAGGCAACATGGCTCCATCCAGAGTTCTTTAGTGACCTGAAAATCAAAAAGAAATCCTACAAAAAGTTGAAACATGGATGAATTACTAAAGAGGAGTTCAAAAGAATGGTACAAGCATGTAGTGACAAAATCAAAAAGACTAAAGCACAACCTTGAATTACTCTAAGCCAGTGACATAAAAAGCAATAAGAAGAGATGCTATACATACATTAGAAACAAGAGAAAGATGAGGGAAATTGTAGGTCCTCTACTTAGCAGGGAAGGAGAGCTAATAATGGACAACATCAAGAAGGCAGAGGCGTTTAATTCCTATTTAGTTTCAGTCTTCACAAAAAGGTAAATTGGGACCAGATAGTTAACACGATTAATGTTAACAAGGGGAAAGGATCACAAGCCCAAATAGGGAAAGAAAAAATTAAACATATTTAGATAATTAAGACAGCAGGCCCTGATGAAATTCACCCTTGGATGCTTAAGGAACTAGCTGAAGCAATCTCAGAATCATTAGGGATCGCCTTTGAGAACTCATGCAGGATGGGTGAGGTTCCAGAAAACTGGAGAAGAGCCAACATAGTACCTATCTTTAAAAATGGGACAATGAGGACCTGGGGAATTATAGACCAGTCAACCTAATTTTGATACCTGGAAAGACACTAGAACAAAGTATTAAACAATCAGTTTGAAAATACCTAGCAGATAATAGGGTTATGAGTAATAACCAATGGAGTTGTCAAGAACGAATCATGACAAATCAACCTAATTTCCTTTTTTGACAGGGCTGTTGGCCTAATAGTTGTGGGGGAGGGGAAGCTGTAGACATGATATATTTTGATTTTTGTAAAGCTTTTGACAGTCCCACATGATAGTCTCATAAGAAGACTAGGAACATGTGGTCTAAAGGAAATTATTATAAGGTTGGTGCACAACTGTACTCAAAGAGTAACTATCCATGGTTCGCTGTCAAACTGAGGGAATGTATCTAATGGGGTACCACAGGGGTCTTCCTGGGTCAAGTACTATTCAAGATTTTCAATAATTATTTATATAATGGACAGGACAGTATGGTTACAAATGTGTGGATGTCATCAAGCACTTTGAAGGACAGGATTAGAATTCAAAACAACCTTAACAAATTGGAGAGCTGGTCTGAAATCAACATGATGAAATTCAGTACAGATAAGTGCAAAATGCTATACTTAGGAAGGAAAATTTAAATGCACAATTACAAAATGGGGAATAACTGGCTATGCAGTAGTACTACTGAAAAGGACCTGGGGTAATAGTGGATCACACATTAAATATGAATCAACAATGTGATGCAGTTGCAAAAAAGGCTAGTATTCTAGGTGTATTAACATGAGCATTGTATGTCAGACACGAGAGGTAATTTTCTTACTCTACTCAGCACTCATGAGGCCTCAGCTGAAGAACTGCATCCAGATATGGACAAACTGGAAAGAGTCCAGAGGAGAGCTACAAAAATGATAAACGGTTTAGAAAACCTGACCTAAAAAGAAAAGTTTAAAAACCCGGCATGTTTAGTCTTGGGAAAATGAAAACTGAGGGGAGAACCTGATAAGTTTTCAAATATGTTAAGGGCTGTTATAAAGAGGACAGTGATCAATTGTTCTCCATGTTCACAGAAGGTAGGACAAGGAGTAATGGGCTTAATCTGCCGCAAGGGAGATTTAGATTAGAACAGTAGTTTTCAACCTTTTTTCATTTGCAGGCTCCTAAAAAATTTCAAATGGAGGTGTGGACCCCTTTGAAAATCTTAGACATAGTCTGTAGACTCCCAGGGGTTTGTAGACCACAGGTTGAAAACCACTATTCTACTGTAATGACAACTTTTTGCATACCCCTTAGACAGTTTGCATACCAAAGTTTGAAAACCACTGGATTAGATATGAGGAAAAACTTTCTAATATAAGGATAGTTAAATTCTGGAATAGGCTTTCAAGGGAGGTTGTGGAATCGCCATCACTGAGAGTTTTTAAGAACAAGTTAGACAAACACCTGTCAAGGATGGTCTAGGTTTCTCTGTTCCTGCCTCAGCACAGGGGTCTGGATTAGACAACCTCTCGTGGTCCCTTCCATCTCTACATTTCTATTATTTTCTGTCCGAACCTAAAATACAGACATAGCGGTTTGGAAACAAGGCATTTGAATGGTTTAAATAAATTTTTTTCTGGAGTATAGAGGAAGAATAAGTACAAAACAATCTACATTTGTTCTCTAATAAATGTTAATGACTACAAAAATATTAGCTGTCTAACACTAGTTAGATTAAGTTACATGGTTTGGATTTTCCATGGAAACTCTAACATGGTATACTTATCCTTTAAGGCTAGAAGAAGAAGTGTTGAGGCCCAGACTAACCCATTCCAGCAGTTGTGGGGCAGACAGATACCCAAAAAATAGCAGAGGTAGAGACTGAGATGGAGGAAGTTCTCCCAGAGTAACAGCTGGTGTTTGTAAAAACCATGAGCTAGTGTTCTCTGTATGGGGACCAGGGACCTTGTAGTGTAAAGTGGGGCAGGGCTCCCCTCTCTCAGCTAACCAGGACATCTTCCCTCATAATAGGGAAGACACTAGTAAGAAGATGATTGCTGGCTAACCTCTCCCAGGCTAAGGGAAATGAGACTGAGGACGTGTCTTCACTGCAGTTAATCCAAGTTATAACTCCAGTGTTGCCCCTAACTTTGAATCTCTCTCTCTCTCTCCCCTCATCACACACACTCACTCTTAACTCAAGCATGATAGTGCTTCAACTCAAATTGGCTGGCCCGTGAGGAGCTATAGGCTACACTTTGAGTTAGCACAACTTGACAGCTGTTAACACAACCATTCTATGTAGCCTGAGTGTTATTTTGCAATGTGGCTGCTGTCACTTGGGGAAAGATAACTTGAGAGGTGTTAACTTGAGTTAACTCTGCAGTGAAGACATACCCTGAATTGTTTTAACTCTGCCTCCAAGCTGTGGAGCAGAACTGGGAAAATGACATCCCTGCAGAGATGCTTGGGGAGGAAAGGACATTTTGGTGTAAAAGTTTTTGTTTCAAATGTTGTTTATGAGATAGGTTTTGTATCCAATCCAAGTGAGCTGGGTGGAAGTAATTTAAATGGATTTCTGGGAAAAGTCAGCTCAGGATCAGAGCCTACTACAGCACTTTGTAGACCAGGGGTTCTCAAGGTGAGGGTATGTGTATCTCTGGGGGTACACATAGGTCTTCCAGGGGGACATCAACTCATAGATTATCAGAGTTGGAAGGGACCTCAGGAGATCATCTAGCCCAACCCCCTGCTCAAAGCAGGACAAATCCCCAGACAGTTGTTTGTTTACTCCAGTTCCCTAAATAGCCTCCTCAAGGATTGATCTCACAATCCTGGGTTTAGCAGGCCTATGCTCAAACCACCGAGCTCTCCCTCCCCCTCATATAGAGAGTTGCCTAGTTTAACAACAGGTACATAAAAAGCCCTACCAAAGTCAGTACAAACCAAATGTTCATACTGACCATGACTTATTTATACTGCTCTAAATACTATACACTGAACTGTAAGTACAATATTTATATTCCGTAATTATATGGTAAAAATAAGAAAGTCAGCAATTTTTCAGTAACAGTGTGCTGTGATACTTTTGTATTTTTATGTCTGATTTTGTAGGCAAGTCGTTTTTAAATGAGGTGAAACGGGGAATACACAAGACAAATCAAACTCCTGAAAGGGGTACAGTAGTCTGGAAGGGTGGAGGGCCACTGTTGTAGACATGTCCTCCACAAAGGCCCAAATTCTTCTCTTGGGTGCCCACACATCCCAGTGGAGTCAATGCTCTCAAGAATTTAACCTTTACAGACTCTTGTCTTCAGTAATTTATGTAATTCAATTAAAACTAAGGTGGGAGAAACACTTCAGTGGTTTGGAAAAAAAAATCACACACTAAATCAGAGTTTCACAACCTTTTTTAAATTATTCCTGACCTTAGCTTTCTTTTTTTTTTTCCCTTGGAGTTCACTCACCCCTTACAGTGGCGAGAGTGCACAAGTGCAAAATTCACCTGGGAATCATCTGACAAGATATTTTCTTGCAGCACTTCTACTTCTGGTTTGTCCAGGTATCCTGTGAGACAGCTTTTCTCACAGTAGTTTGGATCTTCTGGTTCAGGTCCTGGCCACAATATGGAGTGTCTGTGTGCAGGGGTCGGGGAACATCCCAACTCATACACACAGCCCTATATGAACATTTTATAGCCACAAAGAGTTTTGATTCAAGTTTAGTTAACAAAATGGACAAATTTGAGCAGTGTTGTGACCCCCGTGGGCTGGGTCACAACACCACTCACTCAGATTTGGCCCAGCCAAATTACTGAATTATTAGAAGGCTCACTGCATCCCCCTAGAAAGTTTGACATGGTCCCCATCCCAGTCCCAAACTCTCCCTGGGTTGAGAACCTCTGCCCTAGGTGACTAACTGGGAACAGATGAGGAGTTATTATGTGGATCTAAGGACAGTGTAAAAGAGTCCCCTTAGGTTTTCTTGCAGGTGGTGGAGGACCCTGACCATGCCCAGTTATTTACACTGGGTGGTTCATCCACAGGCCCCAGTTTCTTTCTTCTTGCAAAGGGCCTTTTTAAGTCCCTTCTGATGGGAGATCAAAAGGAAAGTTAAATGACCCGCCACACCTGAGCATAATTTCCTCCCAAGGCCCCTGTAGGCAAAAAAAGGCAACAGTACCTCTAGCTGTACAGCGTCTCTGGAGTGGTTTTCAAGGAATCCCTCTGATTGGGCTCCCTCTGTCAGGCGTCCCCTGGTAGTAGGGTCAGGGTGGAGATCCGGATGGTTGTTCTCTAAAGGTATATCTACAAAGCAAAGAAAAACCCGCGGATGGCCTCTGTCAGTGAACTTGAGCTGCGGGGCTGTTTCATTTCTGGGTAGACTTCTGGCCTCCGGGTGAAGCCTGGTGTCATAAACAGATAGTAAGAGTTAATAGAACAGAAGTACTTTATATCTCTTTTACCTGTAAAGGGTTAACAAGATCAGTGAGCCTGGCTGTCACCTGACCAGAGGACCAATCAGGGGACAGGATTCTTTCAAATCTTGAGGGAGGGAAGTTTTTGTGTGTGCTGTTAGAATTTGGTGGTTGTTCTCTCTGGGTTCTGAGAGTGACCAAACGTGCAACCAGGTTTCTCTCCAATCTCTCTGATACAGTCTCTTATATATCCAGAATAGTAAGTACTAGGTAGCTAAAGCGAGTTAGGCTTATGTTTGTTTTCTTTATTTGCAAATGTGTATTTGGCTGGAAGGAGATCAAATTTGTATTTCGCTAAAAGGATTTTAATTTGTACTTGTATACTTAGGCTGGGAGGGTATTCCCAGTGTCGATAGCTGAAAGACCCTGTAACATATTCCATATTAAATTTACAAAGATAATTTTTACTGTTTTTCCCTCTTTAATTAAAAGCTTTTCTTGTTTAAGAACTTGATTGTTTTTTCATTCTGGTGAGACCCCAGGGGACTGGGTCTGGATCCACCAGGGAATTGGTGGGGAGAAAGGAGGGAAGGGGGAGAGAGAGGTTATTTTCTCTCTGTGTTAGGATTACTTTCTCTCTCAGGGAGAGTCTGGGAAGGGGAGAGAGAAGGAGGGGGGAAGGTGGATTTTCTTCTCTGTTTCAAGATTCAAGGAGTTTGAATCACAGTAATCTTCCAGGGTAACCCAGGGAGGGGAAGCCTAGGAAAGGCAATGGTGAGGGAAAGGGTTTACTTTCCTTGTGTTAAGATCCAGAGGGTCTGGGTCTTGGGGGTCCCCGGGCAAGGTTTTGGGGGGACCAGAGTGAACCAGGCACTGGAATTCCTGGTTGGTGGCGGCGCTACAAGTACTAAGCTGGTAATTGAGCGTAGAGGAATTCATGCTGGTACCCCATCTTTTGGACGCTAAGGTTCAGAGTGGGGAATTATACCATGACACTTGGACTCTAGGACCCTCTAAGGTGGGAGGATCCCAGAGCTCAAGCTCTGGCCTGAGCCTAGCAGTCTACACAGCAGTGTCACAGTCCCACAGCCTGAGCTCTGCAAGCCCGAATCAGCCATGGAGTTTTCTTTACTGTGTAGACATACCCCATGTTCTTCAGAAGTCACTCCAGCAGTTTCCTGCTCCGGATAAGCTCTCCCCAATGACTGAGGGGGAGACTACTGTTTCCTCCTTTTTAAAGGCCTCCTTCCTACCACATATGGTTGACAGGGCTGGAGGGGGCAGGCTAGCCCCGCACATAGGGCCTCTCTGGTGCCTTTCTCATCTGTGTGGGGTCTGTACATCCCATCAAACACAGTAGATAGCTACACTATCAAGAATAACAAATATTCTCAATCCACCTATGTCACAGTATAAAACTAACCCAGGGTATAAAATTGGTGTCAGGAAGAAATTTCTATCTTCAGTTTAGTAATCTTCTGCAGCATCTGATAACAGCAACTGTGGAGACAAGATACTTAACTAAGTACCAAATCCAGCTCTCTTTCATTAGTAGAGTAGTTCCACTGAGTTTGTCTTAAATTAATCATTAATACCCCCCTCAACCTTCAATATGTCAGTTCCTATATTGTATAACAGCTATCATTACAAACACTGAATAAAAGGGGAGCCATTTAATTCAGTGTCTTCAACAACAGACATTTACCAAGACGACAGTTTTTACTGGGACAAACACCAATTAATCAAAACCCTCTCAAGATTCCATTACAACCTCCCCAGCCCGCCACAGACCTCAAATCCAAACAGTAAAAAATATGTAAGTATTTTCAGGCAATATTGTATTTTCTGGGAAATGAGTACTACATTTCTATATATCCCTATTGACATAATTGAAGCTATGACTCCAATCTGCTAATGGTGCTGGTGCATCTAATTCAGCAGTAAATTTCCTCTCTCATTTCTGCATACTGGTGATTTTTTTTTATTTGGTTAGTTGTCTCTTGATGCTTCACCCTATGGTGCTGAAATGTCAGATGAGATATCAAATCAGCTCCTGCCTAACCATCTGCTTCCTGGCTGCTTTCCAGTGGTAGGCTCATTTCTGTGACCAACTTCAATTTGGCACATCTTATCTTGGCTGGAGAGAGGGCTCCCAGCCAGCTAGCCCATGGATAAAGTTCAACACTATTTTTCATTATTTGTGAGTTATCATGAGGTTTCTTCCTTCAAAGACTTTGGTTACTCAGGTCTTCAGTGTACTCAAGTGTCAGATTTCCTGTGCTGCTAGGCTTGCTCCTGGGGGAATTTCGTGTCACTACACATACACAGAATTCATGTCCCCCACAGATTTCTTTGCTTCCCTGCAGTAAATTGACTTCTGTTAGGGAAGCAAAGGGAAGCAGCAAGAGCAGTCACATGCTCCTCCCTGTCAGCGGAGGCAGGTCAGTAGAAACATAAATCACTTCCGGGGGGGAGAAGTTGGGAAGTCATATGTGTGAGAGAGAATGACACTTGGCCTCTCTTGTTTGCTATTGTGGCACGCGTGGCGAGGAGGGACAGGGCTTCTGGGTGTGTCTAAGGAGGTAGGAGTGGGACAGGCTCTGTCCCCTCAGGCAAAACAGAATGTATACTTCTGGGGGGAATTCTGTACCACTGCACAATGGAGAATTTTGCAGAAATTAACGTGCATGCAGAATTTTCTTTCCCCCCACAGAAATGGGCTGCAATGCTGCTAGCTGCCACTAGGGTCTATTGGACCCAGCAGAGCCCAGCTCTCATATAGAAAACACTCCTGGGGAGAGGAAGAGGCAGCTAGAGGGTTCCTGGCAGCTGTAGTTCCCAGCATGCCCTGAGGGAAGGAGAGGGCAGCATGCAGTGCAAGCCTGGGACTGAGCATCAGGCTGCTTCTCCCTCTGAATCCCTGGGTTCTGGAGTGCGGGGAAGGGAGCAGGTGTCTGGGCTGGCGGGGGGAAGGGGTGTGGGTATCAGGGCCAGGGTGGCCCCCCGGCTGGGCTCAGGGTGAGAGGGGCAGAGAAACAGGAACTGGGTTGTCATAGAGGTTTCTTTAACTTTCTACTCCTGGGGGGATTTTTGTGTGTGTCTAATTATTACAGACATACTTGCTAACAGCTATTTTGAAATAAATTACCAAAATAATCAAAACTGGCATGATTATGTAGTGTTATTTTGACAAATAAAATTAGTAGAATTTTAAAATATTGAGTACAGAATTTTTATTTTTTTTTGGTGCAGAATGCCCCAAGGAGTATAGGCCTTTTCCAGATTGTGATTTCACATGACGGGTCATTCATCTGTGTATCAACTGACTAAACTTGATTCTCTTATGCCAACCCCAGCATGAGCTTTTATTTTGTAAACTGCTGATTTTCATCAACATGCAGTAGGCCTGTCTTCCCCTACCAGCAGGGGAACTCTATACTAAAGAAGAGACTTAAATTAACCAAATGCACTAACCACTCATAGGTGGTGGTATTCCCCTATCCCACCCCACTCTGACACATGCACCCTAAATCTAAGTTTCCTATTTGAGTGCCACTTTAAAATCTTTTACTTTTGGGCAGGCCTCCTGTGTTCTAAAGCCAGTGCTCAGTGGCTACAAAAGCAAGCCTTCCACTCACTGGATGTTATTCTTTGCTTTATGATGTGGAATGGCTCACTTTTCCTTTCCTTGGACTGCATACCTTGGATGACAGCCTGACACTGCCAATGTAACACTTGAAGTCTGGAAGTTAGTGACCCAGCTCCCATGGCTGAATGGTTATCCATCATACATATACTCAGGCCAGGAGCCTCTAAAACTTGCACTTCCCAGCATCCGTCTGTGATTTTTTTTTCAATCCTTTGCATTGTCAACAAATATGATGAGGTTAGACAATCTAGCCCAAGTTGTCCCAGGGCACAAGCTTGTGGGAGTTTTCTGCCACTTTTTGTTAACTGCTTTTTCTTTTAATGGAAATTTAGAGTGGGGAGGAGTTAATGGCCTTATAAAAAAATTAACATACAGCAACCTTGGGCCAAATTCTATATTCAGTTTCATCCATACAATCCCACTGAGTTGGTAGGGAATGTAAGAGTATAACTGTACGGAGAAACTGCTCCTAGCTGCCAAATTCAGCAGTGATGTACATTGTGTCTGGTGTAAGAAAACATCTGTAAATGGTAAAGTAGTACAACTAGCACCTTTTGGGCTTTCTATAGGTATAGAAAATGAGTCAATTATGTGCCAATGGGACAAGAAGTAGGGGAAAAGAAAGGAAAGAGTACAAGGAAAAGCAACAAACTTTATTTTATATCTCCATAGAGATATAAAATAACGGAATAGGTTATGTTTACTCCTGGTTAATTTTGGTCCATTTTGCCTTAGAATAAGCAAGTGCAACTCTCTTTGACTGTAATGGAAACTGCATCCACTTACAGAGTGAACTTGGGTAACTGAAATGAGATGAGACTTTTAAGCAAGTTATTTAAAACTCTTTGGTTTTGTTCACATCTCTTCAACTTCAGCCTAATTAATATTTTGGTTCATTGAAGAAATTATGTCTTTGTAAAAACACTCCTATTTCCTCAAGTCAGGTACAAGAGCTAACCAATTTAGTTAAACTGGAACAAAGCCTCTTTCGACACTTATTTTTGTTTGAGAACAGCTTATATTGGTTTAGTTCAAATCTGTTCCTAATTATCTGAAGCCACAGCAATATAAACCAGGTTTATCTCCATTTAAGTTTCCATGCAACCTTCTGCACTGGTTTAACTAAATCAATTTTAAAATTAGATCTCTGGAAATATCTATGTAACTTTGTGTTTACACAAGTCCTAACAATATACAGCTTCTGAGGTCCTGTCACAGAGTGATTGGCCCCACTAAGAGGACGTAGGGTCCAGTGCACCTGGACTGATTACATCCTGCCCAATAGGGCTTAAGGGAAGGTACCTGGGCCTTATAAGGGGGGTGACAGAGTGAGGGTATTGTCAGATGTCTGCAGACATTGCAGGGAGTACAAAAGCTCCTGCAAGGCCCCGAGTTGGCAGAGAGGAGACACCACAGGAAAGGCCTGTGGAGAAGGCCACAGTCCAGGCAACAGGTGCTCGGAGAGCTGTAAGACAGAGCCTCAGGAAGGAAAGCCTAGGCCCAGCTTGGAACTGGAACAGAAGAGTGTTTGAACTCTGAGGGGAAGACAGACCCTCGGGGAGGAGGGGCAGCTGGAGTTTTTCTTTTGAAATAGTTTGTGCAGAACTGAAATTGGCCCCCAGAAGGGGGAATGTTTTTACTATCTGGACAGTGAGGACTTTTTAAGGGGACTGAATTGAAGGGGAAACTGAGGCAGGCCTCAGCAGAGCCATGCTGGTAAGCAGGGATGGCTACAGGCCCCAACCAGTCCTCCAGCAAACCAGTGAACATCAGGCTTGGCTTTCCTGTTATTGCTACTGTTAAAAACATTTCTAGTAAAAGGCAATCAGGACATTAAGAACTAAAGCTGTTATTAGCTGCCCCAGTGATAAACATTATAGGAATCTGTAAATAACCTCTCGTCCCAGTAGGGTCCTGATCCAAAGCCAGTGAAGTCAATGTGAGTCTTTCCATTAACTTCCATGGATCTTAGATCAGGTCCTGTGTTCTGTGACATCAAATCCTGCAGTGGAGGCCTGGGTTTGCTCTGAATGATGCCTCAGCACCAGGGCCGGCTCCAGGCCACAGTGCGCCAAGCGCGTGCTTGGGGCAGCACACCGAGGGGGGCGCTCTGCCGGTTCCTGGGAGGGCGGCAGGCGGCTCCGGTAGATCTGCCGCAGGCATGCCTGCGGAGGGTCTGCTGGTCCCGCGGCTTCGGTAGACCTGCCGCAGGCATTTCTGCCGACAGTCCGCTGGTCCTGCGGCTCCGATGGACCTCCCGCAGACACGCCTGCAGCAGCTCCACCGGAGCCGTGGGACCATTGGACCCTCCGCAGGAATGCCTGCGGGAGGTCCACTGGAGCCGCGGGACCGGCGAGCGGCAGAGTGCCTCCCCGCGGCGTGCCGCCATGCTTGGGGTGGCGAAATTGCTAGAGCCGGCCCTGCTCAGCACTCATAGTCTCATAGACTTTAAGGTCAGAAGGGACCATTATGATCATCTAGCCTGCACAATGCAGGCCATACAATCTCACCCATCCACTTCTATAACAAACCCCTAACCTATGTCTGAGTTATTGAAGTCCTCAAATTGTGGTTTGAAGACCCCAAGCTGCAGAGAATCCTCCAGCAAGTGACCCATGCCCCATGCTGCAGAGGAAGGCGAAAAACCTCCAGGGCCTCTGCCAATCTGCCCTGGAGGAAATATCCTTCCTGACTCCAAATATGGCGATCAGTTAAACCCTGAGCATGTGGGCAAGACTCACCAGCCAGCACCCAGAAAAGAATTCTCTGTAGTAACTCAGATCCCATCCCATCTAACGTCCCATCCCAGACCACTGGGCATACTTACCTGCTGATAATTTGGCAATTGATCTTTGATTAATTGCCAGAATTAGGCTACCCCATCATACCATCCCCTCCATAAACTTATCAAGCTTAGTCTTAAAGCCAGATATGTCTTTTGCCCCCACTACTCCCCTTGGAAGGCTGTTCCAGAACTTCACTCCTCTAATGGTTAGAAACCTTCGTCTAATTTCAAGTCTAAACTTCCTAGTGTCCAGTTTATATCCATTTGTTCTTGTGTCCACATTGGTACTAAGCTTAAATAATTCCTCTCCCTCCCTAATATTAATCCCTCTGATATATTTATAAAGAGTCATCATATCCCCCCTCAACCTTCTTTTGGTTAGGCTAAACAAGCTAAGCTCTTTGAGTCTCCTTTCATAAGACAGGTTTTCCATTCCTCGGATCATCTTAGTAGCCCGTCTCTGAACCTGTTCCAGTTTGAATTCATCCTCCTTAAGCATGGGAGACCAGAACTGCACACAGTATTCCAGATGAGGTCTCACCAGTGCCTTGTACAACGGTAGTAACCCCTCCTTATCTTTGCTAGAAATATCTCACCTGATGCATCCTAAAACTGCATTAGCTTTTTTAACGGCCATATCACATTGGCGGCTCATAGTCATCCTGTGATCAACCAATACTCCGAGGTCCTTCTCCTCCTCTGTTACTTCCAACTGATGTGTCCCCAATTTATAACTAGAATTCTTGTTATTAATCCCTAAATGCATGACCTTGCACTTTTCACTATTGAATTTCATCCTATTACTATTACTCCAGTTTACAAGGTCATCCAGATCTTCCTGTATGATATCCTGGTCCTTCTCTGTGTTAACAATACCTCCCAGTTTTGTTTCATCTGCAAACTTTATTAGCACATTCCCACTTTTTGTGCCAAGGTCAGTAATAAAAAGGTTAAATAAGATTGGTCCCAAAACTAATCCCTGAGGAACTTCACTAGTAACCTCTTCCAGCCTGACAGTTCACCTTTCAGTACGACCCATTGTAGTCTCCCCTTTAACCAGTTCCTTATCCACCTTTCAATTTTCATATTGATCGCCATCTTTTCCAATTTAACTAATAATTCCCTATGTGGAACTGTGTCAAATGCCTTACTGGAATTGAGGTAAATTAGATCCACTGCATTCCCTTTATCTAGAAAATCTGTTACCTTCTCAAAGAAGGAGATCAGGTTGGTTTGGCACGATCTACCTTTTGTAAAACCATGTTGTATTTTGTCCCAATTACCATTGACCTCAATGTCCTTAACTACTTTCTCCTTCAAAATTTTTTCCAAGACCTTACATACTACAGATGCCAAACTAACAGGCCTATAGTTACTTGGATTACGTTTTTTCCCTTTCTTAAAAATAGGAACTATGTTAGCAATTTTCCAGTCATACGGTACAACCCCTGAGTTTACTGATTCATTAAAAATTTTTGCTAATGGGCTTGCAATTTCATGTGCCAGTTCCTTTAATATTCTTGGATGAAGATTATCTGGGCCCTCCGATTTTGTCCCAGTAAGCTGTTCGAGTTTGGCTTCTACCTCAGATGTGGTAATATTTACCTCCATATCCTCATTCCCTTTTGTCATCCTACCATTATCCCTAAGCTCCTCATTAGCCTCATTAAAGACTGAGGCAAAGTATTTATTTAGATATTGGGCCATGCCTAGATTATCCTTAACCTCCATTCCACCCTCAGTGTTTAGCGGTTCCACTTCTTCTTTCTTTGTTTTCTTCTTATTTATATGGCTATAGAACCTTTTACTATTGGTTTTAATTCCCTTTGCAAGGTCCAACTCTACATGGCTTTTGGCCTTTCTCACTTTATCCCTACATGTTCTGACCTCAATAAGGTAGTTTTCCTTGCTAATCCTGCCCATCTTGTAGGCTTTCTGCTTTTTCTTAATCATCTCTTTGAGATGCTTGCTCATCCAGCTTGGTCTACAACTCCTGCCTATGATTTTTTCCCCCTTTCTTGGGATGCAGGCTTCTGAAAGTTTCTGCAGCTTTGACTTGAAGTAATTCCAGGCCTCCTCCACCTTTAGATCCACGAGTTCTTCAGTCCAATCCACTTCCCTAACTAATTTCCTCAATTCTTTAAAGTTAGCCCTTTTGAAATCAAAAACCCTAGTCCCAGATCTATTTTTGTTGATCCTTCCATCTAGTTTGAACTGAATTAGCTCATGATCCGTCGAACCAAGGTTGTCCCCTACAACCATCTCTTCCATGAGGTTCTCACTACTCGCCAAAACCAAATCTAAAATGGCATCCCCTCTTGTTGGTTCTTCAACTACTTGGTGAAGAAATCCATCAGCTATCGCATCCAGAAAAATCTGAGCCCTATTATTGTTACTAGCACTTGTCCTCCAGTATATATCTGGGAAGTTAAAGTCTCCCATGATCATACAATTCCCATTAGTATTTACTTCATTAAAAACATTAAAGAGGTCTCTCTCCACATCCAGATCAGATCCCGGCGGTCTGTAGCACACCCCAAGCACTATCTCTGGGGAGTGTCTAGTAGCTTTCTTTCCCAATGTGATTTTTGCCCAGATAGACTCTGTCTTATCCATTCCATCACTTCTTATTTCTTTACAGTTAACCTCATCATTGACATACAGTGATACTCCACCTTTGCCTTTATTTCTGTCTTTCCTACACAGCACATAGCCTTCAATACCTGTACTCCAGTTATGACTACTATTCTGCCATGTTTCTGTTATCTCTATAATATCCAGTTTCACTTCCTGCACTAGTAGCTCTAGTTCCTCCATTTTGTTACCTAGGCTCCTCGCATTAGTGTACAGACATCTTAATTTTTGCCGTTTGGCTTCACTGACATTCTTTACCCGGTTAGGCACAGACATTCTACCACCAGTATCACCTATTAGACTGGTATCTACACTACTCTGCCTCCTTATGTCCATTCTTCTGCCCATGGCTGTATACTCTCTTACTTTGTTTTCTTCCCTCTCAATGTTGAATTCCGGTATGGAGATTACCTGGACATCTCCCAACCATCTCTCCCAGCACACAGTATTATTAGTGATGTCACATCAACCACAGAACCCAGCTGGCCCTAGAAGCCAGCCTACAGTCCTCACAAGAGCAATTTAAACTTTGTAAAAACACACAGCTTGTTATTACTTGACATGACAATTTAAGAGAAGAAAAAAATGGTTTGTTGCTCTAGTTGATCATCTCTGAAAACCTTTTTTAAAAATATTTAATATAGCACAGTGGGTTCTCAAACTTTCCAGACTACTATACCACTGTCAGGAATCTGATTGCATACCCCTAAGTTTCACCTCACTTAAAAACTACTTGCTTACTAAATCAGATATAAAAATACAAGTGTCACAGCACACTAGTAATGAACAATTGCTTACTTTCTCATTTTTACCCTATAATTATAAAATAAATCATGACCCCCAGGTTGAGAAACACTGATATAGCATATAGAGCAGTATAAACAAGTCATTGTCTGTATTAAATTTTAGTTTGTTCTGACTTCACTAATGATTTTCATTACCTGTTGTAAAACTAGGCAAATATCTACACTAGTTGATGAACCCCCCTGGAAGACCTCTGCATACCCCCAGGGATACACATACCACTTGTTGAGAACTACATTTTGTACATGTTGGTAATTTTTCAGTCATTCTATTTTTCCTGTTTTGGAAATGTGAGAGAGAAAAGGAAATGCGTTTTGAAACTTAATATTCTAGGTGAATTCTTATGAATGCAGATAAACATGAAAATAAGCTTGACAACTGATTAAAGTTTCATAAATGCTAGAAGTGGATTTTTATCCATCCTATTATAAAACATTAAATAAATAAATGCAAACTCTACCCCCCACATACCAGATGCTGGATTATAACAGTTCCAAGAGTCACCCACATTCTCTCCTAATTTCATGACAGGGTTGATGTTAGAAGTCTGGCTTGTTTAGATATAAAGCCTTATTTCCTTGCCAGAGATGAAAGGAGTTTGGAAACAGTAAGAGACCTATTGATATCAAAGCTGATGATAATGGGCTTCCCAAAAGGCTTACAAGTCAATCTTGTGCAAGGATATACACAAAATATATATTCAAAAAGGACACTTCTATGGATGATAAGAATATCAGAGTTATTATAATTAGTATAATAACAAAATTTTGGAAGTGCTATTAAACCGCATGCTTCAGGCTTAAGCCAATACCTGTTAGGGTATGTCTACACAGCAATTTGGAGCAAGCTCCCAACCGACATCAACAGACCTGGGTTCATGCTAGTGCTCTAAAAATACCTGTACTGACAGCACTTTGAAGTTGTGCCTCGGGCTAGGGCTCGGGCTCTGAAGCCCACTCCATTACCTAGCCTTCAGAGCCTGAGCAACAACTTCCAAGTGCTGTTTATACAACTATTTTTAGAGCACTAGCTTGAGCTCTGCTAGCCAAAGTCTGTCAACCCAGCCTGGGAGGATCACTCCAAAACAGTGTGTAGACATACTTAAAAACCAGGAAGGGATTTAATATGGGGCATAGACTATCCCATCTCCATCTATGGTAGGGTTCTTGTACCTTCCTCTAAAACAACCAGTGCTGCCCACTATCAAGAAACAAGATACTGGACTAGATAGACCTCAGGTCTGATGTGGTATAGCAGTTCCTACCTCCCTATGGGACAAATTCAGCCCTTGGTTAAATGTGTGCTACTCTTCTGAAATCAGCGGTGTTGCACTGGCTTACCATGAGGGCAAAGCTATCCCAGTCTGTTTGTAGATAGATTTTCTTTTCAAGTCATGTACGTTACATTGAACTTTCACACATAATATACATATGTTCTTTATCAAACTAACACACAGCAATAATGATTGGATCCCTATTAAGTTTAGTAAACTAACTCAGGGGAAAAGGCATAGCCTCTGTTTCACTAGGTGGCATTAGACAGCATTTCAGTGGGTCTGGAACCTTCAGTAGGAGTGGTATTAACCTTATTCATGGTGCCGGCTATTCTCTGTATCCAAGGTCATTGACCAGCAGTGTTTGTCCACACAGTGCCTCTAGGTCCCATGAAGTGTATATAACAGATGTCAAGCTGTCTCCGAGAACAATTTAAGTATACAGTTATAACGTACTCTTACCTCCCCATCAAGAAGCATGCCACTTCCTACATACAGCCTGTCCTTGCATTCAGAGTCATTTTATTTATTTGATAAATACATACATAGTCTAGCTTTAATTAGAAGCAGTAACAAAGGGCTAGGGGGAGAGAAAAAAATTATGATATGGGAGGAGTGCCCTCTGAGTGTGTATATAGGGAATCCACAGGTGTTCAAATTGCCCCTGGAAACTAAGGAAGGAGGTAGGGGAATTAACAGTCTTTGTCCTTGTTCTCCTGCTCTGTATCTTTTGGGTCGATGCTGGTGAATTTTTCATTTCTTCCTTGAGTTTATTTTTACCTATCTCCTGCTGAGAAAGTTGCATTTGTATAAGAGCCAGCAAATACCTTTCCCTTCTACAGGGCTATTTTTCAGCCTTAATCTTTCCCCAATCTATAACAAGACACTACAGTCCTTCAGTAGGGCTACCAGGGCATTTACGTCTGCAGGTGATCATAATCTAATAAAAGAATTTTTATTCAAAGGAGGACTTCAAAAATAACAAGGAAAATCTTTGAGTTTGCACATTCCAAGTACTAGGAGACCTCTTATTCCTGATGGGAAGATTTCCATAAATATATTTTCAAGTTGCTATCCAGTTCTCGCCTTTTTTTTACTATCCAAAATGGATTCCTTAGCACATCCTGGATATAGCAGATATGTGGTATTCATTAGAACCACTACAGTAAGTTACATTTTGGCCTCTCGGCTGTAGCAAGATTTTTCATCCAGTAGAAATCACTTTATTTGAAGGGCCCTTGCGCACAAATTAAATGAACCTAGACTGCAATCAAGGGAAATTATAGTCATAACTTTACTGTAGAAATGAAGTCAACTCTCTCTCTCTGCACGATCACAGCAAATGGTACAGATGCTCTTTGCTATCAACATTGAAGCAGGTGCCAAAATTCCTTGCTGCTAGAAGAGGTTTATTAAAATGCCTTTATCCTTAAGGGATGTGTCATCAGTATTAAACAAAAGCAAAGAAAGAAACAAACCTTGAAAATACTATAGGAGCTCAGGGACCAACTTTTACCAGCAGCACTTTTACAACATATAAATTAGCTTCTAAAGATAGACGTTACACTGCAGATGCGAATTAGAATCCAAAAATATTACATGAGTGATGTGTATAGTGCCGTACAGAACACACTGAAAGATGCTGTGCCCCAAAAAGGCTACAGTTAAAAAGATTGGCACACATAAGACATGCAGAGAAACTCAAAGGTGTGTTAGGTTAAAAATATTAAATATATATTTTTTTTCCTTCCTGTTGCTTGTTCAATATGTATTTTACAACTAATTCTTTTTGCTGTACATCAGACAGTATGAAGAGGCTGATGTCTAGGGTCAGAACCCTAAAAAGAAAGAAAGCTTTAGGAATCAGGTTTACTTGACAATAGCCAAATAGTTAACAACATATAACAGAACCCTGATTCCAATAGTTACTTATCACTAGTACAAGATATTACTACTTTGATCATATTCATTATAGAAGACTCTGAATATGGTAGAGTGCATCGTATTCAATAAAGTGCCATATTTTAATGCCTCCCTCATAGGAACTCCACTCACTACCACTGGGCAAGGGCACCATCTTATAGGCAGCAGTCCACAGGCTTTAAGCAGGTGACCTGGGTTTTCTGGAGCTTTCACAGATTATAAGGCTAGGAGGGATCACTTTGATCACATAGACTGACCTCCTGCATAACACAGGCCAGAGAACCTTACTGAATGAATTCCAGTTTGAATTAGAGCATCTTTAAACAAAAACAAAAAATTCCCAGCTTGATTTAAAAATTGCCAGTGATGGAGAATTCACCATGACCCTTGGTAAATTATTCCAATGCTTAATTGCCCTGAGAGTTAAAAATGTATGTCCTATTTCCAATCTGAATTTGGCTAGCTTCAATTTACAGCCATTGGATCATGTTATACCTTTGTCTGATAGATTGAAGAGTCCATCATCAAATATTTGTTCCCCAGGCAGGTACTTATAGACTGTGATCAAGTCACCCCTTAACCTTCTCTTTGTTAAGCTGAATAGACTGAGCTCCTTGAGTCTATCACTAGGAGGCAGGTTTTCTAATCCTCCGATCATTTTCACGCCTCTTCTCTGAACCCTCTCCAATTTAGCAACATCCTTCTTGAACTGTGGGCACCAGAACCAGACACAGTATTCCAGCAGCACATTTTTCTGTTTAAATTCTTTCTCCCAACTGATTTGCTTTATAATTGTTTTGTGAAACTGGACTTTTCAAGCATCATCTGTATCTTACTGGTTTGGACTTTATTCTGTTTGCACATATCAAATGTGACCAGCTCATGACCACTTATACCAAAGCTGCAACTAATTTTTAGTTCTGTGATCAATTCCTTTTTATCTGTCAATATAAGGTCTAATATAGAACTCTCCAGTGTTGGATGCAATACTTTTTGAGTTAGGAAATTGTGGTCTACAGTATTTAGTAATTCCAATGATGTTTTCTCTAGGAAGAGAAGTCCACTATCAGATTTTAGAAGAAATAGTGCTTCCATTTGGGTACCCACAGCAGGAAATTTGTATAGGGAAAACGAGTGACCCACTGAAACTAATATGAGCAAGGAGTCAACACCACAAACTAATCACAGAAGGTGGGCAAGCCACTCAGAGTGGCTTTATTTAAACTAACAAGGGGAAACGGAAAACTTAAAATAGGAAATGATGAGGAAATGCAGAATAAGCATATATAAAGAGCCTAGTCTTTAAAAACCCACAATACCAGGCTTACCAGCATCTCCACTGAATAGATCCCCCTTACACAAATACTAGCTCCTAGCACCCATTAAGGGCTAACTTACAATGCTGTGTGCTCAGTGAAAAAAAACGGTAGCTGGGAATGAACTGACTTATAAATGGTGAAGCTCATTTTCATGGGTAAGGTGCTGTACTGGGCAATAGGAGAAAGAATGCATGAAAAAAGATAGGAGAAGACAGAGTAGGTTGACATTTCTAGTTTGAAGCATTTTTCAGATTTTGTTTCCCCTCACCATTTCTTCTTTTTTGCAATTATAAAAAAGGGGAGTTGAGGAAAGTGGAAGAAAGGGTACAGAAAGGCAGAACACACACAAACTAAATTGGTTTTCTTTTTATGAAACCTGAAATGTTTTAATTTTTGGCTTCAGTTTTTCATTGAAAAATGAAACATTTTCACTGAAGATATTTTTCAATTAAAGTTTCTGGAACTTTTTCATGAAAAACAATAATTAGTCACAGTCCTGGCTGAGCCCCCTAGTGAGTGGTCTTCAGTATTCTGTAGTTAGAGCCACCTTTTAGATCTCATGTACTTCCCAGCCAGCTGGGCAGAGTCCAGACACTGTTTCATACTCTGGGCCTCTAGCAGGCACTCCCACATGACAACTTCCTGTCTGAAACCCTTCCTTGAGATGTGGGATCCCACAGTCCAATTGCCCTAGGCCTCAAGATCAGTGTTAAGACCTCCCACACCTCTTCAACCCCTTTGCATATTCTCCCAGAGAGTCCCACCTACCTGTGAAAGCAGCAAAGAATCCTGTGAATACCCACTTCCTCAGATGCATGTAATGGAAATTTCCAGGGGCAGGTATATATATGCTAGCAAGCTAGAGATAACGAGGTCAGTTCAATCAATCGTTATCTCTAGCTTGCTTGCTAGCATATATATACCTGCCCCTGGAAATTTCCATTACATGCATCTGAGGAAGTGGGTATTCACCCACGAAAGCTCATGCTCCAAAACGTCTGTTAGTCTATAAGGTGCCACAGGATTCTTTGCTGCTTTTACAGATCCAGACTAACACGGCTACCCCTCTGATACTTGCCATCTACCTGTGGTTTGAAGTTTAACACCTCGGCGACCACAGAGCAGTTACAATAAGGAACACAGGCTTTGCAAGGAATTTCTTAAACACACACATTTTATTCTTAGAAAGGAAAGTTGCAGATCTATCCAAAACAACAAATGCCTAAACGCAAACACCCTCTCAGCCCTTATCACGCTTGGGACAAATTAGTCACCACAGCAATACACAAAGATTTAGGGCTTGTCTACAAAATGTTTTAGTTCACACTAGTGTGTCACACGCTAACTGATCCATGTAGCTCTTGCTGGCATGCACTAAAATTGGTCAGCTGTCATTGCTAAAATTACCAAAGCCAAACCCCAGAGCTGTATTAGCAGCTTTGGCCTTGTCTGTAATAGGGAAATATTTAAAAAATTTCTCAGAATTCTTAGGAGCTGTCGTGTAGACAGGGTGCCAGCTGCAGACATAGTTTTCCGCAGTCATCTAACCTCTGTTGGCAGAAAGTCTAATTAACACAGTGCTGAAATAGCATCCGTAGCCAAAGCCCTGAACACACCAGGGCTCTGGCATTGCTACGAAAACTTCCGGGGACCCAATATTAGCAACAAAGGGAAATTTAAAATGTCCTTGTGTGGACGAGGTTTCTTGGTAACAGTCTCTGTCCTAGAATCACTGCTACAAGAGGAACTTGCCTCTATGCAAATTTTCCCTCTTGCTCAGAGTCATCATAAGCAAAAACTGACAGGGATCACAAATCAAACTAAGGTTAAACCTGAGTATAACCAAAGGAGGATGGACTACATCCTCTAAAGCAATGCCTCCACACGCCAACTCCAGACAATATAATATCATGGTTCCTCTTTGCCTTAATGATCTGAGCTATGGGGTGAGGTTATTTAAAAGTCTCCAAGCCATCATCAGGAATTATCACTCTTGGGAATAATTTATAGTAGGTGTATACATAGGTAATGTAGTGGTTTCTGACCAGTGAACTAACAGTTTGATTTTAAGTTCTCAGTAATCAAATTTAAGGCAGCAGAACATATGTTGTATGCAATGGAGTACACATCTCCTGCTATGGGCACCTAATTAAAAACAGAGTTGTTTCAAGCTACCACTTTATGTTGTTTGTTTACAAACATACATTGCTGTATACATTTTTTTTTTGGTATTGTACGATTTCTTGTAAACATGAAATCAGGATATAGGAGTCAAGAGTCATATCATCTCCAGGGCCACTACCATGTCATTAACTCATTTCAGATTGCTCCGTGTTTGCTCTGATTGCCAGGAAGGGTTGAGGGGGGGAACAGTTTGCTTCAGGCCCCCCCCCCATTTGAGTGGATCCCCAAACCAATGGAATTGAACTGAGTGGTGTTGTGACCTGGCACGCAGAGTCACAATGTCACTCTCTCAAATTTGAACGGGCCATGCTCCCCACTCTGTCATGACAGAGAGGTGGCTGGGCCAAACTTGACTGGTGCTGCAACCCGCTGCGCTAGGCCATAACAACTGGAGTGGAGAGCTAAGCCCAAACCAGTGGGACAGGAGCTGCCTCTGCAGGGTGAGTGAGGGTCAGGCTTGCTCTCCGACGCCCCCTCCTCAGCCTGTTTCCAGGGCCTCTTTTATCTCCATGGTAGGTTTGTTTTGGGGTTTTTTTTGGGAGGGAGAGAGAGGTTGGATGGGCCTCAGTTTCAGATTTTGCCCTGGAGCCCCACAAACCTCTGTGCAGCCCTGCTGATTGCCTCTATTGCTTGCTGCAGACTCCCATGACATTTGGCCATTAATTTGTTGCCTAGAGAAATCATTCTGGAAACCTTCTGAAATAACTCTCTTGCTTCGTGTATAAAATTAGAACCCCCTAAAACTGAGGATCCAGCTTCATCAGTCAGCAATGATTCTTGAATTGATGGCTTTAGGCATTTAGACTGTCAAGTAGAGGGATCATTATGCAAATATAATTGGCACACCTAGAGCAACTCACTCTCCCCTTTGAAGAAACCATACAAAATAATCATTTAAGTTAAATTCCCAAGGATCCTTGGAAGAAGGGTCAAGTGACTAATGAAATCTTCTGCAGCAGAAGACAAAAGAAAGCAAAAGAGAGCAGGCTTTTGTGATTTTCTCCACAACTGCTGACCTATATCAATACAGATTATAACATTGATAGCTAATCAGATTGCTGCCAACTATACAATGTGTGTTTATGGAGGAGTACTCTGGATTTCTTACATTTTGTCAGTTTGCCTCACTTTAAAAAAAGCAAGCTAACAATTTTTGTATGTAATGAAAGAAACAATTCTGTGCATGAACTGTGTTCTGTACCTTAGGATACAAGGGAATGAAACAATCTTCTATATACTATAATTAGCAAATTACCTTAGTTACCTGAGAAACTCTGTTGGCTGAGTCCCTGAGTTGTCACTGAGTAATTAGTTGCATTGCTCGTTAAAGTATTTCATGTGGTGGAAGAGCGTATGTGATTTGCATAAGTGGAATGCAAGGTTATTGTAGCAGTAGCCTTATATTATGGGTAATGTTAATCACATAGCAAGTCTTAAAATAACAGTGCTATACTGCATGTGTATACTCAGATTTCGGTGTGTTTGTGAGAGAGTGTTAGAGACAGTAAAATGTTAATATCTGTCCTCTCAGCAAACTGATGAGTTGCCTTGCTTGGCTCTTGAACACCTGCAGATGGGTCAGCACTTTGACTCAAAGTTAGTTTAGCTATGTTGGATTGTTTCTGCAAGTGAAGGGAAAACTGGTCTATAAAATTCCCCATGGCCTGAGCAGCAGAAACAGTAGCTGCTGAAAGTATGAGCACTTGTTGGCAGAGTGCAGCTGAAAGGAATCCTGCTGTGCATCAGCTCCACACCCATTAGTGAGTGCTGCTGCAGTCAGAATTAACTATTATGCACGGGACTCAGGATAATTTAGCCCCAAAACAATGAGAAGGCATATGCAGCTTAACATTAGTAACTGGCTCAGCTGCACTCTAATTCTTTAGAGCTCAGTGCAGAGCTAGTCCAAAATGCCCTATTGTTATTCTGTCTGAAGACTCCCAAAATACAATCCCCACGTAATAGGGAAATAGAAAATGTAATACACTTACATAATGCGGGGGGACACCCTGTTGTGGAGAATACTGCATTTGGACCTAATCCTACCAGTGAGTGAGCACAGAGTGAAATCCTGGTGAAGGCATTGAGAGTCAAGGAGGCTCAAAGCCTTTCATGAAATACTCATTACCTGACAGAATCAGGCCTTTTGTGAGGAAAGAATTCCCCATAGGTTTTATATAGTGTTTTTTTGTCAATAGCTCTTAAAGCAGAGAACAGAGGTAAGTATCATTATCCCCATTTCACAGATGGGGAAACTGAGTCACAGAGCATTGCTGTGACTTGCCCAACAGCATCCAGCAGGCCAGTGGTGGAGCTGGGAATAAATTCTAGCACTCTTGAGCCCCAGTCCTGAGCCCTATACATATATCTACACTAACTCCCAAGCAAGGAGTGAAACTTTTGTATGATCCAACAATTCAAGGCCTGATTTTCAGAAGTGCTGAGCACCTGCCATTCCCAATGTAGATGATCAACACCTCTGAAAAAATCAAGCTATTAATGTCTTGGTTTTTCTTTTTTTATAACGAACAGTGAATCACCAGCAGGGCAAACAGCTTCAAGTGCAAGGATCACTTAAAAAGCTCTGATTTGCAGCTTATTCCACATAGGAAAACCCTGTGCCAGGACAGGGCTGTGCTGAAGTTAACAGATCTCTGTCCACACACAGGACAAGTTGCACTATCAATCTAACAAGGTTATCTTTTGCTATGGAATCATTATTATTAAAAAACAGGTAAAATTGCAGCGTTCCCTTGGGCATAAAGTACTTTCTATACCTGCCTGAACAATAATCCTCATCACATGCTAAGAGGTGCTTTTGGAATAAATGGAACTTTATTTATGCACCTCAGGATATCAAATTAACTAATGGTCTTTTGCAATTTCAGAGAAAAAATGTTTTACAATAAATTGCCATCTCCCCTTCCCTCTGCCAAACAAGAACTGCTATCACTCACTTTGACCTGTAACTGTTTATCCCTCTGTATATAGGGTAGCGGGGCCTGGAGGCGGGTAAGTGAGTAGCTGGAGGAGGCAGCAGAGGCCAGAGGTGATGAGTGAAGAGTCAGGGGAGGCAGCGGGGGCCAGCAGCACCAAAATACAACCATACATTATTTTTATTATTCAGTCTGCAAAAAAAACCACAAAAACCTATATGAATAAATTACAATGATCTGGACATGTATATGTGCATATTTATTTGTTTTTCCTAAAGTTAATTAAGTATTTTAGGACAATTTGACAGAGTGGCCACCAGCAAGAGTTGGTGGCCGCACTCTGAGGACACCAAACAATTTGTTGTGAGAACCCCTGGTTTATGGTATATCTCAGTTCTGATCAAACAAACAACTGCTCATCGCTGCTATTTGTCCAACTCTAGCCTTGGTATGGCTGCCTGCTAGAGAAACCAACATCATGTCTGCATATCTGTAGCATTCGAGACTGAAAATAATACAAGAAAATTAAAACTTTGAGTTTTATATTTGGAAGTACCAAAGGAAAGAAAACAACATGAGAACCATGATATTTACTTAAATACTCAGCGATGTGTCTCAGGATCCACTTTAATAATGGCAGTGAGTTGTTAACCTCAACTGTGGTGGAATAGCACAAGAGCATACCAGTCAAGCGTTGAAGTATGATGGCAGAGTTGGCTTTAATCTAACAAGTATTCATTATGATTTAATTATTACCAGCAGCCTTGCAGGCAGAGCTAGATCATAAACAAGGATCAGAAGAAACAATTCTAAGCTCTCACTACACTACACTAGGATGCCATGCATCCGACAAAGTGGTTATTCACCCACGAAAGCTCATGCTCCAATACATCTGTTAGTCTATAAGGTGCCACAGGACTCTTTGCTGCTTTTACAGATCCAGACTAACACGGCTACCCCTCTTATACTGTGTATATAATGTCTTTTGTCTAGCAAAAAAAATTTCCCTTGACCCTAACCCCCCTATTTACATTAATTCTTATGGAGAAATTGGATTCCCTTAACATCGTTTTGCTTAAAGAAGCATTTTTCAAGAACATAACTGCAACGTTAAATGAGGAGTTACTGTATAGACACGCTGCACCAGGCTGAAGTAGGGTTAAACTAGTTTAGTTTGACTCAGAACAAACAGAAAGGAAAAGTGACTCAAGTCAGCAGGGCCGGCTGCAGCAATTTTGCCGCCCCAAGCGGCAAACCAAGGGGGGAAAAAAAAAAGATTAAGCTGATCGGCGGCACTTCGGCAGCACCTCAATCTTGCTGCTCCATTCTTTGGCAGCAATTCAGCAGCGGGTCCATCCCCCCCTCTCTTCCTCTTTGTCAGCACTTCGGCGGAAGCTCAAAGAGGAAGAGAGAGACTGAGGGACTCGCTGCCAAATTGCCGCAGAAGACCAGGATGTGCCACCCTTTTCCATTGGCCACCCCAAACACCTACTTTCTTCACTGGTCCCTGGAGCCGGCCCTGCAAGTCAGTCAGTTCTCTATGAATCTGCAAACTAATGGAATAACAAAACCCTGTATGAGGGGAGTTACGTGTCTTTATAGCTACACCTTAACCCCCAACTATATTTGAGGTACTTGTTGGAGATGTTGCAGAGGCACCGATATCTGAAAAAGGGGTTTCCTCCTTTTGGTTTGGAAGTGCCAAAACACTCAGTCTGGCAGACTGTTACTGACTGGGAAGTGCTGTAAATCTTTCAAGAAGCCCATGTTCTCACAAGATGTCCCATCTGATTTCTGCACCAAAGAAGTTTAGATAAGAATCCAAATATTTTGAGATTCATCCCTTACTAGAAGCCAGATGGCTTGACCCACTGGTTCCAAAGTGACAGTGTAGCAGCTGATTGAGTGGACAGAGCAAAGGCCAGAGATAAAGGCTCTGCCCCTTTAAGCTTCTCTCTATGGAGCCCAGATGAGGTCAATGGGCCTCCACGTGGACACATGTTCACATGGAGCCATTTGCAAAGTCAGGGCCAAAATATGAAGGGAGTTTTAACAGAACAAGGTCAACTGTGATTCTTCCTAGTGCACCAAAAAAACCTGCATGTCCTTTTTATTTTCTATTCTACCTGTTCCTGCTTTAAATTTTAATACCATATATCTTTGTAAAATACAAGGATGATCATTCAAAAATAACTATTTTATTAAAAAGGGACATTGGCAGACTAAAAATCATGTTAAAAAAAAGCTCTAACCTGTGTTACTAATAAATAGAGACTGCTTAATATATTACCTAAATGTTTTTTAATTGCTGGCAGGTTCTTAGGAGGGGCCGAGAGGCTTTTCTTTGTCTCCTCCCTCTGCAGTGGGCTGGCTTGCCCACTGATCTTTTCCTCCACAGCCAGCTCCCTCCAAATCTCAATTTTTTGTTAAAGTCTTACCAACTCACCTTCCTGGCCCCTTCTCCACCTCGATGAGGTTGTAGATGGTATAGTGGCTTCATTCAGTGGCACTGGTTGGTGGTGCTGAGAGAGGCTCTTCTTGGCTGTTGTGGAGGATAATTGATGTTAAATACTGACACAGGTTCTAACACATAACAACACTAGCAGTGCTATCAGTGATTGATGTCAAATGTTGATACCCTCCGGCTCCATGTCCCCCTCCTTCCCTGTATCTTCACCGCAGCCTCAGTCCACACCTGCCCAGTTTGCCCTCATCTTCCCTGCCCTATTCCCCTCCCCTTCCTTTTTCTTTCCATTTAGCTGATTCCCTCCTAACTAAACCCACCCATCTTCCCCCAAAAATGGAATGGAATGAACAGTGTCACTATCACAATGTTCTCTCTGCCTTTGTATTCAACCCCCTTCCCCCAGCCTTTGTCTTTTTGCTCCATATAGATTGTATGCTCTTGAGGTGGGGACCATCTACTATCTGTCTCTACTGTGTCTGCTGCAATTGTGCCTTGCTCTTGGCTGGCCCCGAGGCACTACCATAATAAACAGATTAAATAATACTAATTTTTAGTGTTGCTGAGTCATTGTGTTACTAATCCCAGACATTGAAACTGTTGCTAGACTGTTTGTCTGCCTTTGGCATTTCACTTCACTGGCACTGTGAAACTAGAATGGTTTGTCTCTATATAGTTTCATGTTCTGGTTCTGTGGTGTGGGGGCTGTTGGCAAACACTTTTTTTCCTGCTGTCAGTCATTTCTGCCTTCATCCCCCCATTTCACTGAATTCTAAAAATCAAGAAAATTCATTCAGTGAGTGGGAAGGAAAATAAAGGGGAGGGAGAGGAGGAAAGGAGAAAGAAGCAGGTGAATGTCAAACCGAAAACAAAAAAAAAAGAACTTACAGTACAATGCCTACCAAAATCAAAGCAGCAAAAGTTGCAGTGAATGTGAACCCTAGGCTGACTTGATTTACTTTCATGTCTTAGGACATTTAGTTCCATACAGTACACTGTCCAAGGCAATTATAAATATTACAATTTCTGCCACTGAAACTGATCCAAATCCATTCATAAGAAAACATCAAACATTGCCTGTCAGCCACACGAACTCTTTATGACAGGAATTTATACCAAGATAAAACTCACATCTTTAATCACTCTGAACAAGCTGTACAGAAGAGCAAACCAAGCCTATGGTGACTGTCTCTTCTTTTTCTTTTTTTTTACTCTTTAAAAGGTTTTAGAGAATATGAACCTGGATACTCAGGGAGCTGCTTTACTCTAATTTTCTTAAATGTGCTGATCTTAGAAAAAATTGGTCAGGATTTAAAAAAAAAATGATGTCTAGAGTTAGCCTCCTAAATCCATATTTAGACACTGAAACAAATGGCCTGATTTTCAAAAGTGCTGAGCACTGAACAGCTTCCACTAAAGTCAGTGAGAGCTGCTGGAGTTCACCAAATTTGAATGTTAGAATAAGTCCCAGGGGAGATGGATTAGTGAGTAGAGGGCTGGTGAGTCAGTTAAAGGTATGTGGAAAATAGAATGTATCCCATGAATTTCCAATGTGTTACATAGATACCACCTCCACATATTGATCATGATAGATACACATTCAGCAGCACACACAAGGGATTCACTGCATGTTACTTACATTAAAAATCAGAAAAAGCTCCTAAGAGAAGTGACTAGTAAGCTGTTCATCTCTAGGTCACTGCTTCTAATCAAACCAGGGTTGGAAAGCTGGTACCAGCCGATACCTGTGAGAAGTGAGTCAGTTCCCTTGGTGACAGGTTTCAGAGTGGTAGCCGTGTTAGTCTGTATCAGCAAAAAGAATGAGAAGTATTTGTGGCACCTTAGAGACTAACATATTTATTTGAGCATGGGATTTCGTGGACTAAAACCCACTTCATCAGATGCATGCAGTGGAAAATACAGTAGGAAGATATATATACACAGAGAACATGAAAAAATGGGTTTTGTCATACCAACTATAAAGAGAGTGTCATGGTATAATTCCCCACTCTGAACCTTAGCGTCCAAAAGATGGGGTACCAGCATGAATTCCCCTAAGCTCAATTACCAGCTTAGTACTTGTAGCGCTGCCACCAGCCAGGAATTCCAGTGCCTGGTTACACTCTGGTCCCCCCAAACCCTTGCCCGAGGACCCCCAAGACCCAGACCCTCTGGATCTTAACACCAGGAAAGTAAACCCTTTCCCTCACCATTGCCTCTCCTAGGCTTCCCCTCCCTGGGTTACCCTGGAAGATTACTGTGATTCAAACTCCTTGAATCTTAAAACAGAGAGGAAAATTCACCTTCCCTCCTCTTTCTCTCTCCCCCTCCCAGACTCTCCCTGAGAGAGAAAGTAATCCTAACACAGAGAGAAAATTAACCTTTCTCTCCCCCTTCCCTCCTTTCTCCCCACCAATTCCCTGGTGGATCCAGACCCAGTTCCCTGGGGTTTCACCAGAATAAAAAAACAATCAGGTTCTTAAACAAGAAAAGCTTTTAATTAAAGAAAGAACAAAGGTAAAAATTATCTTTGTAAATTTAAGATGGAATAGGTACAAGGTCTTTCAGCTATAGACACTGGGAATACCCTCCCAGCCTAAGTATACAAGTACAAATTAAAATCCTTTTAGCAAAATACAAATTTGAACTCCTTCCAGCCAAATACACATTTGCAAATAAAGAAAACAAACATAAGCCTAACTCGCCTTATCACCTAGTACTTACTATTTTGAATCTATAAGAACCTGTATCAGAGAGATTGGAGAGAAACCTGGTTGCACGTCTGGTCACTTTCAGAACCCAGAGAGAACAACCACCAAACACTAACAGCACACACAAAAACTTCCCTCCCTCAAGATTTGAAAGTATCCTGTCCCCTGAGTGGTCCTCTGGTCAGGTGACAGCCAGGCTTACTGAACTTGTTAACCTTTTACAGTCAAAAGAGACATGAAGTACTCCTGTTCTATTAACCCTTAACTATCTGTTTGTGACAGAGAGTAATCAATTAATTATTATCAGCAGAAGAAAAAAAACTTTTGTAGTGATAATCAGGATGGCCCATTTCCAACAGTTGAGAAAAAGGTGTGAGTAACAGTAGGAGAAAAAAAAATACCACGGGGAAATAGCTTTTACTTTGTGTAATGACCCATCCATTCCCAGTCTTTATTCAAGCCTAATTTAATGGTGTCCAGTTTGCAAATTAATTCCAATTCTGCAGTTTCTCGTTGGAGTCTGTTTCTGAAGTTTTTTTGTTGGAGTATTGTGACTTTGAGATCTGTAATTGAGTGACCATGGAGGTTGAAGTGTTCTCCAACTGGTTTTTGAATGCTATAATTCATCATGTGTGATTTGTATCCATTTATTCTTTTGCGTAGAGACTGTCCAGTTTGACCAACGTACATGGCAGTGGGGCTTTGCTGGCACATGAAGGCATATATCACATTGGTAGATGTGCAGGTGAACGAGCCTCTGACAGTGTGGCTGATGCAATTAGGTCCTATATTGGTGTCCCCTGAATAGATATGTGGACAAAGTTGGCAACTGGCTTTGTTGCAAGGATAGGTTCCTGGGTTAGTGTTTTTGTTGTGTGGTGTGTGGTTGCTGGTGAGTATTGGCTTCAGGTTGGGGGGCTGTTTGTAAACGAGGACTGGCCTGTCTCCCAAGATCTGTGAGAGTGAGAGATTGTCCTTCAGGGTAGGTTGTAGATCCTTGATGATGATGAGCTGGAGAGGTTTTAGTTGGGGGCTGAATGTGACGGCTAGTGGCATTCTGTTACTTTATTTGTTGGGCCTGTCCTGTAGTGAGTGCATCTTCCTAGTGAACAGACCCTATGCCACAGTGAGCACCAGAGATAAAGGGCTCAAAGACTGATTTATTCTCTCAACCCTAGCAGTGCTCCTGCCAGGTAATAGCTAATGCCCATTTCAGGAGAAGATTGTGCTGTAACTTCTCCTTCTGAGACTAGATAGAGGATTTCAGTTTCCAATACTTCAATATGGCATCTTTCATGAACATTAACTTCTTTTTTTTACATTTCTCTCATTTTTTTTGTATGAATTGGTCAGTTTAAAATTGTGAATGGCATGGAGCTTAGTTTAGAACACAGTTTCAGCACAGTAAGAACCTTTCTGTGCTACATAATTCCATTAAGTATAATAAGCATTATGAAGTCAGTTGAAGTGCAAGATAACATATCTTAAGAACCTTCAAAGGAAAAAATATAACTGTACCTACCTAATTATACATCAAAGAGTACTTTGGAATAAATTCTGTTATCAGCAATGTTAGATTTTTTTTTGTGCTCTACTTTCGTAATAATTTGAAAATACTGCTACTAGTATTAACCACAGATTTATGCTTAACTGTGCTCAGATATTAGAAGTGTCCAAATGTTCTTTTACAAATTCATTCTATTCCCATCATTAGAGATTCTCATTTCATATTTATTGTAAGTCTAATCCATTCTTCTTACAGAAGTATTTCCACTGTGGTCCATTTCTTAATAACTGCAGTCTTGTCACAGTTCAGCATAATATTTTAAAAGGCATAAAGGTCCAGTTATACCAGTTTTGTATTTGCCATTTGTATTTCAGTTTTCAATTATTTTCACATTTGTGTTATCATCTTCTCTACAAAGATGTTTATATAGTGGAATTCTCATAGTATATGCAAGAATGCATCAGACTCTGATACTTACCTCATACGTTGTTGGGAAACATTTTTATTATACTTGCTATATAATATATAGAACTAAATTTATGCTGTGACAGTTGAGATTTGGCAGCATTACTCCCATGTATATTAATGGAAACTTTTGCTGCTGAAACGTCCGATACAATGCTGAAAATGTACCCCTGAGTAGTATGATAAAATGAAGTAAAATAAAATACTGCCTCAAGATATTTTGAGCCTAAATGCATATTTTAAACCTCATATCTTTAGGTTTCTCAGAAACCACACTTTTCCCAGTTTTGTTTTAATTTATCATTATTATTTGCTAACTTGCTAACATGCTTGATGCCTCGAAAGCATGCAATCTAAACAAGACTTGTGAGTCAGATCTTCCAATGTGTAAAATGATATAACTCCACTGATTTACACCATGTTGGAATCTGCCCCATAATATAGACAGCACGTACTGGGAAGCCCAGAGGAAAGAATGACTAAAATTCTTTTATTTTAATTCCATATTAATATTTTTCTGATTCACATCTTGTGGGCATTCTGAAAGAAGGAAGTCTCTGGGATGGACCTGAATGAATAGATAGTAGTAGGTTAGTGATCGGAATAGCCAGGGTGTCCCACACACGGGGGAAGTGTTGACAAAAACCATGGAGGTAGAAAAAACAAATGAAGACTGGGATCATTAGCAGACTGGAGAAAGGAGGATAATGTCATAATAAGAGACTAAAATAGAGTGTAGGCCTGGTGGCGCAAGCAGTGGGTGGAGCTAAACACACCAAGTATGTACCTACCAACTTGGAGGGTAATTGCTTAGGGTGACTAGCACCTCTGCTGCTTGCCACACCACAGCTATGTTCTATTTTTAGCACACTAGTGCAAGTATGTCTCCCTAAGATGAAATTTACACCTCCAGCATGAAGGCAGAGATGTAGTCCAGAGCAGAGTTATGTAGGGCTTTAAAGACAAGGAGTTTAAATTGATGCAGTGGAAAATGAGCTGGTGGAAAACTTAAAGGGGAGAGGTGATGTGATCAGATCAGTAGGTGAAGATGATGAATTTTAGTGGCTATGTTTAGGATGGACTGAAGGGGAACAATATAGATGTCAAAGAGGACACAGAGGAAGGAGGCTGCAGTAATCAAACCAGGAGACGAAGTATGGAGAAGAGCGTCATCTGCCTGATTGGGGAGGGAGGGTCAGGTGCTCACAACACAGATATGTCTCCTATATCTTTGCGCTACCATCAAGTTAAAGGCACATCCCTGACACAAAGGCCACTCTTCTGACAATTTTCAAATCCTTGCTCCAACGCTAGAGCATTTCAAAGAAGTCTCAAAAATTTGAGTAAACCAATGTATTGTTCCTTAGATTTGTTCTCAGAAATAGCTGGACTGTTTGGGTTGAAATTCTCAAAAAAAAAGAAAAAAAATTCAGCTGGAAGCAAACAACTGGTATGGAAAGATTTTTAAAAGTAGCAAAATTATAGGCAATGGAAAACTAGGTTTTATGATGGGAATTATTGAGCAATTTAAGTAATAGGTGGGGCTGGTAACCCCACAGATAATATGCACTGATTAAATAAAATTGTTTGACAAGCAGTCTGAATATTTTTCCATTTTCTGATACTGTAATACTGGAACTACAAAGTAACCCCTCTGTTTCCAGAGCAGCTTGCAAGGCTTAAAAAAATGGCTAAAATTAAAGCCAATGGGAACCATACAGATAAGTGGGAGTCATGCAGCTAAAATATCACAAAATATTTAGCCATTTTCCCTTGGTACAATTTTTCTGTTTAAAAAGAAACATCTGATTCAAATATTGAAATGTTGTTGCTAACTCACTCATTTAATAGTCCTTCTAAAAGCATTTTAAAATTCCTTCTTAGAAAAATAAATACCTTAAATATTCTAATTCGCAGACCAGCAGAGTCACAGACCATTATGAAATCTTCTCCAAGTAAAATCTACTTTACAAAGAGTAAATATTAATATTGTAATACAGTTAAAATAAACTAGTAATAATACTTTGAACTTTTCTGTGAACTTCTATCCACAGACTGTGGAGAGCTGTACCTATATTACTAAGTTAAGATTCACATTTTCTCTGGAAAGTAGATGTGATGGGTTTGGTCACAGAGACCCCCTTGGGACTATCACCTGTTGTGCTGAAATGACCTCTGAGCCCATTTTCCCTATCAGCTTGGGACTCAGGAACCCTGTCTTGTTGAGCCAGACATGCAAGCCTGCTGCAACACAGACCCAGGGTATAATCACATCCCCAAAGCTGCAGGCTTTAACTGAAAACCACTCAGCAGGTACTCCTGTCTCCAGCACCCACACACTCAGCTCCCAATGGGATCCAAGCCCCAAATAAATCCATTTTACCCTGTATAAAACTTATACAGGGTAAAGTCATAGATTGTCCACTCTCTATAACACTGATAAAGAGACATGCACAGCTGTTTGCTCCCCCAGATATTAATCACTTACTCTGGGTTCAATAATAAACAAAAGTGATTTTATTAAGAATAAAAAGTACAATTTAAGTGGTTTTAAGTAATAACAGACAGAACAAAGTAAGTTACCAAGCAAAATAAAACAACACACACAAATATAAGCCTAATACATTTAAGAAACAGAATACAAGTAAATCTCACCCTCAGAGATGTTCCAATAAGCTTCTTTCACACACTAGACTCCTTCCTAGTCTGGGTCCAATACTTTCCCCGGTACAGTTCTTGTTAGTTCCAACTCAGGTGGTAACTAGGGGATTTCTCATAACTGCTCCCCTTTGTTCAGTTCTACCCCCTTTTATAGTTTTGACCCAAGGCAGGAATCCTTTGTCTCTCTGGGTTCCTACCCTTCCTTCTAAATGGAAAAACACCAGATTTAAGATGGGTTCCAGTATCAGGTGACATGGTCACATGTCACTGTAAGACCTCATTCTTCATTACCCACAGGCGGGCCCCCACACCCACAAGAAGGCTTGCAGGTAAATAAACCATCTACAGCCAATTGTCCTAGTCAATGGGTGCCATCAAGATTCTAAACCACCATTAATGGCCCACACTTTGCATAATTACAATAGGACTTCAGAGTTAACTTCATATTTCTAGTTTTAGATACAAGAATGATACATACATACAAATAGGATGAACACATTCAGTAGATTATAAGCTTTGTAATGATACCTTACAAGAGACCTTTTGCATAAAGCATATTCCAGTTACATTATATTCACATTCCAAACATATTTTCATAAAGCATATTGGGTGCAATGTCATAGTAGAAAACAGGATCATTCTCATTTTAGAGATGGGGAAACTGAGGTCTAGAGAAAAAATAACTAATTTCTCCAAGGTCACCCAGGTGATCACAGAAGAGCCAAGAAGAGAATGCAGAACTCCTATGCTTAGCCACAGGTCCATCCTTTCACTCTGTCATAAAAATGAAATAGGCAGTTTTTTTAAGACATGTTCATACTTCCTAGATCTTATTTTGACTAGAAGCATAATAAAAGAATACACTGTATGCCTTAATCTAGCAGACAAAAAGAAATTAAAAATCTGGCAGAGCCAATATGCTAGTTAAATATCAGGATCAAATGTACAACATGGTGAAAATGAAAAGCAAAGGTCGAGCAGTGTTTGGTCACTTTTCTGCAAGCTATTATTACAGACAAATGGGAATAAGGCTGCGTGGAAAGATTAAATTATTAGACGAAACATAAAATAGAATTACCTGAACGTAAAGAAATTAAAGTGATGGGAAATGTGACTAATAAAGAAGTGAGAGAAAGAAAGCACACTGTTACATGCACCCATTTGTGCAGTGTGGGAGTGAATACACGCTATTCCTCACTTGATATGTAATACTCATCTGATTCTATCCCCCATCCACATCCCACACAAAAACTGTGGCTACATATACTGCAGGGAAATATTACCACATGCTCATCAACATGGAGTCTTACAGGAAACTGACCCCTCTAGACAGCAGAGGGTGAGGGGGGTGGGGCGGAGAGGAAAGGGGAGAATAACGAATGCAGTACTCTAGCATTATCCTGAGATGATGCAAAAGGGACACAAGGGAATCTCTAGCTCTAAAACAGGCAATATGGGGAGATGCATGCCTAATGTTGATTAAAATCCAGTTTGTGCCCACAGAATTTAGCAGTTGGAGAATTCTTAGCTCATTTAAATATGTCCTTTAAGCCTATCATGGTGCCTGAGTTGGAGTGATCTATTGCTGAAGAAGTGCTATTCAGGTTAAAGTTGCATTTAAGTATCATTAATTTACAATCCTAATATTTCCAAGATTTTTAAAAGTAATTTTTAAGTAACTAAGAGGAAGAATATTAATTTCACGTAATTGCACCACTTCTCCAATCACATTACAGGATAATGAGAAAAGATATGAGAAGCATGGGAGAAACTAGAGACTGAACAGTCCCAGAACAGTCCACATTCCGTGATGAGAAGGCATTATGCCCCATCACTCACAATCGACACATAGTTCTTTCTATCGCTATTTATCTGGCACTGCAATTATAACGAAATAAATAATATCAGATTGACTCCACTGAGGATGCTTCAAGTTATTTTTGTTTTGATTTTGTAATTAAAATTTTTGCAAAAATAACAATCCAAAACTGAGGGGTCCATGCATCTGAAACTTACATCCCACTTTGATTTGTCAGAGTTCAGATTTGATAACCTTCAGAATGGTTTTCCCCTGAGTAGTGTTTCTGAGAGGAGCACTACTCAGTTCCTTACTTGTAGCCAGGGATGGTTTTCTAAGTCTGTATTAATATGTAAATTCTACTGGATTCAGATCCAGTGCCCAGCTTTGGCCTGAGTAGCTGGACCAAAAAGAGCAATGGCCAGAGTACTTCAGTGGGACATAAGGACTTCCAACACTTCCCCTCACACACCCTCCCCACACACACGCTGCACCCGATTTATTCAGAAAATGGAGTACAAAAGGATCCGTGTATTATTTTATTATGTATTTATCATCTTGTGGCTACAGCACCCACTGACTCAGGGCTGCACACTGCACTTGAGCTTGTATGAATCGCACCAAATCCAGAGACAATATTTTTCATACCATCTGACAATTTCATTATGAAATGGATGAAATAATTTTAATACATAATTCCTAAAGCTGCAAAAACAAAATAAACTTTAGTAGCATACCCAATGTTTGCAAATGGAAAGGCTTCCTTAATATCTTCCAATAAGGCTATAGGCAGTACTGCTTACATTTATCTTTCAAAAAATGTATCTGTATAAAAAGGAGGAAATTTCCATCTGAGAAACTCAATATCGATTAGATGGTTTTTAAAAGTATAGTAAATTGAAGCTGTTTCCTAGTGTATTTAGAGAAACTAAGGACTCTCAGAATATGATATTTTTAACACAGTTCTGAATTCTTGTTTTTCCTTCTCAGTTGAATATTATCAAGGACAACCATATCAAACTTCTGTTCTTAACAACAAAAAGTTTTTCTCATGTACCTCAACAAGACCTCTGTAATTTCAGTAATCTGAATTTGCACAAGGCAGCAGTACTTTTCTGCATTGTTTGCACACATAATTCCAATTTATTAAAAAGAGTCCAAAAGATTGTTCATCATTTTTGACAAAGTCTTTTCCATCTTCTGAGTTGATTTAAATATAAGATGCAACATGATTTCACAGTCGTCTCTTTTATCAGTCTACAATGTTGAAGCGGAGATACTATACTCCATGAAGTTGTCAGTCACTGCAAATGGAAAATGATTTACATTTTCTGGGGCTTGAAAAACACGATGACTTTACTAAAATAATGTCAAATGAGAAAAAGGGAAATATGAAACAGTTTTTCTATCAGAGAGGGAACTAAAACAAGAGATCTCTAATACAAGAACTAATCAGGTGTTTTACTTCCTAAAATCTCACAGAAATCAATGCATTTTCAGTTACCTTAAGGATGGTCTGATCTTGAGCAAGTTACAAAAGGAATCCAAGGCCATTAATTTAATGTCACAGTTTTGGAATGTTAGAATACTCACTAATAAATATATTGAGTTTCAGTAATCCTTATTATAATGTAAAGAGTAAGCTTTTCAAAAGCTCTCAGCATTGGTCTAGCCAATAATAAAATTCACATCCACCTCAATGGGAGTAGTTGAATACTATCAAAAATCCGACTCTGTATGGAACAGCAGCTCCTAAGATTTACAATCCATTCTTGTGTTGTCTCACAGTAGGATACTAATAAATTTATAAGTAATCTAGATTAAAAAATATATTCACTGTCCAAAAAGTTATGCTACTAATTTGTCACTGAAAGTCATGGTTCCCAATTCCTGCACAATATACTCTTATTCTGGAGTGTGTGTTTTCATTAGGAGTATATCTTACGAAGATCAGTCACACTGAATACATTTTTTAGAAAATTTTAGAGTTTATCCTGCCGTGGCTGATCTCTTGATGCAATCTTAAGTCAAAATTTTAAACTTGAAAATTGGACTCAAACACCTCTTCCATAATATATTATATTAAGTCATCATACATAAATACATGTTAATATTACCATCTATTTCTGTGGTAGCTATGTGGTAGCTGGTAGCAGTGTTGTAGTTAAAAATCTGTCATCATTACTATTAGAAATTCCCAATTTCCAAGGTTTACCATTCAGCTTTACAATGTAATGCCCTAATCTTGCACCACTTACTCAGGTGAGGAATCCTTATTCGCACAAGTACCTCCATTAAGTAATCACTTCAGTTAAGGATCCAAGACGCACCCTAATTTGAGGATAACATTTACAAATTAAGATTTAGCTTGAAGGCAAATGTCTCTCTTTTTTCCCCTCCACATATAAAACAAAGTATAAGGTCTTCAGAAATGAAACGTAAACACTAAATTGTTTTCAGTGTAAAAAACAGGAAATGTATCAAGTGATTAGTCATTACTGTGGTGTGAGGGTATTGGCTATTTTAAAAGAAATCTCTGAAATGTGGCACAGATGTTTATCTTTGCTCGTGTGCTGCAGCCAGTACTTTTTGGAAAATATTCTGATGGATTTTACTATGAATTTTACTTGAGATGCTGAGTTTAACATATTTTCAAGGTACGCATTTACTGAAAACACAAAGCAAACTCCAAAATGAAGGTGCTGGTTACACTGAAGGGCTGAGACAGCAGAGCTCCTGGGTCATTGGGGTCCAAGCATGACATCAGGTTCTCCAAGGCAAAAGTCCATCCGGATAAGTCCGTCAGTCAAATCCACATTAAGTTTTTATTTTTAAAAAGTGTCTTAATATTGACTTTCGTTGGCAAATAATGGGCTTTTGAAAAATGTTATAAATGTATGTAGGCATTTCAGGTCTGATCTTTTCTATGAAGGCACTAGTGCATCATAAAACAGCAGGAATTAATTATCAATTCAGGGAAACATGATTATCCAATTATCATTATTATTATTATTTAATATTTGTATGTAGGTAGCACTTAGATGTCCTAGTCAGGGAATGGGTCCCCAATACACTGGGCACTGTATGCACATATAATAAAGACCAAACAGCTTACAGTCTACATACTACATCCTTGTCCTTACAGAAGCAGGAATTGGCAGCTGAGGACCAGGACATCCCTTGGGGGTGCCAGTGCATTGATAGACCTGTTGTATCATGTGAGGTACCAATATGCCAGAAGACGTGCTGAAGCTTAGTGAGGGTTCAAGTGCCATAGCTCTTGAGGCACTGACGATTCCAGAGGAGTAGAGCAGGGTGAACATTTTGGGAGGATGCTTCTTTTTGATGAAGAATGCAGATTCAGATCAACTGAAACATTTAGCCAACTCACGCTGAATTCAACACATTGTTTCATTAGAAACCCTGCCGCTCCACCCCACCCCTCACCAAAAAAAAGTTGAAATGTTTTCTTTTGACATTTTCAAAAGTAAATGTTTGACTTCTAGATTCAAAATGACTTTTCTTTTTGAATTTTCCTTCAATTTTATTTAATTATTTTAAAAAAGATAAAGAAAAACTCCAAAGTGAAATTAAACAAATGTTTCATTTGACCAGAAACAAAAAATATTTGACATATTCAGTTCACCAGAACAAAAAATAAAACTCATTTTGGGTGACCCAAAACAATTTTTTCTAAAATTTTACAGTTCCAAAAAATCAGTTATTCTCACAGTTCTAAGGAGGAGAGTGAAGGACTCAAGGCAGTGGAGGCTGATGAAGCAGTCCAGCTGCCTATGCAGCACTGTATTAGCCAGTGATATTACCTGTGCATCACTGGGGTCAGCAAGAAGCCTGCACTCTGAGGCAGTAAAGATGCAAGTATGTGGGAACTGGTGAGGTGCTTGTGCACCCAAGTTACTTAAGGTACTGTTGAGCTAAGGCACCTAGAGGCTGAGATAGAGGTGGCATTGGTGTCCCAGGGCAATGAAGGTGCTGGTACATGAAGTACTTAAGGTGCTTGTTAGCTGAGTTGTCTGTCCACTAGAGCAGGGGTGTTTCTATGTGGAGGTGGGAGGAGGCATCGGTATGTCAAGAAATGGAGGCGTGGGTACATCACATCTCACAAGGTGCCAGTGAGCCAAGGCATTTGTGCACAGAGTTATTCAAGGCACCAAGGGTGGAGGTGCATGGTTGCATTGAACGGCTGAGGCAATGGAGCGCCTGTGTTCCAACAGGAACATTGGTGTCTAAGGACTAGATCTGGTTCATCAAGGCAAAAGTCTACCCTGATAAACCAGTCTTGGCCCAGCAGAGCCTCACAGCTAAGTCGCTATCACAGTGCAAGAAGCAGCTGTTATCAACACATCAAGTTCAGCCATCAGAGAACCGATAGAAGAGAAATAAAATAGAAAAACACAACAAAAAAATTATCAGCAAATACTGATGAACTGAAAATGCGCTGAATAATTGAAAATAGCATGGGGAAATTTTGATTCAGAGACAGGAACTGGTAGCAAGACAAGTTCACAGGACTGCTAGCTATGGGAATAGCTAACACCCAAGCCTTAGGCAGTAGCCACAAAGAAGAAAGCCGACTTGCTAAACAGCTGGTACCTCGGGCAAGCCTTAGAAAGACTAAATTAATATTTCAGTGCAAGTGATACCAAGAGCTGAAGGGAAGAGGAAGCTTCAGATTAATGAGGCTGACTGGGAGTTAAGGAAATAATGACAAAAAGCAGGGACAGCAGCAACAAGAGCTAGAGCTGCGTGAGAACCGTTGGCAGCAGCTCCTGGGGTAAGCTTCCTCACTGATCACAGCTGAAAAGTTGCTGTCTGAAGTGTTCTTGGGCCTGCAATACCTGAGGTTAGAGCATGCTTAGTAGGACAAAAAGCCCACAAGTCAGCCTGCAGATCCTCAGAGGGTCACAAATGTCAAGAACCAGGCAGTTTCACGAGCTGATTTGCACTGGAGGATGAAACACAAGAGTGACAGTCCTGCACTGATCAAATCATTAGAGAAATTAAATTGACACCCAAAAAGTAAATTTATGAACCCAGAATAAACTGAAAAAATCCAGGAAATGAAGATCTCATTTTATGTAAATTTACTTTTTTTAATAGCTCTTTTGCCGTGAAAAAGATGCCCAGATTTTGACCAGCTGAGAGCTACATTAGCAACTTGCCCAGATCCCCAGGGCCAAGCTAATCTACTTAAAAGGAGTAGACTGCAGCCATCTTTAATACAGATGTGTGTTCTTAGGCAACTAAAGATCCTGACATGCAATGCTATATCTTGATCCAAACAGCCTTCTGTTCAAATTGGTATGGAATACTTCTTCTGGGATCCCCATATGCCTCTCCTTCACAAATTGTGGGCCACACTTGCTCACCTCTGAAGTAGAAGAAAGAAAAGAAGAGAGTCCAAATAGCTCTGAAATTTTAACAGGTTCCTCAGCAAAGTATTAGAATCATATTTACAACTTTATGCAGATCCAAGATTATGCAGAGATACTCAGAAGAAAAATTAAATGAGGAAACAAGAACAAATGTTCATGCATAGTTTATCATTCATGCCAGTCTAGAAAAGCATATTATACCCCAAAGAAAGAAACTGTAACTCAAGCGCATAGCAGTATATTTATTGTTTTCCTGCAAAGTAATTATCCATCACCGCATCATAATATAACCCCATAAAGTAAGATTCTTTTACACTGAAGTATTACAGAAAGGTAATACCTTCCAAGATGTTTTACAGCCCTACATTCTACAATTTCCAGGTTTAAGCAAAAAGAAAAATGCAAGATAAATAAGAAATTCACATTTCTGACCATTAAGGCAAGCCATGTACATTCAATAAAACATTCTTTTAAAACCAATATCATCAAAAATAGTCTGAACACAAGGATCAAAGTTTAAAACCTAAGTTGATTGGCACCTCCAACTCCTCATGGATAAATTCTTTACAGCCTTATTTCTCACCTAAGAATAGTCATACCATATCAAACCAACAGTCCATCCAAACTAGTACCCTGTCTCTTATGGTAGCCATGACCTTATCCTATAAGGAAAGATGTAAACTCACCTCCCTAATAGACAATTGTGCAACAACGTGCTTCAGGAAGTTAGAGGTTGGCTTATGTCCAGAAGCATGAGAATAGATATCTGTTAAACATTTTTATCTTAGCTAGTGTAACTGGGGACTGCATCTTGACATGGTGGAAAGAGTTGTGTGTTCCAATGACCTTGAGAGCTGTGCTGGTAGGAGCTTTAACTCCTGGTAGGGCCACTCAAGCCAGACAGACCAGAGGGGAAGGACCAGATGAAAAGCAGTGTACATGGCAACTGGCTGAAACCAAGTGCTGAGCAGCATTCAAGTGACTTAGCAAACCTCAGGAAAATGCCAACAGTTTCAGTGAGATGAGTGCCTGGGAAGGTTAGTGGGAACCCCAATGGAAGAGGTACCATCAAAAGATGGAAGAATTAAATCAATGTATTAACTAATGGCAGCCACAAACTAGAGGAACGACAATGGAAAACAACTCTCTGTAATTTCTCCCATGAGATTTTTCATGGCAGAACAAAGGAAAAGGCAAACCTTTAATCCACATGCGGTGTGGTGGACAGAGACCCTCCCATATTAGAAGATGCAACAAACTATGCTCGAGAGGAGGTTCTGGTAAGAGTACTGGTTGTGATTATGATGGTGCTGTATGAAATCTGTCAGAAAGTACAGTGCCTGATGTTTGCATCAAAGAAAAGTGTGATCTGAACCTTCTTAAATGAATTATCAGAGTAGGAACATGGAGTCTGAGGAGTACGTAGGAAGGGAAGCCCACCATTGTGACCAAAGAATTGGAAAGATAAAAGACAGACAGCTGCGGAATCTCTGTGCTATGATGAAATGTCAGGGGCCATTTCATGACAATGGATGGATATGGATGGAGTGCTACTAAGGAATGCTAAGTGCTACTATCTGAGAAAATGAGTGAAAATGGAGTCACATTTGTCTTATCCAAGGAGACGGCAACATGTGGGCTTGGGTATAACCCAATCAGTGATAGAATAATTACAATTCATCTTCAGGTCAAGCCAGTCAACATGTCGATCATACAGGTTTACAGTCCTACAACTGCAGCTGACAATTATGGGGCTGATGAGTTCTATGAACAGTTTGAGGAGACACTCATTAAAACATCTAGCAAAGATATCTCCCTTGTAACTGAGGAATTGAATGGGAAAGTTGGAAGCGTAAGCTCTCATTAAGAAGTAATGGGAAACAATGGTCTGGATTTATCCAATGAGAAAGGAAAACATTTAGTTGAATCTGTGCCCAACAGACTCATATAAAAAGAGCTGCAGCGCAGAGCAGAGAACAGTTGTTGCCTGCTGCTGGAGGAGCGTGGCTGGTGTTCCTCGCTGGCTGAGGAAGCTTCATGGCTGTGAACAAAGCAGTTGCCAGCAAGGACCAAAGGAGCAAAGAAGGTCAAAGACTTCAGCCCTACGGTGAGGGTGAAGTGTTCATAAAGGTGTTGAGGCTGAGGGAAAGTGGCCTAGGGAATTGTAGCAGCAATGTAGATTAGTTAAAGGGATGCTGCTATTCGTAAGGTCCCTGGACTAGGACCCAGAGAAGTGGGTGGGCCCAGGTCCCCCACATTAGCCATTGGGGAAGGGGCTTGAATATTGAACTGTAATACTCTCCCAAAGGTGGACCTGAACTGTTTAGTGTCCCAGCTGGAGGGCTGTACCAGAAAAGTCCAGAGGGGCAAAGACATTGCCTCCAGGGAGGAATGTCTCGATACCAGGGCTGGGACTGCTTAAACACAGAGCCCAAAGAAAGCTACAAGAAGAGGCCAACTGAGTCCTGGAATAGGCCCCTGTTGGACTATATACCCTGGAAGGGGGTTGTATTTCACGTTCAGACAGTGTGAGACTCAGCTGGAGGGCTGAGTCATGGAAGACCTACTGCAATTAGAGTGATAATGCAGGCACACACATTCGGCCAAGGGGGTGAATCATAACCTAGTCCCAGATTTGGACCTTAGCGTACAAAATCTGGGGGTTAGCATGAAAACCTCCAAGCTTAGTTACCAGCTTGGACCTGGTAAAGCTGCCACCACCCAAAAAATTAGAGTGTTTTGGGGCACTCTGGTCCCCCCAAAAACCTTCCCTGGGGACCCCAAGACCCAAATCCCTTGAGTCTCACAACAAAGGGAAATAAACCTTTTCCCTTCCCCCCTCCAGGTGTTCCTGGAGAGACACACAGACGCAAGCTCCGTGAATCTAAACAGAGGGATTCCACCCTCCCCGTTTCCAGCCTTGGAAATCAGAAGTACCGAGAGCTAATCTCTCCTCCCCCCTCACCCAGAGGGAATGCAAAGTCAGGCTAGTAAATCTAACACACACAGATTTCCCCCTGACTTCTTCCTCCCACCAATTCCCTGGTGAGCACAGACTCAATTCCCTGGAGTTCCCCACTAAAGAAAAACTCCAACAGGTCTTAAAAAGAAAGCTTTATGTAAAAAGAAAGAAAAATACATAAAAAATGGTCTCTCTGTATTAAGGTGACAAATACAGGGTCAATTGCTTAAAAGGAATATGAATAAACAGCCTTATTCAAAAAGAATACAATTCAAAACACTCCAGCAACTACACCATGTAAATACAAAAGAAAAAAAACAATAACCCCTATTGTTTTTATGATCTCTGTACTCACAACTTGGAAACAGAAGATTAGAAAAGCAGGAAATAGAGAAATCCTTCCCATAGCCGAGAGGGAGATAGGCACAAGAACAAGAACAAAGGACTCACACACAAACTTCCCTCCACCCAGATTTGAAAAAGTCTTGTTTCCTGATTGGTCCTCTGGTCAGGTGTTTCAGATTACTTCTTTCCAGGTGAAAGAGATGTTAACCCTTAGCTATCTGTTTATGACACGCCCCCCAAATTGCAGACAGTGGGGAAGCTCACTGGCGGCGATTTCCTCCTAGAACTTGAAACTAAACAGATTAATACAACACATGCACCATTACATATACCACTAAGTATATAACTAACAGACTTCTACAATTTAAGAACACTTTTTAACTACTGGTTTCTGGGAAACTCTCACGGGAGAGTGCATTCGCTACTTTGTTAGAAGCTCCTGAGATGTGCTGAATTTCAAAATTAAAATCTTGGAGAGCTAAACTCCAACGAAGAAGTTTTTTGTTGTTCCCCTTGGCAGTATGAAGCCACTTTAGTGCAGCATGGTCAGTTTGTAGCTGGAACCGCCGTCCCCAAACATATGGGTGTAGCTTTTCCAGGGTGTACACAATGGCATAGCATTCCTTTTCACTGACTGACCAGTGACTTTCCCTCTCAGACAGTTTCTTGCTGAGAAACACGACAGGATGGAAGTTGTGACCCGTTGCTTCCTGCATGAGAACTGCTCCTATACCACGCTCAGATGCATCCGTGGTTACTAGGAATGGCTTGTCAAAGTTCGGGGCCCTGAGCACAGGGTCAGACATGAGCGTCGCATTAAGCTGGGTAAAGGCTGGGTAAAGGCTTTTTGACACTTATCAGTCCAGTTAACTGCATTTGGCTGGGTCTTTTTGGTCAGGTCGGTCAGTGGGGCAGCGATTTGGCTGTAGTGTGGTACAAATCGCCTGTAGTACCCGGCCAAGCCTAAGAAGGATTGGACCTGTTTCTTTGACCTTGGGACAGGCCACTTTTGGATAGCATCCACCTTGGCCTGTAGGGGGTTTATGGTTCCTCGACCCACCTGGTGCCCCAGGTAAGTCACTCTGTTTTGGCCTATTTGACACTTTTTGGCCTTAACAGTTAGTCCGGCCTGCCTGATGCGCTCAAAGACCTTTTCCAGGTGTAGTAGGTGTTCGAGCCAGGAGTCTGAAAAAATGGCCACATCATCGAGGTAGGCAACTGCATATTCTCCCAGTCCTGCTAGTAGACCATCTACCAGCCTCTGGAAGGTGGCGGGTGCATTTCGAAGGCCGAAAGGAAGGACATTAAATTCATACACTCCCGCATGGGTGACGAATGCTGACCTCTCCTTGGCAGGTTCATTTAGCGGTACTTGCCAGTACCCCTTGGTTAAGTTTATTGTAGAGATGAACTGGGCACATCCCAGCTTCTCCAATAGCTCATCGGTGCGTGGCATTGGATAGTTGTCCGGACGAGTTACTGCATTTAGCTTACGGTAGTTCACACAAAAGCGTATTTCCTCATGTGGTTTGGGTACCAGAACCACTGGAGATGCCCATGCACTGGTAGATGAGCGGATTATACCCATCTGTAGCATGTTCTGGATTTCCCATTCTATAGCAGCTTGGGCATGAGGAGACACCCGGTAGGGTGGGGTTCTAATTGGGTGAGCATTACCTGTGTCAATGGAGTGGTATGTCCGTTCAGTCCGTCCTGGGGTGGCTGAGAACAATGGGGCGAAGCTAGTGCACAGCTCCTTGATTTGTTGCCGCTGCAGACTTTCCAGGGTGGTTGAGAGGTTCACCTCTTCCACGCCACCATCTTTTTTCCCTTCGTAGTAGACACCGTCAGGCCACTCAGCATCATCTCCCTGGACTGTAAACTGACAAACCTGTAAGTCTCTGGAATAGAAAGGCTTGAGAGAATTAACATGGTACACTCTGGGCTTTAGTGAGGAATTGGGAAATGCTATGAGGTAGTTCACAGTTCCCAGGCGCTCTTGGACCGTGAACGGCCCTTCCCATGATGCTTCCATCTTATGGACCTGTTGCGCCTTCAAGACCATAACCTGGTCTCGTACCGTGAAGGAACGTTCTCTGGCATGTCTGTCATACCAGGCCTTTTGCTCTTCCTGAGCATCCTTTAGGTTCTCTTTAGCAAGGGCTAAGGAGTGTCGGAGAGTGCTTTGTAGGTTGCTTACAAAGTCCAGAATGTTAGTTCCTGGAGAAGGCGTAAACCCCTCCCATTGCTGCTTTACCAACTGTAATGGCCCCTTAACCTCGTGACCATACACAAGTTCAAACGGTGAAAACCCTAAACTGGGATGTGGTACAGCCCTGTAGGCAAACAGCAACTGCTGCAACACTAGGTCCCAATTATTGGAGTGTTCGTTGACAAATTTACGTATCATGGCCCCCAAAGTTCCATTAAACCTTTCCACCAGGCCATTGGTTTGATGGTGGTACGGGGTGGCAACCAAATGGTTCATCCCATGAGTTTCCCACAGTTTTTCCATGGTCCCTGCCAGGAAATTAGATCGTGAATCTGTAAGGATGTCGGAGGGCCAACCTACCCTGGCAAAAATGTCTGTTATGGCCAGGCACACAGTGTTAGCCCTGGTGTTGCCTAGAGCTACAGCTTCCGGCCATCGGGTAGCAAAGTCCACGAAAGTCAGTACATACTGCTTTCCTCTGGGCGTCTTTTTTGGGAAAGGACCCAGAATATCCACAGCTACTTGCTGAAATGGGACCTCAATTATGGGGAATGGCTGGAGAGGGGCCTTGACCTGGTCTTGGGGTTTTCCCACTCTTTGGCATACCTCACAAGACCGGACATACTTGGCAACGTCCTTGCCCATCCCCTCCCAGTGGAAGGACTTCCCTAACCGGTCCTTGGTTCTGTTCACCCCAGCATGGCCACTGGGATGATCATGGGCTAAGCTTAAGAGCTTCCCTCGGTACTTAGTTGGAACCACCAACTGTTTTTGCAGCTGCCATTCTTCCCGGTGTCCACCAGAAAGAATTTCCTTGTATAAAAGTCCTTGGTCTATAACAAACCGGGATTGATTAGAAGAGCTGAGAGACGGTGAGGTGCTCTGTGCCGCCGCCCAAGCTTTCTGAAGGCTGTCATCTGCTTCCTGCTCAGTCTGGAACTGTTCTCTTGAGGCTGGGGTCACCAGTTCTTCCTCAGACTGTGGACTTGGGCTTGGTCCCTCTGGAAGCGATGTAGGTGATGGGGTTGTTTCCGTTGCTGGTGAACCGCTCTCCGCTGGTGCACCTGAGGGTATTTCAGGCTCTGGCTGAGCCTTTTGGGTATGGCTGTCTGTTGCTTCTGCCAGTTTTGGCTCGCTGGCGCCCTCTGGCGTTGAGTTTGAAGATGTGGTTGCACTTGCTGGTGCTGGTTGCTGTTCCAGTTCCGGGTCTGGGACTGGAGGTGCTGTGGCTGTTTCAGTGGTTGGCATGGAATCCGGGTCCACTACCTCTGTCTGGGTCTCTAGTAACACAGATGGGGCGTCTGTGGACGGCTCAGGAACAGGAATGGGTCTGGAAGCTTGCCTGGTTTGGCTACGTGTAACCATTCCTACTTTCTTGGCCCGCTTCACCTGGTTGACCAAGTCTTCCCCCAGTAGCATGGGGATAGGATAATTGTCATAGACTGCGAAAGTCCACATTCCTGACCAGCCTTTGTACTGGACAGGCAGTTCAGCTGTAGGCAAGTCTACAGCTTGTGACATGAAGGGGTAAATTGTCACTTGGGCCTTTGGGTTGATGAATTTGGGGTCTACGAAGGATTGGTGGATAGCTGACACTTGTGCCCCCGTGTCTCTCCACGCAGTAACCTTCTTTCCGCCCACTCTCAAATTTTCCCTTCGCTCCAAGGGTATTTGAGAGGCATCTGGGCCTGGGGATCTTTTGGGTGATGGTGGTGTAATGAACTGCACTCGGATGGCGTTCTTTGGACAGTTGGCCTTGATATGTCCCAGTTCATTACACTTAAAGCATCTTCCATCTGATGGGTCACTGGGTCGAGGTGAGTTACTGGAGACTGGTGAGGTTGAAGGGTAGGGTATCTGTGGCTTTACTTGCGTAGTATGTGGGGTGTTTGGCTGTCCTTGGAGGGTTTATGGTCGGTGTGCCCCCTGGGGTATTCATTCCCCTTGACAGTAGCTTTCTTGCTTTCTGCCACTTCCATCCATTTGGCTTCAATCTTCCCCGCCTTAGTGAGATTTTTGGGTTTTCCATCTTGTATGTACCGTGTTATGTCCTGAGGAACACCATCCAGGAACTGCTCCATTTGTATGAGGAAGTGCAGTTCTTCCAAGGATTTAACATTGTGTCCTGATATCCAGGCCTCATAATTTTTCCCAACGTAGTAGGCGTGTTTGGGAAATGACACATCTGGTTTCCACTTTTGGGTTCTGAAACGCCGACGGGCATGATCCGGGGTGATCCCCATTCTGTATCTGGCCTTGGTTTGAAAAAGTTTATAGTTGTTCATGTTCTCCTTAGGCATTTCAGCTGCCATCTCTGCTAAAGGTCCACTGAGCTGTGGCCTCAATTCTACCATGTACTGGTTTTCAGGGATGCTGTACCCAAGACAGGCGCTTTCAAAATTTTCCAAGAAGGCCTCAGTGTCATCACCTGCCTTGTACGTGGGAAATTTTCTGTGATGTGGAACCATAATTGGCGAAGGGTTGTTAGGATTGGCTGGAGCCTGTTGCTTAGCCTTTTCTAATTCCAGGGTTTGGTGGTGTGCCTCCCTCTGGAGTTCTGTCTGTCTTTTGTGGGATGGATCTTCTTCTTCTTGTTTCCTTCTGTGTGCCACCTCTTCTTCTTCTTGTTTACGTCGGTGGGCCACTTCTTCTTCTAGTTTTCTTTTGTGGGCTGCCTCTTTGGCTGCTTGTTCTCTTTTGTAGGCTGCCAGTTTGATGCTTTCTTCCTTTTCTTTCAGCTCCACCTCTTTTTGTCTTTTTTCCAGTTGTCGCCTGTGTTCAGCTTCTTTGATTTGTTCTTCTGCCTCCCTTTTTTCCTAGGAAGTCATGGTTCCTGTTTTCTTGTGTTGGGGTGCCCTCTGGTGTTTATTGTCTGAACTGCAGGCTCTGTTGCCTCCTGGCGTCTGCCTAGCAACAGTGCCTTTTTCCCTTTCTTCCTCTAGCTAATCTTTTCAATGTAAAGTAAACCAGAAAAACCACTTTATTTGCATGTGTATAGTGCTGGTATTTGACTCCTAATGGGAGTGCTATTGTGTGACAAAAGACCCGTAATAGTTACTTAATGGTTGCTTGCTTAATATGCAAGCCAGAAACTGCAAGAGAGAGCAGAAAAAAAATTATCTCTGGTTCCTTTTAAAACCAAACCGTTCCTCTCTGCTTAAAAGCCCCTAGCAGAGAAAAGAAAAATATAATATTCCTACTGGCTTCTGGATTCTATCTTTCCCATAAACGCTGCCACTCATATCATAACCTAGTCCCAGATTTGGACCTTAGCGTACAAAATATGGGGGTTAGCATGAAAACCTCCAAGCTTAGTTACCAGCTTAGACCTGGTAAAGCTGCCACCACCCAAAAAATTAGAGTGTTTTGGGGCACTCTGGTCCCCCCAAAAACCTTCCCTGGGGACCCCAAGACCCAAATCCCTTGAGTCTCACAACAAAGGGAAATAAACCTTTTCCCTTCCCCCCTCCAGGTGTTCCTGGAGAGACACACAGACGCAAGCTCCGTGAATCTAAACAGAGGGATTCCACCCTCCCCGTTTCCAGCCTTGGAAATCAGAAGTACCGAGAGCTAATCTCTCCTCCCCCCTCACCCAGAGGGAATGCAAAGTCAGGCTAGTAAATCTAACACACACAGATTTCCCCCTGACTTCTTCCTCCCACCAATTCCCTGGTGAGCACAGACTCAATTCCCTGGAGTTCCCCACTAAAGAAAAACTCCAACAGGTCTTAAAAAGAAAGCTTTATGTAAAAAGAAAGAAAAATACATAAAAAATGGTCTCTCTGTATTAAGGTGACAAATACAGGGTCAATTGCTTAAAAGGAATATGAATAAACAGCCTTATTCAAAAAGAATACAATTCAAAACACTCCAGCAACTACACCATGTAAATACAAAAGAAAAAAAAACAATAACCCCTATTGTTTTTATGATCTCTGTACTCACAACTTGGAAACAGAAGATTAGAAAAGCATAGCCGAGAGGGAGATAGGCACAAGAACAAGAACAAAGGACTCACACACAAACTTCCCTCCACCCAGATTTGAAAAAGTCTTGTTTCCTGATTGGTCCTCTGGTCAGGTGTTTCAGATTACTTCTTTCCAGATGAAAGACGTTAACCCTTAGCTACCTGTTTATGACAGGGTGCTCATGAGAAGTGAGTGCCACCCTCGCTAGAGGGTCTGACCACCATCAACTGATAGCTTCAAACATAAAATTTAAAAAAATAAGACATTTGGCAAGTCCACTGTGTTTGGATCTGTCTAGAATCAACAAAAGCTATGTGACTTCTGTACAGAATGGGTTTCAGTAGATATTTTGAAATGTATACTTTGGCAGCTTTGAGCATGGAAATTTTAATTTTATTACAAAGAGTGAAAAAGAATGGCTTGGAGACTCAGGAATGTAGGAGAGAATACAAGGAACTTAGAAGACAGATCCAAAGGCATATTACACAAGATAAGAGTAAATACACCAGAGCAAAATGTGAGAACTTGAAAGCTAGAAAGAGCAATAATACAAAATGTATATTTACAGTGGTTAGACTTGTTACCAGAAAATTTTCCCTGCAATTGAACATAATAAAAGGTCATGATGGCAAAATCTTCATTGAAGGTGATGATAGCAGACACTGGTGGAGAGATTACAGTGTCAATCTATGTGCCTCATTAGAGCCACTCACAATACAGGATGACATAAAGGACAGTATGGAGCCAGAGCCATCGGTCCTGGGAGAGAAGTGGTGTGTACTATTATGAAAATGAAGCTGGGGAAAACACCAGCACAACTGTTAGGGAGGTCTGGTTCCACCTCTAAGAAACCTCCAGTTGAGACACTCTCATAGCCTAGAAAGTTATTAGCTCATTAAAGAAAATTAAACATTAAGACTAGGGTGACCAGAACAGCAAGTGTGAAAAATCGGGACAGGGGGTTAGAGGTAATAGGAGCCTATATAAGAAAAAGACCCAAAAATTGGGAGTATCCCTATAAAATCAGGACATCTGGTCACCCTAATTAAAACTAAATAGAAAATCTTCCTGAAGAGCATGGAATTCAATGAACAAACTTTGAGTGCCAATTACTCATTCAATATCGTGTCCACCCATGTTGACATTGCTTGTGAATGTATGCAGGGGCACGTACTGTGCCAGATGACAATTTTCTGTTGTTTATTTATGCATGTTGACCTGATGACATTGCTAGTTTTCATGCCTGAAGGAGTAGACTGAGATTATTGCTGCCGAGACTTGGCTTCCTGTGAAGGGTCTGTATAGTGAGGAGGCCACTCTTTGAAGTAAGAAATTTTCCCAGTTAGAAAGGTCGAGTCCTTGACCATCATGGTAGAAGGCACATTTATCTTCAGTAGTAACACCAGCATAAACTTGAACTGGTACTCACTGAGGAAACTTCTGGCTTTATAAAATTTAGGCCAGGAGAAGAAAGAAATTTAGGCCAAGAAGCCCCTTACTGCTGGACGGATCTTCCACATCTGGTCTACTGTCCCTCTTATTACTTATCATATCCCCCCTTAGTCTCCTCTTTTCCAAACATACCCAGTTCCTTCACCTTTATTCATGTGGCTTGAATTCCATCTCTTTGATCATCATTTCTGTCTGGATCCTTTCCAGTTTCTCTACATCCTTTCTATACATTGGTGACCAAAATTGGACACAGTACTCCAGGTGAGGTCTAACCAGCTCTGAGTAGAGCGGTACTATCACCTCACATGACTTGAATGCTATGCCTCTATTAATGCAACCTAAAATTGCATTTGCTTTTTTTGTAACAGCATCACATTGCTGACTCATGTTGAGGTTGTGATCCATCACAACTCCCAGATCCTTCTCAGCAATGCTGCTGCCAAGCCAGTTATTTCACATTCTATATTTGTACATTTGGTTTTTCTTCTCTAACTGTATCACCTTACATTTGCCTTTGTTGAATTTCATTTTGTTGTCTTTAGCCCAGTTGTCCAATTTATCAAGATCCCTGTGAATTTTAGCTCTATCCTCCAAAGTGTTGGCAACCTCCCCACAGCGTAGGTGAATGTTTTCACTTTTATTTGCTTGTAACCATTTTGAACTTAATTTCTTTTGCTTGGCATCACTTAACCTATGTCCTATTGTTAATAAATTTGTAGATGGGTTTTTTAATTCTAAATCAACTCAGTGCTGTCTTTGAACGGAAAGGTTTATTTACCCCAGTTAATAAATTGTCATGTGGTTTTTGTCTCTTTAAAGGAATAAACCAACCTTATTATTTCGCTGAACTGTTCAGTAGAAGGCTGGACAGTGGAGAGCACAGGGTTTGTAGAAAATTTGGGACTGGGGGTGTGTTGGAGTGACCCTGCAAGTAGTAACCCAGGTTGGCTGAAGCCAGAGTGGGGCTGTAGACTGGCTGCTGGGATCAGAGCTATTGAACCAGGGCTCTCTAGCACATAGACACTAATGGTGTGACCTGCATGCTGGTAGGCTGGCTGTGAACACCTCAGGCTGGGAACTAAAGCAGCAAAACAATTTAAGGCACCCAGGCTTGCAGGGAAAATCGTAACACAACCCCTTACTGGTCTGGATTGAACCCCACCGCCATGACAACTGTGGCATCTTAAAATGTACAAAGGTTTGAATTGCTGAAAGCTTCGTTTTATCAAGTGTGACCGATGGATACAAATCATGGGAATTTAATGCTGCTGACAAGAAGAAAATTGACACCTTTAAGAGGGCATGCTGGCAAAGACTTTTGCCTATCTCCTGGATGGAAAAGAAAATGAATCCTTATGTTAGAAGCATTATTGGAGAGAAGCAGACTCTATCATAAATCAACACATGCAAACTTATGTTCTTTGGTCACATTAGGGCATAGAAATGGAAATAATCTTTAGAAAGTTCTCATGCAAGGATTCATGGCTCCCCATCCTAGCCTTCAGAACCAGAGCTCCAGCCCAGGTTATACCTTCAAGGTGCTGTGTATACAGCTCTTTTTAGAGCACTAGCATGGGCCCTGCTACCCTTAGTCTGTTGACCCAGGGTGGGAGGATCACTAAAAATCTGTAGACACAATCTTAGCTCTCTGTGCCTCAGTTCTCCATCTGTAAAATGGAGATAATAGTAATTTCCTACGTCACAAGGGTGTTGTGAGGATAAATACATTAATGGTATTCAGATCCTCTGGTAATGGGGTCCATAAATAATTACCTTAGATAGAAATGTCTAGCCTTTTTAATCCTGTAAACTCTTTGCCTCAATAATGTCTTGAAACAGCGAGTGCCACATTCTGTAAAAAGGCATTTCCTGTTATCGGTTTTAAACTGAGATATTGATTTAATTGTATGTGCCCTTGTTCTGAGAAACAATTAAATCAGAGCACCTTTCTGACCTCCTCTAAACCATTCACTTCACCTCGTATTCATCTCTGAATCTCCATAAATACCCTAGTCTTTTTAATCTCTCCACATATGGAAGTCTTTCCAAGCCTCTAATCATTTTCATTGCCATTCTCTGGACTTGTCCATTTCATCAATATCCTAACTGAGACAGCATGCCTAGAAATTAACATAGTATTCAAGATGAAGGGACACCATCAATTCATAGAATAGATTCATAATATTTTCAGTACTATGCTCAATCCCTTTCTTGTAGTTGTTGGATTCTCATGTCACTTCAACAGCTGAGTGTTCAACCAGTGTCGACTTGAGTTATGGGTTGTTTTTATGGCTTTCTTCTCACATAAGAAGCCAGCCCACTCCTTTACCAGCCCCTCTGAGATGCTAGGTATATACTTGAGCAGCTAGCCCCTCCCACCACTTGTCCCCCCACAACTACACTCTATTTCTTGCACAGAGTTAGTATAGATATCTTCTTGAGCTCAAAATTACACCCCCAGTTCAAAGTGTAGATGTACCTTAATGTGTATGAATGGATGAAATTACTGGAACCAATCTGCATTATTTTGCATTTAGCTGAACCGTATTTCATCTGCCATCACATTTCTCATTTGCATAGTTTTCTTTGGTCCTTCTGAAACTGCTAATATTCTTCTATAAAACATGAGGACTTAATATTTTGTATCATTCACAAATTTTGATGCCTCATCTTCCAGCTCGCTAATATATTAAATAATCCCAATTTTAGCATGGACCTGGAAAATATCTTGGGATAGAGACTCTAGTAGAAATCAAATTAAATAAAGCCCCGTATTATCATCCTCCCCTGATCAGCCCTATACTGGAACCTTATACCTGTCCCTCCCTCTTGTTCAGCACGAGAGTCTCAAACTTCTTCAAGAAATTCCTAGAGGCTTCTAAATTTTCCATTTCTGACTGATCTTTTTCAAAAGTTTTCTTATCGAGTTATCCTCATTTATGTTTCAAGACCACAGAATTGTATCTGATTTAGAAGCAACTGGAGAAGTCAGCTGTTGTGTGCTTATCAGTTTTAGTTGCAGCTGCTTTTTCAATAAATCTGTGTTCTCCAGCTTGGTTTTATATATGGGTATCCTTTTAAACACAACTCAATCTAGGTTTTAAAAAAAAATCTTATCAAAGGGGAGTCTTAAATTTTGACTCCTCTCATCTTTAGAAATAAGGGCCAAATTTTCAAAACTCCCAGCCTACACTGAACATACAAAACTGGTATAGACAAATGTAATTAGCAGAGTTAAGTACATAATTACCTTTTCTTGCACCCTAAAATAGTCTTGTACTTCTCAACTCAGTCAGAATATGTCAACCATATTAGAAGCCAAATTTCACCCCAGAAAGATCTGAGGCTAATAATCTACTATGTTGTTCCCACACAGAGAAACTCCTAGTAGATGCAAATTCCCCTATGATCAAAGACCCCTATGGGCCTGTCTAAATCAGAATGAAAGGTCTGTTCTACAATATTTTAACTAACATTTTAAAACTCTAGCATAAACAGGGCAAATTGTATTTTAGCTGGAAGAGATGAACCCTATGCTGTCCTACAGAATTCATCTCTACACGTTGTCCTAACTATATCAGGATTTTAAAATGTTAATTGAAATATGTTCACTAATAAGTTTTAAAAACAAATCTTTTATATTAATTTAGACATATTTTCTAATAAATGAGGCAAACCTGGAGAGGGAAAAGAATGACATTTCAACCTTCATTCTAAAGGTCCTGTATTTTTTGATGTAACATTGTTTTGACATTTAAAAATGATTAAATATCTATAAATCCAAAAGTATGACTAACTACAAAATAAAGATTACCCTACTTTAACAAAATCTCTCTCATCTCTTTATTTCAGATACTTTTCATTCAGACAAATGTGCTAAGTCCTACTTTAAAAAATGAATACATACATAACTGGCATATTTCAGTTTTCTATAGAAAGAAGGTACAAATATGTTTCCTTATTTTACACTGCAGTAAAGGTGGCCACATCTGCTCACCTCAGAAAGCTGATGGATGTTCACATACTATATTATGGTATATATTTCAGGGTGAAATTTTAACTGCTTGGGTGTCACATTTTAATTCAATATAGCTGAAACAGGGAGATTAAAATTGTAAAACATTTCCTGCGTTAATTGATTGATGAGTAACAGCTTCCAAGAACTCATTGCCTATATGCCCATGAACTGAAATCCACTCAGATTACCTGAAGTCACAAGAAAAGATAACTAAGTACAACTTCCATCTTGCAGTTTCAATTTTCCAGGCTTTTTCTGGAACTTTAATTTATTGGCTAGAAGCAGCCAGAACAGTCATTTCCATAAAACAACTCTTAGACTCTGAGTCAGGAATGATTACTGGAAAATACTTTCCTCACTGTTTTTCCGAAGAACATTAATGATAGTAAAAAGAATGAGGAGTACTTGTTGCACCTTAGAGACAAATGTATTTGAGCATAAGCTTTCATGGGCTAAAACCCACTTCATCAGATGCATGCAGTGGAAAATACAGTAGGAAGATATATATATACACACAGAGAACATGAAAAAATGGGTGTTGCCATACCAGCTATAATGAGACTAATCAATTAAGGTGGGCTATTATCAGAAGGAGAAAAAAATGTTTGTAGAGATAATCAGGATGGCCTATTTCCAACAGTTGACAAGAAGAGGTGAGTAAGAGTAGGGGAAAAAATTAGCATGGGGAAACAGTTTTTACTTTGTGTAATGACCCGTCCACTCCCAGTCTTTATTCAAGCCTAATTTAATGGTGTCCAGTTTGCAAATTAATTCCAATTCTGCAGTTTCTCGTTGGAGTCTGTTTCTGAAGTTTTTTTGTTGGAGTATTGTGACTTTGAGGTCTGTAATTGAGTGATCAGGGAGGTTGAAGTGTTTTCCGACTGGTTTCTGAATGTTATCATTCTTGATGTCTGATTTGTGTCCATTTATTCTTTTGCGTAGAGACTGTCTGGTTTGGCCAATGTACATGGCAGTGGGGCATTGCCGGCACATGATGGCATATATCACATTGGTAGATGTGCAGGTGAACGAGCATCTGATAGCATGGCTGATGTGATTAGGTCCTATGATGGTGTCCTCTGAAGAGATATGTGGTCAGAGTTGGCAACTGACTTTGTTGCAAGGATAGGTTCCTGGGTTAGTGTTTTTGTTGTGTGGTGAGTGGTTGCTGGTGAGTACTGGCTTCAGGTTGGGGTGCTGTCTGTAAGCGAGGACTGACCTGTCTCCCAAGAGGGATCATCCTTCAGGATAGGTTGTATATCCTTGATCATGCGCTAGAGAGATTTTAGTTGGGCGCTGAATGTGACGGCTAGTGGCATTCTGTTACTTTCTTTGTTGGGCCTGTCCTGTAGTAAGTGACTTCTGAGTACTCTTCTGGCTTTGTCAATCTGTTTCTTCACTTCAGCAGGTGAGTATTGTCGTTGTAAGAATGCTTGACTGTTACTCACACCTTCTTGTCAACTGTTGGAAATGGACCATCCTGATTATCACTACAAAAGTTTTTTTTTCCTCCTGCTAATAGCCCACCTTAATTGACTACTCTCGTTATAGTTGGTATGGCAACACCCATTTTTTCATGTTCTCCATGTATATATATTTTCCTACTGTATTTTCCACTGCATGCATCCGATGAAGTGGGTTTTAGCCCACGAAAGCTTATGCTCAAATAAATGTGTTAGTCTCTAAGGTGCCACAAGTACTCCTCGTTCTTTTTGCTGATACAGACTAACATGGCTACCACTCTGAAACCTGGTTTTTGAATGTTATAATTCTTGACATCTGATTTGTGTCCATTTGTTCTTTTGCACAGAGACTGTCTGGTTTGGCCAATGTACATGACAGAGGGCATTGCTGGCACATGAAGGCATATATCACATTGGTAGATGTTCAGGTGAACGAGCCTCTGATAGTGTGGCTGATGTAATTAGGTCCTATGATGGTGTCCCTTGAATAGATATGTGAACAGTTAGCAACGGGTTTTCTTGTGAGGATAGGTTCCTGGGTTAGTGTTTTTGTAGTTTGTCAGACAATGGTCACTGGAAATACACATTGCACAGGTACCAATCATAGACACATTGTAAAGGCTTTTAAGCTCCAAGGATAACATTCTTGTAAAGTTAGTTATTGATGTCTCAGTGTCTTCTGCAAGATGAGTTCCCCTGCCCAAAATAGTTCATCCAATTAAAGAGATACTTACTAAAAAGAAAACTGCATAACTGAAGTACAACAACTTGTATATAGTTTGGAGGACAGAATGTGTGTTCCTTGTAACTAACTGTGGATCCACCTCTCACAATTCTGGATAGTTTAAAGATGTTAGATTTATTTTACTCATGAATACCCAGGAAGCACGTAAATGTCAGCCATCTCAGCAAAGGAAATCTAATAGCAAGCAACCAAATAAATTCCCTAAATGGTAAAATTTAAGAGATTTCAGTTTGCAAAAACCAACTAGGACACTGAATAAAGAGTTTAAAGCTTTGAGGCATACTTTACCTTTCTTTAAAAAACAGTAATCAGCTATTTTCAGGACATCTCTACTTATACCACATTCTGGAATGCTACGTAGTTTTACCTGGGTGAAGTTCTCAGTCCCTATGAAGAACTCCCATAGTTTGCATGGGTGAACTATGTCGGAGAACCTTCCCAAAACCCAAATATGCAAGGCATGTGACACCAACACAGTTAGCCTGCAGCTGCTATCCCAGCCCATAGGTTTTAGTAGCAGCCATACCCCTCTACTACAATGTTTGAGGACAGTGGAAATGTACAGTTAATGAACCTACTGCCTATTCTCTTACTTAACCCATAAACTCCCACCTCACTCTCCTGCATTACTCACCCCCACAGATGGACCACCAGAGAGCTTAGTTCAGTGGCATGAGGGTTGCTACAAATTCACTTTTGCAGACTCTCAATGGCCTGTCCCATCTGCACACAAGAAATATCTTGTTTCTACTGTATTTGGCTCTTCACAGGCTGTGGAGCAAGAAGAGGGAGAAAAATGTCTCCCCACTTACCTTTAAAGAAACAGTCAGAAAATAACAAACTGCAGAATTAAATCCAGTGAGAATTTGGTCATTTAACATTACGCTTATGAGGATGTTTTGCTGTTCATACAATTAGAACAAAAAAAATTGTATTCTATCTTTAAAAAAACCAAGACAAACTGTTCAGAACATTGCTGTGCCATCTGACTATGATAATTTTGTCATGAGTGATGGATCATGACTTGTTTTAAGTTTGCCTTGCTCTGTAATTATTACCAACGTCCATATATTCTATGAAGAGTAATTCATTTCCCATTGATGTTGACATCCATCAAGTCTACAGATATAGCTTATTTTTCTGTAATGTTCATAGTAATATCAGGAAATTGATTTCTAAATTATAAATGAGTTGGGCTCACTTGGAATATACTGAGTGGTTTTTAACATACTGGGCTTTTAGACATTGACGTCTAACATAAACAGTAACACAAGGGCGAGGGTTTTGCTGAGCACTGCTAGACCAAACAAAAGGGCAAGAGCAAAAAGTACAGGACCATAACATTACAGAACAGAGCAGCTAAAATGGGATGTCAGAAAAAATTAAAGGCCCAAGAAATCAAGATGCTTAAGAAACGAATGAGGACAATTAAGCTGGTATGGTTCTTTTTTTACGCTTCTGCCATGATGCCTGTAGTAAATAGTCAATTGATAATGCCGAGATGAGTGGCCAGTAGGACTTACTGAGATTATTAATTCTTATTAATACTTCAGATTTCTTTATATTTTAAGAATTATTTTGCCTTGAAACCAGCTAATTGTTCCATACCCAGTATAAGTAACCATGTTTCAATCACTATTACCTTCACACTCCCTTCCTCATCCCCTCCAGCTGTCTCTTTTCATTTTGGCCCTGACCCTTCAATGAGCTCCACGTGGGCACAAAGGTCTGCCTATGCAGAGCTGATAGCAGGAGCAGGCCCTGTATGCTCTTTGAGGCAGAGACTATCATCCAACATATTGGGACCTCTGGGCGCTACGGTAATTCAAACAATAATATCAAAAATAAAATATGTTGCTTTCTCTGCACATAAGCTCCAAAAGGTTTCTAGTGCATTTTTGTCCAAACTCTCTGCATATGTTGGAGTTACCCACACTGTACTATGGTTGCGCTGTTCCCTACTCTGCTCCCTGCTCTGTTATCTTTGGAGATGGTCAGGCATCTTGAAAGGCTCACTGCCCATTTGAGTAACATCTCCACTTCAGGAGACCTCTTAGACAGAGGATCAACACATAGAGGCAAAGAAATCAGTACTGTTAACATTCCAGACCAGGGAAGTTCTTTTTTCAAATCATCACCAATCTCATTTTCTGTTTCTTGTCTGCATTCTAGAAATAATTTTATGTAGCCAAGACACTAATACAGAATTCCCTCAATTATCATCACCAGATTTTTTTTAAAATACAAATATTTTAGTCAGAATGTGGGCAAGCTTAACAAAAAAAAAGCCTTTGAAATAAAATTATTCTTGTCAACATTTAACCTATGAGACACACTAAGTTAAAGTGCTTCTATATTCTTCTTAGCACAGCAAACGGGGTATCTGTTTGAAGATAGCAATGGAATAAGGTGCCACAATATTATCAGCATCATGGTGAGTAATAGACATGTTCTGATGCTAGACAATAATAATGGAAAATGCCATCAATTACAAGAAGAAAATGTATTAATTTACCATCAATTCCAGGAAGGGGGAAAAGATAGAAAACACTATTTAAATCTAATACCTAAGAAAGTTCATAGAATCATAGAACTGGAAGGGACCTCGAGAGGTCTTCTAGTCCAGTTCCCTGCACTCATGGTAGGACTAATTATCTAGACCATTCCTGACAGGTGTTTGTCTAACCTGCTCTTCAAAAGCTCCAATGATGGAGATTCTACCACCTCCCTAGGCAGTTTATTCCAGTGCTTAACCACCCTGACAGTTAGGAAGTTTTTCCTAATGTCGCTTGCTGCAATTTAAGCCCATTGCTTCTTGTCCTGTCCTCAGAGGTTAAGAAAAACAATTTTTCTTCCTCTTCCTTGTAACAATCTTTTACATACTTGAAAACTGTTATGTCCCCTCTCAGTCTTCTCTTTTCCCCACTTTGCCGCTTGGGGATGCAAAAAAGCTGGAGCTGGACCTGTTGCTTACAACACTCCTGCTACTATATCCAGGGTCGGCTTTAGGAAGTGCAGGGCCCAATTCGAACATTTTTGATGGGGCCCCAGCAGGGATGACTAAAAAAAAAACCACATGTAAAAAAACACGTGGGGCTTGTACTCACTGGGCGGTGCTCCGAGTCTTCGGCAGCGGGTCCTTCACTCGCTCCAGGTCTTTGGCGGCACTGAAAGACCCGCCACCGAAGTGCCACCAAAGACTCAAAGCAAGCGAAGGACCTGCCGCCAAAGTGCCACTGAAGACCCGGAGCGCCACCAGGTGAGTAAAAATTAAAAAGGCACCTCCAACCAGGGAAGAGATTCTTACTGGGCAAGGGGCCCTCTCAGGCGCGGGGCCCGATTCGGGGGAATTGGTGGAATAGGCCTAACGCCGGCCCTGAATATATCCCAGAATGATGTTCACTTTTTTTGCAACAGCATTACATTGTTGACTCATATTTAGCTTGTGGTCCACTACGACCCCCAGATCCCTTTCCGCAGTGCTCCTTCCTAGGCAGTCATTTCCCATTTTGTATGTGTGCAACTGCTTGTTCCTGCATAAATGGAGTACTTTGCATTTGTCATTGTTGAATTTCATCCTATTAACTTCAGACCATTTCTCCAGTTTTCCAGGTCATTTCGAATCTTAATCCTATCCTCCAAAGCACTTGCAACCCCTTCCATCTTGGTATCGTTCACAAGCTTTATAAGTGTACTCTTTGTGCCATTATCTACATCATTGATGAAGATATTGAACAGAACTGGACCAGAACTGATCCCTGGGGGACCCCACTTATTATGCCATTCCAGCATGACTGTGAACCACTGATTACTCTCTGGGAATGGTTTTCCAACCAGTTATGCACCCACCTTATAATAGCTCAATCTAGGTTGCATTTCCCTAGTTTGTTTATGAGAAGGTCATGCAAGACAATATCAAAAGCTTTACTAAAGTCAAGCTATACCACCTCTACTGCTCCCCCCCATCCACAAGGCTTGTTACTCTGTCAAAGAAAGCTATCAGGTTGGTTTGACACGATTTGTTTTTGACAAATCCATGCTGATGGTTACTTATCACCTTATTATCTTCCAGATGTTTGCAAATTGATTGATTGATTATTTGCTCCATTATCTTTCCGGGTACAGAAGTTAAGCTCACTGGTCTGTAATTTCCTGGGCTGTCCTTATTTCCCTTTCTATAGATGGGCACTATATTTGCCTTTTTCCTGTCTTCTGGAATTTCTCTCATCTTCCATGACTTCTCAAAGATAATTGCTAATGACTCAGATATCTCCTCAGTTAGCTCCTTGAGTACTCTAGGAAGCATTTCATCAGGTCCTGGTGACTTCAACACATCTAATTTGTCCAAGTAGTTTTTAACTTGTTTTATTCTATTCTTGTTCTATTAATATATCAGCCCCCATTATTGACGAGCACAGCTAGGTGTAATATACGGCAGAATTTTAAAAAGAGCACTCATTTTGTTTTTAATCTAGCTGTTACATAGTGCTTAGATCTCGGAGTGCTTTAAGTAACAATACTTACATTTTGCATTTCTATAGTGCCTTTCATTCATGGATCTCAAAACGCTTTATGAAGAGTCATAACAATATTATAAGATTTGCTTCACCACACTGAAATGCAGTCCCACCTGGTATGGAATGTGGCAGCTGTTTCACAGAGAACAGCAACACTACACTACGTTTTTCTAGGATAAGAAGTAAAGAATTCAACTGAAATATCAAGGAAATTTGGGTAGGCAGAAGGTAATTCTTTCACCCATGATTTCTCAGCCTCAGTATCAGAGAGTCATGACTACAGATATTGAGGGGGCTTTTGGCTAAATCACAGGTAGATGGGAGGAGGATCTACATATAAAACAGGTTAAGAACTAAACAGATTAACCTGGATCCACAAAGGTACTTAGGCACCTAAGCCTCATTTTTAAGTGCCCCTGTGATCCACAAAAACCCCAATCAGCTGCTAGCTAACCCCGGAGGGGCCTAAACTAACTCAGCACCTATGTTTTTGCAGTAAAAGTTCCTTAAGATTTTTGTCTCTGGACATACATAATGCTGCCCCACTCTAGGCATCCAGATGCCTATCTCCCACCCAAGCCCCAGAGCAATCCATGAACTGGGGAGAAAATAGACACTCCCACATCTAAATCGCATGTGGGGCCCAATCCAGTAGGGGTGTTCAGAGGCCACCTATTGCATGCCAATCAGCCTTATAACCTTAGCTCTTTTAGCATTCATCCAAGATAGGGAAGACCCTATGTTTATGTCCCCCCATGGGCCTGATGAGAAGTTTCTGAACAGGGGTCTCCCATCTCTCAGGTGAGTGCTCTTACTACTGGGATATTCATATATGGGTCTCCCTCAATCTCTCCTATTGAAGGTTTTCCACTTTAAATAATTGAATAATTAAATATTAATTGCAACAAAGTGTGAGATTGACTCTAGAGCCCAGTGGTTGGGACACTCACCTGAAAGGTGGTAGACCCCTGTTCATATCTCTTCTCATCAGGCAGAGGGGGACTTGGACTGGGCATCTCCCACTTCCTGGGTGAGTACTCTAATCACTGGGCTAAAGGTTACACAGAAGGGCTGCCTCCTCCTCATTCCCCCCCTCTACACACACATTTCCCCTAATTGATCTGTGTGGAGTTGGATGGCCTCTGAGCACACTTACCAGACTGGGCCCCATTTCAGCTTAGACAGAGGAGCACTTATCTTCCCCCCCCCAGTTGACTGATCTCTAGTAGAGATGGGTGCCTCCCTGCAACCCAGACTTAAGCACCTATATGAGATGGGCAGGGCTTAGGACACACCCCTTTTCTTGGCATCTCCCATTGGCTAGCTTAAGCAGCTCTTCACCTAGCATGCTGGCTTTGTTGACTACATTCTATGGTGCCTATCTCTCCCCATTCATCATATAGTAGCTTAGGCCAGCAGTTCTTAACCAGGGGTCTGGGACACCCTGGGGGCTGCAAGCAGGGTTCAGGTGGTCTGCCCAAATAACCAGAGAGCAGGGCCAGCATTAGACTTGCTGAGGCCCAGGGCTGAAAGCCAAAGCTCAAGTCCTGCTGCCCAGGGCTGAAAGCTGAAGCCCAAGCCACGCTGCCTGGGGCTGAAAGCTGAAGCCTGAGCAACTTAGCTTCATGGGTCCTCTTGTGATGTTGGGCCCTGGGCAATTGCCCTGCTTGCAGGGCCAGATTAATGCATGGGGCTTTAGGGGACGCAGCCTAGGGCCATGGGCTAAGGGGGGCCTGAGTACAGCTGGGCTCAGGCAGGCTGCCTGTATGCCATGGCCCCACACTGCTCCTGGAAGCGGCCAGCTGCTGGCATGCCTCTGCAGTCCCTGGCGGGGGGCAGGAGGTAGCTCTGCGCACTGCCCCCGCCCCCAGCACCATCCCTACAGCTTCCATTGGTGCTTGCAGGGGTGGGCAGCACATGGAGATACACTGTCCCCCTCCCCCCAGGGGCACACAGAGACATGCCAACAACCAGCCGCTTCCGGGGGCGGCATGGGGCACAGCATGCAGGCAGGCCGCCTGCCTAAGCCCTGCTGTGCCACCGGTCAGGAGCCACCTGTGGTAAGCGCCTCCTGGCCGGAGCCTGCACCTCCCCAGGTCAGAATCCCCTCCTGCACCCAACCTTCCTCCCAGAGCCAGCACCTCTCACGCTTTCCTGCACCCCAACACTCTGCTCCAGCTTGGAGCCCCCTCCTGCACCCAAATTCCCTCCCAGAAATAAACTAATATAAAATCTGTTTCAGCTGTTTTGAATTAACTTAACTACATTCTACATGTTTTAAGACTGAAATGTAACAGCAGAATGGCTTTATGTCAATTAAAAGCCAAGTTTAGTACAGCATTAATAGCCTCAATGCCATAATTGTGATCATTTTGTTTTAAATTAGGGAAAAGACTTGTAACTGTGTTGGTGTCACTCTGGCATAACCCTAGGTAACTCGAAAAGGTGGTAGACCACAAGTGTCAATGAAGCCCTCCTGTTGTAGGCCTCAATGAACCAATGTTCCTCCATGTTAAACACTTTGTGTAACCTAGTGTAACCTAATGTACTAATAGCTGCAAAAATGTAGTGTTAGCAGTTAGTTTTCGGTTGTAACAGCCAGTTCTCTGCTGTAATACATTGAAGCTCGGCTAAAGCCCGCTGAAGGCCGTTTTAAGATACTGTATACATGTCTCAGCAGCGGAGAGGGGGGAGGAAGGGGGAAGACAAAAGATTGAATGAGAAAAGATACTGCAGCTGGATGGGAAAGGAGTGGGAAGTGAGAAATCAGCTAGTCAGCAAGAAAGTTTTGTAGTAAACAACTGGGATATAAAAGGAAGAAACTGCTTGTTTTAGGGGTGCAGGATCTGAGATTGTTATTTCTCCCTTGCACCTTATTTGAGCTCAAATAAATTTGGTTGTTTGCTTCTCCACCCTGGTGTGTTTATTGGCACTTAAGCACTCTGGGCAATGAACCACTGTTGCTTGCCTCCGGCAGCTTCTGTGCCTGCAACAACTGGGGCTCCACAAAATTTAATAGCCCTGGGCCCACAGGAGAGTTAATCTGGCCCTGACTGTTTGCTACCCCCTAACACTGGCCCTGGCTTTTAATCTATTGAATATACAGAAAAAGAGTTATTGTGGCACAGGTGAGCTGTGGAATTTGTATACAATAACTCGCCACTTAACGTTGTCTCGGTTAATGTTATTTCATTGTTACGTTGCTGATCTATTAGGGAACAAGCTCATTTAAAGTTGTGCAATGCTCCTTTATAACATCGTTTGGCAGCTGCCTGCTTTGTCCACTGTTTGCAGATTCTCTGGAAGAGAAGCCCCTCCTTGTGGGGATTAGGAGTAGGAGAGCCAGCAGCTCTCCCCTTATCCCTATCAGCTCCCTTAAATTCCCTGTAAGGTATGTGGCTCGGCAGCTGCCCAGCCACAGTTCAGCTGTCCCTCCCCCCACTGCCATGCTGCTCCTCCCCTGCCCTCTGCCTTGGAGCCACTCCTGGGAGCTTCCTGCTTGCTGGGGGAGGGATACAGAGGGGTGCTGATATCAAGATGTCCCCCTGCCCCTGCCCCATGCTCTGTACCCCCTCTTCACAAAGCGGAGGCAGGGGACAGGGCTCAGGGACAGAAAGGAGTGAGCTTGCTGGAAGCTGTTGTTTCCTGTCTCAACTGGCTGATCTGCTTAAAAGGGCAACGTACTTGAAGAGCGGTCAGCATACTTACAGGGGCAATGCATGTCTCCTTCTCACTCAGGGCCGGTGCAAAGATGATTCGCGCCCTAAGTGAAACTTCCACCTTGTGCCCCACCCCCACACCCGCACCTTGAGGCGCCCCCCCTGCAGCAGCTCCCGCCCTCTGCCCTGAGACGCCCCCCTTGCGGCAGCTCCACCTTGAGGCACTCCCCCCACCCCAGCTCACCCCTGCTCCGCGCACGAGCACCCTGAGCATGCCATCGCTGCTTCACTTCTCCCACCTCCCAGGCTTGTGGCGCCTAAGCTGACTGGCACCTCAAGGCTGCGAGGCAGGAGAAGTGAAGCAGCTCACCTCTGACCCCGGCATGCTCAGGGAGGAGGCAGGGCAGGGGTGAGGCGGGGCGGGGAGTTCCCCTGTGTGCCACCCCCTCCTTACTTGCTGCAGGCGACCCTCCCCACGCTCCCCTGCCCCAGCTCCCTCCGCCTAAATGCCAGCAGCGACTAGGGCGGCCGAAGATCCGGCTGCCGCAGTAGCTGCCGAAGAAATGGTGCCCCCCAAATCCCAGGGCCCTAGGCAACCGACTAGGTTGCCTAAATTGTTGCATCGGCCCTGCTCTCACTCATGCATGCACGCACCCCCACCCCCACCCCCAGCACTTTGGAAAGTGTGCAGCCGTGCATGTGTTGTCAGGAGGAGGGAGTGGTGCTCTCCAGCTGGAAAGCGTGGGCTCATCATCATGTTCAGTTTTTGCAGGAAAGTGTTTGCAGCTACTGCCCTGCATCTATTGTTTCCTCCCTCCTGCCTCAGTCCATGCTGCTTGTAGAGTGAGACTACATTAACAACAGCGTATTAACCCTTGAGGGCTCAGCCAAGTGCTAGTTCATCATTTAGCAGCAAGGCATTCCCTGGGAAATATTCCACCCTCTTACTCCACCACCTCAGCCAAGCCTCACAATCATTCATTGCTGTATATAATATTAAACTGTTTGTTTAAAATTGTTTAAAACTTATACTGAATATATATATAAAATGTCTTGTCTGGTGAAAAAAAAAATTCCCTGGAACCTAGCTGCCCCCTATTTATTTACATTAATTCTTATAGGGAAATTGGATTCATTTAACATCGTTTCACATAAAGTCGCATTTTTCAGGAACATAACTACAATGTTAAGTGAAGAGTTGGTGTAGCATGTTGGAGGAGCCTCAGAAAGAAAAAGTTTGAGAACCCCTGGCTTAGACTACTAACTCAGGTTTTGTGGATCGCAGTATTGTTCCTGTGATTTTCTAGATGCCTAAAAGTTAGGTTCTGCAACACTCAGCATCGCAATGCCTAAGCCCCTATTGTGGATCCAGATCTTTGTTCCCTTCCCTTGGGACATTATTCTCTGCAAAGAGGTCCAAGAACTCAAGAAAAATTATCTGCTGTGCTATTCACTATATCAAAATGCCAAGTGCCTGTTCTGAACTTTAAGGAGCACCTTAGCTTTGTGTCCCTTGCTAACAGAATCTATAATCCACCATATGGAGTTTATACAAGACACCACATTGACTCAACTCCAGCAATTATCTGAGAAATTCTGTTTCATCCACTAAATCTACAGCTTTAATAATTTACAAATCCAAATCAACCCCAGCAGTGAGCAACCACACTCCTCAACAATTAAACCTCATGGAAACAGTGATTACATCTGTCATCCCAGAAGATCTACTCTCTGTTAGTTAGCACTCTGAGATCCCTGGGGTCAGATTCCGCCCTGTTAGAATTTCACTCCTTCCAAATTAGCCATCATTGTAAACATGGAAAAGTTTGGCTGCTAATTTGGAGCAGATTTTCTGTAAACCGTAAGTATCCAGAGTTTATGAGAAAGGAAGCTATTATTCAACGCTCACTTGTATCATCTGATGCCTGGTTTGACCATAGGCTCCCAAACGGGTCTTCTGATATATTTTTTATGCCAGACTTTCTAGTATAATTGAATTAATTGGTTACCATATCCTTTTTATCAGCAAACCAGTTGAAAAGCTAGTAATAATTTTCAGATAATCTTGCTGTTTGAAGACCTACAATGCTAAAAAGCAGATTCATTTCTAGGACTCTTACTCCTAGCCACAGAATGTATGTGAAAGCCCCACTGCATCTTAGAAAGGAAACCACATATAACAGATTAGGGAGATTCAGGCTTTCCATAATGGGACCCCACACTGCCCTGACCCTCTTCCCATTTAGCAATGTGGGAAAGGCAGAGTGGTTGCAATATCCTGACATGACGATCTTAAGGGTTTCAACTCCCAGGCTGAGAACACCTGTGTTAGAAAATACTTCAGGAAATAAAGTTCCATGACACAAAGTTTTTGTCACCCTTCATGTTTTCATGTTAAATATAACATATCAACAATGAGCAAAACTGGTTTGTTTTCATAGGGAATTTAATCCCACCAGGCCTGATTTTCCACTACCTTGCACCTTGTGTAATCAGTTACACCTGCACAAAATGAGTGGAAAATGGATGTAAAGTGCTACCCAGTCAGAATGGTGGCATTTTACACCCACTTGCACAGGTGTTTAAGTGCAAGATGCTAGGCAGTGGAGAATCAGGTCCATCGTGTTTAAGGTTTTAAATATCAACTGTACATCATGACAGCAAACAGACAAAAAGTGAAGTGTATTATGTGATTAAGCCTGGCTGCAGACTACCACAGGGACCATGTAAGATGGGTAGAAAATTGGAAACACTGACATACCAAAACTGAGGGAAAAGGTGCTGCTCAGTGTCAATAACAGAGTGTAACACAGCATCATGCTTCTACGGTTAGAAATAAAAACAGGTAAAATTTTGTCAAAGCTCTTTTCAGCATCTCCCACTTTCACTTTTTGTCTTTTGCATACATCTATCTCCACATATAAAGACACAACACCATCTTCCCCTTTCTGAGCAGAATACTTCTGTATTTGTTGACCTGAAATATAATTCTGTCCTTAACTAGAGCATAGTTAGGATATGTCTATACTGCAATGAGAGGTATGATTGCAACACTTGTAGGCATACATGCACTATCTTTGATCTAGCTTTCGCCAACAACAATAGCCATGAAACTGTGGCAACATGAGTGGCAGCATAGGCTATACAGGCCACCACCCCCCACCCCCAGTCTGTATTTGAATGGCTAGCCCCAGCCACTTCACATTCTGCTGCAACTTCACTGCTATTGTTATTGGAGATAGCCAGATCAAAACTAGTTTGAATATGTTTACACATGCTGCAGACACACCTCTGAATGCAGTGCAGACATACTGCATGTCTAGTCTTGGATCTGTGGGGGGGTAGGGAAGACTCAAGGAGACACACTCATGCTAGCTCTGATTAAGCTACCATGCTAAAAACAGCATAGCTGTGGTGGCAGAACTAGCTAGCCATCCAAGTAAATGCCAATGGTAAGAGATGGCTAAATACTCAGGGTAGCTAGCCCATCCAGCAGCCCATGCTGCTGCAGCTATACTCTATTTTTAGCATGCTACCTCAAATCAGAGCTAGTGCAAGTATATCTCCTCAAGCTGGGAATCACACCGCCAGCTCCAGCTGCAAGAATAGGCATACCCTTAAGAGTCACTGATAGGCACTGACAGTCTTTCATACAACTATAGAACTGAAAAAAACATATTCGGGGTGGATGCGATAGCATCATACTGTGATATAATATTGCTACATGATGCTAGGTAACATCATGCTACATGAAATAATGGCACAACTTTGTGATGGAGGACGTAGGCCTGCACTGGCAGTGGCATCAGTTGCTGTTTAAAGAAAGAAACATCCTATGTTATTAAGACTTATAGGATGGCTGAATCCAATACTGAAGAAAATTACTTGAAAATAGTTTCAGCTTCATTGCACAGAGCATACATTAAATGCACTATCTGTGCTGAGCTTTGCTGCAGTTTTACATGTAGTGAAATGTTGCTTTCAATCAGGCTAATGAAGCTGGAAATCCTACAGAGGATGAAATTTCAGCATTTTCTTTGTTCAGTGGTTCTGATTTTCCATCCATGTCACCTCAGGCTGTGATCTCATCATATCTCATATGATTTGAGGGCCTGTTAAGTAGGATAGGAGACCTTTTAAGAAAACCTAGGTGTTGCAGGAGGTAGTGTTAATGATAGTACACTTTTCTTTGGGTTGGTACAGTACCAATTCCCCAGAATGGGGTAAGAAAATACCTTGCCAGAGAAGGTGCCCTCTTTTGAATGGGCTGTAAAATCAAGATGCTAACTATCTGTGATTGTTCAAAAGCTTATGGTACTTTTCACAAGAGGAAGAACTGTTACCCTCAATTATTATTTATCTGTATTGTAGTAGAATCTATTAATATCTCCTAAGTAGCAAGGCCCCATTATACTAAGACACGGTAAAATGACATAAGCTGTTCTAAACAATCCAGTCCTTAGTGTTCAATTTGTATTACACTTGGGTAATTAAAGGGTGAATTTTATCTAGATAAAATGGAGTTTCAGATGAGTAAGGTGTTCTTCACTTTTGGTCCTAAACTATTGTTGTCACCAGTGGTTTCTGTTGCTTTTAAATCCTCTGAACCATTTCAGGATTTTATTTCAACCATGGGACCACTTCTTAAAGTTAATGGCTCAGCTCACAAAGCTGTATATACTCTTGATCTAGTGCGTAGGCTCAGACAGGAGGTTTAGCACTCAGAAACTTTGCCTTTGTCATGGATCAAGCAGTGTCCTTGAGGTGGGGATGCACCTACCTTATCAGGCTTTGGGACATGTTTTGATGGTCCACCCTTTAAGGGTCTTGAGATGAATGCTTTTAACAATCCATCCAATTATCACCTAGTATCTAATCTTCCATTTCTGATTAAGGTTATAGAGAAAGTTATGGTAAGAAAACCTCAGAACTGCTAGATCAGGGGTCTCAAAGTCCCGGGCCGTGGGCCATCTGCGGCCTGAGAACCTCCCCACTGTGGCCCGCAGAGGAGAGATGTATGCAGACACGCTGCTGGCAATGTCTGTTGCAGGCAACCCCTCCTTGAAGCTCCCATTGGCAGGGGGAGAGGAACAGAAATACCATCACTAGTCGCTGGGCAAAGTCAGCCATGGAGGCAGCATCACTTTTTTCCACAATGAATATAAACAAGTCAAAATACCCAACACAACTATCTGATGCACACCTTGCTGCAATCCTGAAGGTTTCAACTGAGGCCAAACATGAGGTGTCTGGCAAACACTAAAAATTCTCTGGCAGGCGAAGAATTGCATAAAGTTGTATAACAGTTTTATTATTTCTAAGAAATTCTAAATAAAAAATACAATATAAATATTTTCTTTTCTGAACACCATCTTCAGTGACATTATTGGCCTGCTGGGAGGATTTGAGGACCGGCACTGGCCCTAAGGTAAATTGAATTTGAGAGCCCTGTGCTAGATCTTTGTCGATCTGGATTAAGATCTAGGTACACCACAGAAATAGCATTGGTGGTGTGGATAGATGGTCTGATGGATAGATAAAGTTTGGGAATCCATGGTGATATTGCTATTTTGATCAGCTGACTCCGATGTAGTTGATCGTGTGGTGTTTTTGACTCATCTGAGGACAGTAGCAGGCATCAACAAGACTGTTTTTGAGTCATTCCATTCCCTCCTTTATTAATATTCCCAGAGGGTCCTTTTGAGCAACTGCTAACCAGCCTAACAGCACTCACAAAAGGAGTTCCACCAGATTGTATTTTGTTCAGGTGTATACAAAGGCTTTGAAAGTAGGAAAGCCTAGGTTCTGATGTTTAGCATGCTGCTGACTGCTAGCTCTTTGTTTTTCTTTCATCCAACTGAGCTCAAAAACAAAAGGAGAATTAGAGCTCTAAGGGTTTTGTTCATTTTGCCAGTTCAACTCAAGCTGTAGGCTCCCTAGTGGAAGTAGAAACTCCCCTTCGAATGAGGTCCAATGGCACCCAGGCAGAGAGCTGGTCTGCTGGGAAATATGCTGATTCTACACCTCTCCCAAGCAGCCACTGTTCACAGATTCCTGTGAAGCCCAGACTGGAATTTAAACTCATTCCCCATAGAAAAACATCTGAATTCCCCATCCTTCCCAATTACAGCATGCTATTTTAGGAGGTGCAAGTTTGCTACCCTCAGGCTTGGTCTACACTACGCATTTAAACCGATTTTAGCAGCGTTAAACCGATTTAATGCTGTACCCGTCCACACTACGAGGCCCTTTATATCGATATAAAGGGCTCTTTAAATCGGTTTCTGTACTCCTCCCCGCCGAGAGGAGTAGCGCTAAAATCGGTATTACCATATCGGATTAGGGTTAGTGTGGCCGCAAATCGACGGTATTGGCCTCCGGGTGGTATCCCACAGTGCACCACTGTGACCGCTCTGGACAGCAATCTGAACTCGGATGCAGTGGCCAGGTAAACAAGAAAAGCCCCACAAAATTTTGATTTTCATTTCCTGTTTGCCCAGCGTGGAGCTCTGATCAGCATGGGTGGCAATGCAGTCCCAAATCCAAAAAGAGCTCCAGCATGGACTGTACGGGAGATACTGGATCTGCTTGCTGTATGGGGAAACAAATCTGTTCTATCAGAGCTCCGTTACAGAAGACAAAATGCCAAAGCGTTTGAAAAAAAAATCTACAGGCTACATAGTGCTGCGTGACAAGCGTAACGGGAAACCAGAGACTCAAATGAACGCTCATGGAGGAAGGGAGGGGGTACTGAGGACTCCAGCTATCGCACAGTCCCCAGCAGTCTCCAAAAAGTATTTGCATTCTTGGCTGAGCTCCCAATGCCTGTAGGTTCAAACACATTGTCTGTTGTGGTTCAGGGAATAGCTCGTCAATTTACTCCCCCCCACACGTGAAATAAAAGGGAATGAAATCGTTTCTTGACTTCTTTCAATGTCACCCTATGTCTACTGAATGCTGCTGGTAGACGCGATGCTGCAGCAGTGAAGAGCAGTATCCGCTCCTCTCCCCTTCCCAGTGGCAGATAGTACAATATGACTGATATCCGTCATCACCATCAGCTTGTGAGTGCTCCTGGCTTGCCTCAGGTGAGGTCAGCCGGGGACACCTGGGTAAAAATAGGAATGATTCCTGGTCATTCCCAGTAGATGGGACAGAACGGCTGGTAACCATCCTCATCATAGCAACTGGGGGCTGAGCTCCATCAGCCCCCTCCCTTTCCTGTGTAAAGAAAAGATTCTGTACTGCCTGGACTATCATAGCAGTGGGATGCTGGGCTCCTCTCCTCCGCACCGCTTAATGTCCTGCCTGGACTGTCATAGCACCGGGAGGCTGCCTCCCCCTCATTTTATCTCACTAACAAGTCACTGTTTCTTTTTCCTGCATTCTTTATAACTTCATGACACAAATGGGGGGGACATTGCCAAGGTAGCCCAGGAAGGTTGGGAGAGGAGGGAAGCAATGGGTGGGGTTGTTGCAGGGGCACCTCCCGTGAATGGCATGAAGCTTATCATTTCTGCGGGATATGACACGGAGCAGCTGTGCTCTCTGATACACTGGTTCTCTAGCACACTTGCCCCATATTCTAGGCAGGATTGACTCTATTTTTAGAAACCACAAAGGAGGCATTGACTCGGGGAGTCATTCCCAGTTTTGCCTTTGCGCCCTCGGCCGATCTCAGCCAGGGGCACCCATGATAGCAGCAGACAGTACAGAAGGACAGATAACCATCATCTCATTGCCAATTTACACCGGCAGCAGACGGTACAGAATGACTGGCAACCATCTCTGCTATCATGCAAAAGCAAATGAAAGCTGCTGTGTAGTGCTGGAGTGTCGCCTCTGTCCGTGGCATCCAGTACACATACGGTGACTGTAAACAAAAAAAAAAGGCTGAACGGGCTCCATGGTTGCCATGCTATGGCGTTTGCCAGGGCAATCCAGAGGAAAAGGGCGAGAAATGATTGTCTGCCGTTGCTTTCCTGGAGGAAGGAATGACTGACAACATTTACCCAGAACCACCCGCGACAATGATTTTTGCCCCATCAGCCACTGGGCTCTCAACCCAGAATTCTAAGGGGCGAGGGAGACTGCGGGAACTATGGGATAGCTACGGAATAGCTACCCACAGTGCAACGCTCCAGAAATCGACGCTAGCCTCGGACCATGGACGCACACCGCCGAATTAATGTGCTTAGTGTGGCTGCGTGCACTCGACTTTATACAATCTGTTTTATAAAACCGGTTTATGTAAAATCGGAATAATCCCGTAGTGTAGACGTACCCTCAGTGAATTTGATCCTGATAATAGTCACTTCTCAGAGAAGGTATGAAGGCAGGACGCTAGAGATTCCTTGAGAAATGGTTAAAAACTTTCTAGCCTGGTTGTTAGATGGAGGTCTGATTATATTAGTATTGCCTAATTGATTCGCAGGGGGAAAAAGCCCACTAATGTTAGCAATAGAACTGCCCTGTTTGTAAACCATGAATAGTCAAAAAACAGATCTTAAAAGCTGCAGTAGGGATTAGGGGTTGGATGTTTTCCAAATTAGAAGGTGGAATGTACAGTATCTGAATTATTCCATCCCTTGTGAAGAGGTATAAAGAATTTTCTGGAGCTAAAACACACCTGTGGGACTAAGATTTTAAATGCAACTTACTGTATAAAGAAGGTGAACAGCAAATTAATGGCAGTGAAGCTTTTTTTAAAAAAAATAATTGAAACAGCCTTTTAGTCATTAGGCAATTAGTCATGATCACAGTAGCTCTGGATCTGCACTCTGAAAAACAGGAATTGGAAACAGACAGCTGTGACAGGCTTCTTTCCCACTTCTTGACTGAAAACAGTTTATTCTGTCATTGTTGTTCAACTGGTTTTATACCTTAGATTTTATTAAATCCTGACCACTTCAGGAGATGTTAAATCCAAAGTTTTGATTTAGCAGTTACAGAGCTATGGATGACAATTTCAACCAGCCTTATTTTCTGCCAGGTACTGGGAGATCCTCAGAGGGTTGAGGTCATTAGTGATCTTTTTGCCTTGCAAGAGGCACAAGACCCCATGTCAATTTCTGGATGGTGATGGAAGTATGGATCTATATTGCAACAGACATTTGAGCTAAATTATGCCTCCAAACAGTTGAAGAATTATTACAGACTCAGCTAATATACTATTGCTATCCTTTAGGAATTCTTGAATTGTAGGATTATCACCATTCCAGTCTAGATGGAGGTCCAGCATGACTTGCATTGTTTGTGTAAAGTTCCTTCCATTTTTTTACTCGCTGAACAATTATACTAGCATAAATAGCTGTTACATATATCCAGTTTAGGGGTACTAATGATACCACTGTGATGGGTTGGATCACAGAAACCCCTTGGGAACTGTCACCTAATATACTGAGACTACCTCTGAGCCCCTTTTCCCTGGCAACTTGGGACTTCAGTGCCCTGCCTGGTTTGAGCCAGACACGCAAGCCTGCTACAAACTAGACCCAGGTCTGAACTACGTCCCCTAAAAGCTGTAGGCTTAACTGAAAACAGCTTAAGAAGTGTTCCTGTCTCCGACACTCAGATGCCCAGCTCCCAATGGGATCCAAACCCTAAATAAATCCTATCTACCCTGCATAAAGCTTATACAGGGCAAACTCATAAATTGTTCACCCTCTATAACACTGATAGAGAGAAATGCACAGCTCCTTGCACCTCCTCCCCCAAGGTATTTATACATACTTTGGGTTAATTAATAAGTAAAAGTGACTATATTAAATACAAAAAGTAGGATTTAAGTGGTTCCAAGTAATAACAGATAGAACAAAGTGAATTACCAGGTAAAATAAAATAAAACACACAAGTCTAAGCCTAATACAGTAAGAAAGTGATTACAGATGAAACCTCACCCTCAGAGATGTTCCAATGAGCTTCTTTTACAGACTAGCCTTCTTCTAGTCTGGGTCCAGCAATCACTCACACCTCTGTAGTTACTGTCCTTTGTTCCAATTTCTTTCAAGTATCCTTTGGGGGTGGAGAGGCTACCTATTGAGCCAACTGAAGACAAAATGGATGAGTCTCCCAAGGCTTTATATAGTTTCTCCATGTGAGTCTAAACCCCTCCTTCCCGCTATGCAGAATCCAGCTCCAAGATGGAGTTTTGGAGTCACATGGCCAGGTCACATGTCCATGCATGACTCAGTTCCTTACCAGTCAGGCCACATTACCAGGAAAGCTCAGATGTGGATTGGCGTTTCAGAGTTCATTGTTAGCTTAAGTGTTTCTTGATTGGGTATTTACTGAGAATAGTCTTTTCTCGGGAAGCTGATCAACTGCTTCACTGAGGTTACTTAAAATTAAACAAGTACATAGCCAAAATTCATAACTTCTAATACAAAAATGATACATGCATACATATAGGATGAATATATCCAGTAGCTCATAACCTTTGGATCTTAAAACAAAGAGGAATTAACCATTCCTTTCCTCCTTTCCCCCCACCAATCCCTGGTGTGTTTAGACTCAATCCCTTGGATTCCAAAACAAGGAAAAATCAATCAGGTTCTTAAAAAGAAAGCTTTTAATTAAAGAAAGAAAAGGTAAAAATTATCTCTGTAAAATCAGGATGGTAAATGCTTACAGGGTATTCAGATTCATATAGACTAGAGGGACTTCCCCCCCAGCCCCAGCCTGAGATTCAAAGTTACAGCAAACAGAGGTAAAAATCCTTCCAGCAAAATACACATTTACAAGTTAAGAAAACGAACATAAGACTAATCTGCCTTTCCTGGCTAGTACTTACTATTTTGAAACATGAGAGACTGATTTAGAAAGATTGGAGAAATCCTGGGTGTACATCTGGTCCCTCTTAGCTCCAAGAGCGAACAACGAACAAAACAGACAGCACAAACAAAGACTTCCCTCCACCAAGATTTGAAAGTATCTTGTCCCCCCCTCTGTGGTGTCAGCCAGGTTCTCTGAGCTTCTTAACCCTTTACAGGTAAAAGAGACATTAACCCTTAACCATCTGTTTATGACATGCTCCCACTAGGGTTTTGATTAAAAACTCTGATAACAAAACTATTCTGACTTTAGTAGTGAGTTTATAAATAAGAAACATCTACTGACATTCTAAGAATACACTGCTCTACAGCCAAAATGCTTCTGAAATAAATGTAGTCCAACTTTACTAATTCTGGGTCACTGAGAATGAAAATGATGCTTAAAATTATTGATTGGCTCTAGTTTTCAAGATATGCTATTGGGTCAGTATATACGACCCTTGACTTGGGAATGGCAGAGGATAAGTGAGTTATAAAGGGAAGGGATCTCAATTTAAACCAGAAATGACTAAAATACATCTTTGACTGGATCTATGAATAAATCGATGACTGGGTTTGGACAGTACTTGCTTTTGAGGCAAAACAATGAATGATGCAATCTGAAGCTGTGTCATAAACAGATAGCTAAGGGTTAATGTCTCTTACACCTGGAAAGAGGTAATCTGAAGCACCTGACCAGAGGACCAATCAGGAAACCAGACTTTTTCAGGTCTGGGTGGAGGGAAGTTTGTGTCTGAGTTCTTTGTCTTCTGCCTGTCTCTCTCTTGGCTATGGGAGGATTTCTGTTTCCTGCTTTCTAATCTTCTGTTTCCAAGTTGTAAGTACAAAAGATCAGATAGTGATTTATATGTTTTTTTTGTATTTTACATGTGTGTAGTTGCTGGAGTGTTTTGAATTGTATTCTTTTTGAATAAGGCTGTTTATTCATATTTCTTTTAAGCAATTGACCCTGTATTTGTCACCTTAATACAGAGAGACCATTTTTATGTATTTTTCTCTCTTTTTACATAAAGCTTTCTTTTTAAGATCTGTTGGAGTTTTTCTTTAGTGGGGAACTCCAGGGTATTGAGTCTGTGCTCACCAGGGAATTGGTGGGAGGAAGAAGTCAAGGGGAAATCTGTGTCTGTTAGATTTACTAGCCTGACTTTGCATACCCTCTGGGTGAAGAGGGAAGTAATTCTGTTTTCCAGGACTGGGAATGGGGAGGGTGGAGTCCCTCTGTTTAGATTCACGGAGCTTGCTTCTGTGTCTCTCTCCAGGAACCTAGGGAGGGAACACCTGGAAGGGAGAAGGGGGGGAAATGGTTTATTCCCCTTTGTTATAAGACTCAAGGAATTTGGGTCTTGGGGTCCCCAGGGAAGGTTGTTGGGGGGACCAGAGTGCCCCAAAACACTCTAATTTTTTGGGTGGTGGCAGCTTTACCAGGTCCAAGCTGGTAACTAAGCTTGGAGGTTTTCATGCTAACCCCCATATTTTGGACGCTAAGGTCCAAATCTGGGACTAGGTTGTGACAAGCTGGTATTGCGTCATACATGATATGAATTGCATCATGTTATTCCTAGAAGTCATGGATGATGCAATCATAACAAAGCTTACATCACTCTGCTGAACAAATTGCCCTATATCAGCTCTAGAAATCATACAGGGTCGTGCTCTCTTATTTGTCAGTGTTTGATTTTGCAAAGGGACACATTTCTGTTTAGCCAAAGTGAGCAGAGATGCCTTGTACTTGTGTGAACAGTGCAGATAACTTCTGCTATGTTTGTGGTGAAGTGACTTTTGCATCACAAAAGCACAGTATAACCACTATGGTTAAGAAAGCCTATCACCTTTATTTTGGCTGCAAAACTGGAGATCAGGACAAGAGGTGGGCCCCACACATATGCTGCAACACTTGTGCAACAAATCTTGGCCAGAGATTGAACAGGAAAAGGAAATCTATGTCTTTTGCAGTGCCAATGATTTGGAGAGAGCCAACAGATCATACCACCAATTGTTACTTCTGCATGGTGCCTCCAGTTGGGAAAGGTGTGTCAAAGAAGAAAAAGTGGACTGTGCATTCTCCAAACATTCCATCAGCTATACGCCCAGTACCCCACGGAGAAGGACTGCCGGTTCCTGATGCACCAGAATCATTCTCACTTGAGTCAGATGAGGAAGAGGAAGAGGATGAAACTTCTTGGTCCTGAACCATCAATGTCACAGGACCCACATTTTCTCCCATCCTCCTCCTCTGAACCACACCTCATAACACAAGGTGAATTGATTGACCTTGTCAGGGATTTGGAACTACTCAAGAGTAAGGCAGAGCTGTTGGGCTCCAGACTACAGCAGTGGAATCTCCTGGCAGGCTATCAGGGCAAATGGAGCCCATCAATGCTTGCAGACTATTGCTGGACAGTGACAAGAGATGCTCCATTTAATGAATACAAGAGACAAGCCAAGAAGCGCCGAGTAGACACTGAATAGGACTAAACTATGTACATAATAGTTTTTTGCCTTTTGTTTCATAATAAATTTTATTTATATAACCCTTTTGCTGATTTTTAAAGTATTACATAAACAGGGCAGGTGAAATATTATCATGTACAGCAACCATAAACACATGAAAAGACCTAGGTTTACAATTTATGATTAAAACTCTACTATCTAAACAATATACATAGACATAAAATGTAAAAACTTAAATATCTTAGAAACAGTAGCCAATCAGTTGTTTTAATTGTCATATCTCAATTCAGCACATCAAAATACATTATAAATATCACATTGTATCTCTGAAGCAGACGACTTCTCAAAAATTGTAGACCAGTGATATCAGCATGTCAGACAGCATGTTAAATATCACACACCAAATTAATGAGACTCATGCAAGAAAATAATGCCTATATGGGCATCATACACTCATATACATTCTCTGCTACTCCTTCCTTTTCAGAAAGTAAATATTTTAGTGACAGGTTCATGTTCAAAATTTACACTCAATCAATTAAGGGACAGAACTCTGACAGTACTATCAATCAGGAAATCTAAATGTCACACATCAACACACACTTTACACTGTTTTTTCGTTTATTTAGTAATACATATAATCCTGGCAGCTCATACCTATAGCAGATGGCTGTGATGGGATTCCCAGGGTACAACCTGGAACTGTGGGACTGCTGTGCTCCCTTAACTCTCCAGCCTGGGCTGTCTCTCACAATGTTTTGCCAGTGACAAGCAGCAAACTCCTGCAGGCATTGCTATCACTCAGCCACCAGCATGCAGAGGCACATCCAGCTAAACTGCATGAATGTTCTCCAATCCACTCATGAACTATGCACAGGGAAACAGCAGCAAATCTTCCAAGCTACCAGCCTTGCACCCCAGAAATATACCATCTTACACTGCTCAAGATCTTCTCTTGAACAGCACAAGTCTATTAACTACAGGAAGATTTTAAGTGATTATAAGTGGGAAGCATAAAGGTCAGAGGTAGTTACTTTAAGAAAATAAAAAATAAACATGCATTCTACATCTTAAACTTTTAGATAAAGCAAGATTTGAATCTAACAGCTTTTCTCACCCCACTGGATATTGCCGGTAGGTGATAGTTCTTCATACTCAGGCTAAATTTCCTTCTCAGCCTGGGACCAATCTCCTCAGTTCGAAGTCCTTGTCTTCCCAGCATTCTTGTTACCTTCAGCATAGATGGGGGAGGAGAGAGGTGGACTCACGATGCCACTGTCCCTTATTTTATACTCTTTGCTGAGTCTCAGAGTTGAGCAATCCCCATTTTGTGGCACTTGCGCAACTGTCTCTTACAAAATTGTAAATCTTTTCTTTGCAATTCCCCTGCTGGTCAATGGCTTGTGATGGTTGTTTAACACTTATTTGGGAGTGGGTCATCACCTTTGTTGTCACTGGAGAGCTAGCAGCGGGAGTCTCGCAAACTGATAACATATTTCAATAACAACCATATAACAAAATCTCATAACTTCATACATAATAATGATATGCATATTTTGATAAGCAATGAGTTTCAGAAGATCATGAGCTTTCATATGGTATCTTACATGGAATGCTTTGTATGAAATATCACCGCAATATACAAATGATGAATATGGCGGTTACAAGGTACTACTTTGAGGTTGAGTGCATCACAATGACTCTACTATATATGAAGAATACAGGCATGCTCTACCCAAAAATTAGAGCACTTACTCTCTGAGCACTAAATGATTTTAAGATTTTACAAGTAAACTGGTCAATTATTTATTAATTAAAATTAATTTTAAAATGAGTCTAAGAAATTTAGCATCCTGGGTCAGTTTTTTGTTTTTGTCCTGAATAGTTTCAGTAATGGACACAGACTCTTAGAATTTTCCAAATAGCTAAAGAGTGCTGATATCTGATACACAGGCATCATTTGGAGAAAAACAGGATCATCAAAATAGCAGACATGTAAAAGGAATGAAGCAATCAGCTGCCCTTAGTAAAGATGGCCACTGCTTTCATTAATTACCTCACAGTGTTCCTCTCCATCATTTACTCTGAAAACAGTGAGGCTTCACTCCTATCGAGAACAATGGGAGGTGGCAGCTCTTGGAAAGCTAGCCCATCTTCATAAGTTTCTCTTGAAAGATTTTCCGAAACAGTCTCTGACAGATAAACTTTCAGCTCTGAAGAACAACAACAAAAATTGATCATTTTTCCAAAACATTTCTTTTTAAAAAGCATCTACTGCACCAGATCTACTCATTAGAGAGGTCAGGATGGGAAAATTCACTGAAAAGGATTGTGCAGGGGATTCCATACCCACTCAGAAGGGCAAGGAAAACAGGTGAATGTGCTGGGTAATGTAGGACCAGGAGAGAGGGAGAAACCGATGTGTGTGTTTGAACACAGGAGAACATGGAGAACAAGCAGCAGGTAAAACTGAGTGATATGTACTCTCCTCCTTAACTTCATCTTCACATAAGTATTTTGTAATTTAAATAAAACAAATTTCCCAGACAAAAACTAACTTTATAGAGTTTTTTGGAGACACTCATTGTGGTGTAAGCATACAAGAGGAATTATGGGAAGGAACTCTGGAAGTAAGTAGGAGGTAGTGAGAGGGGAGAAATTAGAGGGGAAATGAGGAAGAGTGTGTGTGCACAGAAAGAATGATGAACACAAAGAAAAGGCACAATGAGCAAGGATCATAGAACCATAGGGTTAGAAGGGCCCACAAGGGTCATCTAGTCTAACCGCCTTGCAGAGATGCAGGATTTGTTGTGTCTAAGCCATCCAAGACAGATGGCTATCCAGGCTCTTTTTTAAAACCTGCAGTGAAGAAGCTTTCACAACCTCCCTAGGCAGTTTGTTCCATTGTTCTATTCTTACAGTTCAGAAGTTTTTCCTGAGATTTAATATAAATCTGCTATGCTGTAGTTTGAACCCACTGTTTCTTGTTCTGCCCTCTGTGGGAAGAGAGAACAACTTTTCTCCACCTTTTTAATGGCAGCTTTTCAAGTATCTAAAGACCATTATCATACCCCCTCTTAAATCGCCTCTTTCCCAAACTAAACATACCCAGTTCCTTCAGCCTTTGCTCATAGGGCTTGCATTCCATCCCTTTGATCATCTTAGTTGCTCATCTCTGGATCCTTTCCAGTTTCTCTACATCCGTCCTATACAATGGTGACCAAAATTGGACACAGTACTCCAGCTGAGGCCTAACCAGCGGCAAGTGGAGCGGTACTATCACCTCCCATAACTTGCCAGCTACGCCTCTATTCATGCAACCTAAAATTGCATTTGCTTTTTTTGCAACAGCATCACATTGCTAACTCATGCTGAGGTTGTGATCCACCATGACTCCCAGATACTTCTCAGCAATGCTACTGCCAAGCCAGTTTCTCCCCATTCTGTATTTGTGCATTTGGTTTTTCTTCACTAAGTGTAGCATCATAAATTTGTCTTTGTTGAATTTCATTTTGTTGTCTATAGTCCCAGTTCTCCAATTTATCAAGATCCCTCCGAATTTTAGCTCTATCCTCCAAAGTATTGGCAACCCCCCAGTTTTGTGTTGTCTGCAAACATAATCAGTATGCTATCTATTCCTACATTCAGGGCATTAATTAAGATATTAAACAACACCAGACCCAGAACAGATCCCTGTGGAACCTCACTTGAGACCTTCCTCCAATCTGACATCATTCCATTAATAATTACTCTTTGTTTGTGGTTGTTTAACCAATAATGGTAGTTCTATCAAGTCCAATTTCTCCAGCTTACTTATCAGAATGTCATGTGAGACTGCGTCAAAAGCCTTGCTGAAGTCCAGGTATATTATGTCCACTGCATTCCCTCTATCCACCAAATCAGTTAGCCTGTCACAGAAGGAAATCAAGCTGGTTTGGTATGATTTGTTCTTAGTAAATCTGTACCGGCTACTAGTGATTACCCCTTCATCCTCCAGGTATTCACAAATTAAATGTTTTATACATTGCTCTAGTACAGTGGCTTTCAACCTTTCCAGACTACTGTACCCCTTTCAGGAGTCTGATTTGTCTTCCATATGCCAAGTCTCACCTCACTTAAAAACTACTTGCTTACAAAATCTGACTTAAAAATACAAAAGTGTCACAGCAAACGATTACTGAAAAATTGCTGACTTTCTTATTTTACCATATAATTATAAAATCAACTGGAATATAAATATTGTACTTACATTTCAGTGTACAGTATACAGAGCGGTATAAACAAGTCATTGTCTGTATGAAATTTTAGTTTGTACAGACTATGCTAGTGTTTTTTATGTAACCTGTTGTAAAACTAGGCAAAAATCTAGATGAGTTCAGGGCTGACCATGAGGTAACCATGAGGCGAACTGAGGCAGCCACCTCAGGTGCCAGATTACGTAGAAACCCTCATGGTAAGGCCAGCCCTAGGCAAGTATGCTCAGAGTCTCTGAAAAATCAGGCCCTAAAAGTTTCTAAGGTTTGCCAGGCAAAAACTGAGAAAACTACAATTACAGGGTGCTTGTGAAAATTTGGCCCTTAACTGTATTCTGTCTCAAGTTTATACATCTATAAATTCAAGGAGAAAATTTACCCAGCTCAGCAGGCATAGCTTATTAATGTTTGTAAAGCTGTTGGATTTTGTTTGGTTGGCTTTTGGAAAATATAAAGTACTATGCAAATAGTAAGCATTATTTTTATTACTACTACTAGAAGATACCAATAACATGCTATGGAAGTGCTGGAATTAAGGCAACAGATTTGCGTATTACCATGTCATATTGGTCCTGCCATGAGGGCAGGGGACTGGACTCGATGACCTCTCGAGGTCCCTTCCAGTCCTAGAGTCTATGAGTCTTGACTTGAAACCATTGTCTCTTGTTTTTAAATTAGGATAATACTGTAAAGATGGCTATTTGTGAAAATAAATCTCAGATAAACAATCTGAGACTGGTGGGAGAGCTGTAAAAAATTGAAATGGGTCTGCTTGATTGTTTTTTATGCTAAATGGCTTCAGGCCATCATGGGGCTGATTTCTCTGTCTGCCAGAAAACTCTCTGTTAAGTTTGATTTGTCTAAATTCATTGCTCTGACAGTCCTTGTTCATTTATGAATCTCTTGTGGAAAGAAATAAAATAGTGTTAGATGCCCAGGTGCTGAAACCCTACATCATTAAAGAGCAACAAAGAGTCCTGTGGCACCTTAAAGACTAACAGATGTACTGGAGCATAAGCTTTTGTGGGTGAATACCCACTTCATCAGATGCATTCTAGCCAACTACAAAAGCAGTTTCTCCTCCCTTGGTGTTCACATCTCAACTGCTAGAAGACGGCCTCTCCCTCCCTGATTGAACTAACCTCGTTATCTCAAGACTGATTCTTGCCTGCATATTTATACCTGCCTCTGGAAATTTCCATTACATGCGTCTGACGAAGTGGGTATTCACCCACGAAAGCTTATGCTCCAATACATCTTTAAGGTGCCAAAGGACACTTTGTTGCTTTTTACAGATTCAGACTAACACGGCTACCCCTCTGATACCTACATCATTAATTATTTAACTTTCACACTGCCACTGTTAATTACAGCACTGCCAAATTCTTGGGGAAGGCACACACCCAGTTGGAATTTAGGGCATTGTTTATTAGGTGGCCATCTTGGTCTGGATAAGAACAAAGTGACCTCCATGTTGTGACAGTTTCTTGTTCCCTTATTCTGGGTAAAATGCGGGAAAATGAAAAGAGTGGGAATTAGTTGTTGCTAAGTAGCTGGTTTCTATATAAACAAATGAAGGGCAGGGCCAGGGGCTCTTGAGCCCTGGAATCTCTGGGGCTCAGAGTTTAAAGCTCTCTCTCTCTGTGGTGTGATACACCTTCCACACTGGTTACTAGCCTGCAGTAGCCACTCGCTGAATGAAGTTGTCATTTTAGGGTTTATTAGTTATTTTCTTTTGGGAAGCAGACATGCACTTTCGGACTAGATCTAGTTAGTTAGATCTGACCCCCACCCATAGACGATGCAAAAAGGGATAGGGTGGGTCTGAGATAGGATTACTTACCTGTCTTCGACACTTGTGATCCACCGTTGGTGTCCATCGCTGATCTCACTGGTCCAGATTCTACAGCCTCACCACTAGCAGTACCTGGAGGATGTAGAAAAACATCTTTGCTTTATTGAGTGTGTGTGTGCATGTGTATGCTTATATTCCAAATCTCCAGTGTCCCTAATCCACACCCCACCCCTTCTTTCCTTCTCCTTTAGTAAATAAAGTGTTGTTGTGAGTTCATATCCATACGGTGGTTTCTTTTATTCCAGCTCTGATAGATGGGCTTAAGGGGGTACCCAGTGGGAGGTATACTGTAAGGCTCCCCAAAGTCTTCTGGCCAGATAGGCTCCCTAAAAATCCTTACACTACCATACTGTTTAAGCACAGAGTAGCTTTTCAGGCTCCCTAAAAGCCAGTTTTGAGATCTTGGTCTGTAGATTATTTTTTATCTTATGAAACTTTAGGCAGAGTGTGGAGGCTAAGAAAGAGGACAATGCATTTAATGTCTGCTTTAAAAAACAAAACAACAACAAAAGATGAGGACAGAAGGAAATATAACTTTACTTTACTTTGCTATAATATCTGTTCTATTGTTTTGGTGCTTGTTTAATTAAACTTTTTGTTTCAGAGATTAGCAGTAATCATTTTCCTACTGCATGTAGTCTTAGAAGATACTGCAGATCATTATCCCATAACTTCCCCACTGAGAAGAGATGGATAATAGAATCTATGGACAAGTAGATGTGCTGAAATGTACTCTAAAGTCACTAGTAATGATTGCTGTTGCATCTTTGAGCAGGAACAACAACCGTTTAATAAAAGCCAGAAGCAGAATGAAATAGGATATTAGAGTCCTGCATCTTTTGTATACTTCTTTATATTTGACATTTCACATTAAAAATGATTAAAATAACACGTACAGCTTGCCTAAATGACAAATCCTTTAGTACATCTAGGGTGGCCAGATGTCCCAATTTTATAGGGACAGTCCCTATTTTGGGGGCTTTGTCTTATATAGGTGCCTATTACCCCCCAACCCCTCGTCCTGATTTTTCACATTTGCTATCTGGTCACCCTAAGTACATCAGAAGTGACTATACGCACTTCGATGATATCCATCCGATGGAGGGAGAAGAACTGTTTATGGTAGTTGTGATGGGATCCCTGGGATACAACCTGGAACTGCAGGACTGTTGTGCCCCCTCAACTCTCACAAACCTATGCCAGTGACAAGCAGCAACACTCGTTTAGGTGCTGTGATTGCTCAGCCATCAACATGTGGAGTCACCCACCCAGCAAAATTGCATGAATACTCCCTGGGCCATTCGTGAATCATACAGAGAGGCACCCACAAATCCTCCCAGCTCCCAGCCTTACACCCTAGAAATACATCATCTTACACTGCTCAAGATTCCTTTGGACAGTGCAAGCACATTAATAAGTTTGCCACTTCTTCGAAGGACAGTGGACATGCACCAGCTTTTATAACCTGAGCTGAAATTCTCCAAGCACTTCAACCAAAAACACACTGCTTTAAGTAAAATATAGAACAGATTTATTAACTACAGAAAGACAGATTTTAAGTGACTATAAGTAGTAGGCATAGAGATCAAAGTTGGTTACCTAAGAAATGAAAATAGAAATGGTCTGAATTTTAACTTTAACAGACTAAGCAAGATTTAAATCAAGCAGTCTCTCACCCTGAGACGTTACAGGCAGCTCAGTTCCTCAGTACTCATACTGGATTCCCTCCCAGCCTGGGATTAATCTCCTTAGTTCAAAGTCTTCCAGGTGATGAGACGTGGGAAGAGAGAGGCCAAGTGATGATGTCATTGTCTCTCTTTTATACTCTCTTCCAGCTGCTAGAAAGATCCTTGCTGTGATATGGGGTCAGGCAGCCATTGCATACATACTCTCTCTGAGGAGATTCTCAGAGAGTGGATTCTTGTTGATGGGCCATTAATATATGTCTGGTCCTTAGCATAGCTGCTCTTTTGTCCCTACTGAAGGGCCAGTTGTGGACATCTCTCAACCTCACAACATACTTAAGTAGCACATATAGCAATACTTCATAACTTTGCATACGATAGTACATACAATCCAACAGGATATTAGCGTTCAATAAATCAAGACTTCTTACATGATACTTTACAAGGCATACTTTGTACAAAACACATAATCATAGGACAGTGGTGAATATGAGGGTTCCAGGGTGCTACTTTGAGGTACAGAGTGTCACAGTAGTACAAGAGTATGTAGGAATAGGACTAATAGGATGAAATTAAAGATGTCAATTTAAAAATCAGGTTTTGTTTACCTATTGTTGCTACAAGTTAAATTTTTTAAATGGCCATAACAGAAAGAGATTAGATGAGAATGGAGATTTTTTTTTCCTCTTCTCCCTCTCTCCCATTTATATTCTCAGGGCATTTGATAGTGCTTTTTCAAATGTCATTTTCATTCTTTTCCTCAGGATAGTCAGTTTCCCCCTGTTCCCTGAGCCAGCACTAGGCATAAGCAGTCTAAGCAATTGCTTAGGGCCTCAAGCAGTTCAAGGGGACCCCCTATTCACTTTTTATTATAAGAACTTGCCTGTTTTAATATTGGGGAGCAAAAATATTCCTGCTTAGGACCTCCAAAGGGCTAGCCCTGGTACTTCCTTGTGTGGGCTTTTAACAGGGAAGAACAAAAACATTTTTTTTAAATATAGGGAAATGTGATTATAAAACCACAAAAATTGGCCAAGGGACTTGGACAGATGCAGCATTTGCAAATACATTTAACTCATTTAAAAAAAATAGACTAGGTTTCAAGTTGGCAATATCCTTTTTACAAAAAAAAAGTAAATTTATGCTGAATATCAGGGAAAATATCACGAAGATCATTTTTACTGCACTGTTCAATAGTCTCCTGAGGGAAGCGGTCAAATTCCCATTACTTGAGGAGATGTTTAAAACTAGATTAGCTAAAGGACTGTAAAATATACGTAGGGAACTATTCTGCACTGGCAGGGAGATGGACGAGATGACCTAACAGGTCTTCTTCATCTCTAAATTCTATGAGTCATGAAGTACACAGTGGAGACCAATGACTTTTTTATAATAAAACAAGCATTCCTTGACAGCAGCATCTTTAGAAAACTCTTTGCTTCATTATACTAGGTGATAAGGCTGAGTAATCTGACAAGTCGACTAATAGTTTTTAAATTGCAAAAAAATAAAACCAGTGATTCAGATTTAAATACCATTTCACAAATGGTTTCATACATATACTTTTAAATAGTATGCTTTATGACATTTACATTTGGACTCCAGTCCAACACAGCCTGTTGTATGCCCAAAGTAATATGAAATAACAAAGTTATACATATAAGCTAAGTGTATACAATGTAAACGTAGGTCTAAAATGTGGCTGCTAAGCTTCCAGCCAGGTTGAGGGGGATGCATAGATGCACTGTCCCAGTGAGAGCTCTAAGAAACATTGTGCTCAAGAGAGGGCAAAATGTCTCCAGGAATGAAAATGCATTGTGGCCATTTTGACACCTTTTGAAAGGGCGCAGCATGTACTTCCCACAGCCACAAATGAGTGCAGTACTGGGGTGAACCAGAGCCTCAACCTTACCCCATTCAACTATCTTAGGTAATCAAGCACCACTACTGGACTTGTGAAGTCCTTGTGCTCGCAGGGTAGATTCTTCCCACTGTAAGCTACACATAACTCCTATGGGCTGCAATGGGAATTAATCTTATTTTGCAGAGAGAAAAGGCCCCTGAGCACAATGACAGGCACTGTGCCCAGTCCCTGTACTGGGATGCAAGGGGAGCCCAGAAAGCTCCTGGCATTCTCTCCCTGCTTACATATCTGTAGGGGGCAGTGCACAACCTGGCCTTTAGACTGAAAGAACTACAAAGGACCTTGTAAATGCTTAGCACTATATAAATGCTAAATAAAATAAGAATGTATCTTTGGCAAGGATATATTATCTAATGGAACTACAAGAAATGTCTCTGTTCCAGGACATGCCCTTTACTGTCTTTGAATACATGAATAACTGAAGAGTAGAATTGTCTTAAAAGAAGTATCAGTTGCGCTAAGCATGATATGAATAGATAGTATCACTGTATATTCATGTAGACATATAAATACTCAACATTTAGATACATTTTTCTTTGTGCCCATACAATTCCTTATGGTCCTGACCCACCAGAACATTCAGCACAGTGGGACTACTCACATGTTTAAGTGCTATGCTGTATCAGAGCCTGGATGCATTATAACAATGAAAAAACACAAACGTTAAGCAAAATATGCCAAAATAGATATTAGAAAAGTGGGTCCCATAAAACATTCCTAACTCTCAAACAAACTTCATCCCTACACTCAGGTTCACTATGGATGCTCTATCTTCATCTATTACCAAAAACTGATCCTTGGTCCGGTTCTTGTACTATATTCAGGCCTAAAACCAAACTGTTTGGGGTGAAACAGATCTGGGGTGAAACTCCACGTTACTGTAGCTCCTGCCAACTCTTTTGCTTATATTCCCGAAAAACAGGAGATTTGAAACAGTACAACTATTAGAGCAGTGGTCACCAACCGGTTGATCACAATCGACTGGTTGATACTAGAGCAGCGGTCGGCAACCTTTCAGAAGTGGTGTGCCAAGTCTTCATTTATTTACTCTAATTTAAGGTTTCACGTGCCAATAATACATTTTAACATTTTAGAAGGTCTTTTTCTATGTCTATAATATATAATTAAACTATTGTTATATGTAAAGTAAATAAGGTTTTTAAAATGTTTAAGAAGCTTCATTTAAAATTAAATTAAAATGCAGAGCCCCCTAAACTGGTGGCCAGGACCTGGGCAGTGTGAGTGCCACTGAAAATCAGCTCACGCGCCACCTTCGGCAAGCATGCCATAGGTTGCCTATCCGTCCTAGAGGATCTCCCAGTTGATTGTGATCTGCTGCCACTAAGACAGGCTCCTTGCCTGCCCTGGCCCCACACTGCTCCCGAAAGTGGCCAGCCTGGCCCTGCAGCTGCAGGGGTAAGAGGTCTCCCTCCATGCACTGCTCCTGCCTGAAAACACCACCCCTGCAGCTCCCATTGGCTAGGAAAGAGTTGTTGTGGCCAATGGGAGCTGCGCGGACAGTGCTTGCAGAAAGGGGCAGTGCGCAGAGCCACATGTCTCCTGCCCCCCCTCCCCCCAGGGACTGCAGGGGCACATTGGTCCCCTCTGGGAGTGGCATGGGGCCAGGGTAGGCAGGGATCCTGCCTTAGCAGCAGCCATGCTGTGCTGTCCGGTAGCCACCGGAGGTAAGTACTGCCTGTCAGGAGGCCGCAACCCAACACCCAACCCTGAGCCCCCTCCCAGAGCCAGCACCTCAAGCCCCCTCCTGCACCCCAAGCCCAGCCCTGACCCCCTCCTGCACCCCAAAACTCTGCCCCAGTCCTGACCCCTTCCCAGAGCCAGAACCCTGTAACCCCCCTCCTGCACCCCAACCCCCTTCCCCAGAGTCTACAGTGCTAGCAACAATCCAGTCCCAAGGTAATCGGTTTGGGGAAATGCTGTGGCTTAGTCTCTGTGACAAGCTCAGTCTGTCTGCCTCATTCTAGGAGTCCACTGTATGCTCCTCAGGGCTGGAGTGAAGGTCCCCTGCATAGGAGTTCACTCTGGAGCATCAAGAGACACTCCTGCAGTCTGGTGACTAGGGCAAATCTGCTCCCCCTCCCCTCTCGCCACTGACTGCAGTTTCCTCCCTATCATGCATGCTTGACAGAGACAGAGGGGCGAGCCGTAACACCAGGCCCTCTGTGGCTCCTCATATGTGTGAGATTTATAAACCCCATCACATACCCTCAAACAAGACAGGGGTTTTGCTCCTTGCAGCAGATATGTCCTCTTTATCCACTTCTGCATTTGTGTTCCATGAAAAGAAATCATCATTGGTGTGGGCCCTGCTGGCCCAGTAAAGCACCTGGAACCAGTATGGCTGAAGAGCTAGGTACAAATGCATGATCCTAGATTGTGTGTCCTTCATTGTGTGTAGTCATTGGAGGGGCCCATGGTCCATGATAAACAAAAAAAGGGTTCCCCAGTAGGTAGTAGTGCAAGGCGTCAATGGCCAACTTCATGGCCATGGCCTCCTTTTCTATCACAAAGTATGTTCTTTCATGTAGGAACGGCTATCAGCTTAAATACAAGATGGGGCATTCCTCTCCCTCAAAAGTTCTGGGAAAGCACCATCCCAAGTCCAATCCATCTGTCTCGAGCATAAACTCTTTTGAGAAGTCTAGACTGAAGAGCACCAGATCATGACAACGTCTCCTTCAACATTTTGATGCACTCGTCTGACCACTGCACTTTCCCAGGTCTCTCATCTCTTGTCAGGTTGGGGGGAGGGGGAGGCGCGCAATGGTGGCAAAGTTAGGCATGAATCACCTGTAGTATCCGGCCAACCCCCAAAATTGCCTAACTTGTTTTTTGGTCGTGGGTATACCGTAGTTGGCTAAAGCCTGTACTATGTCCATGAGCAGGCCAATATGCCCGCCTCCCCCCACATACACCAGGTATGTGGCCTCACTAATCCTGAATCTACACTTAGCCAGGTTGGCAGTCTGGTCAGCTTTGGAGATCAATTTTAATACTACGGTGACATGACATAGATGGCTGTCCCTATCTAGGCTATATATTACTATATCATCTAGATAACCTGTGGCATAGTGTGCATGTGGAAGGAACATTCAATCCATTAGCCTCTGAAAGATTGTGGACACTCCATGCAGCCCTACTGGCATGTTCAGAAAGTGGTACAGTACAAAGAGCATGGCGATTGCCATCTTTTCCCTGGATTCTGGAATAAATGGAATCTGTCAGGAGCTTTTTGCATGGTCAGTTGTGGATAAGTACCTGGCCACTCCGAGCCTTTCCAGTAGCTCATCCACTAGTGGCAAGACTTAGGCATCAAACATGGAGGCTGCATTTAACCTGAGGAAGTTGATGCAAACCTCGTTGTGCCGTTGGCCTTTGGAACAAGGACTATGGGGCTTCGTCATTCACTGTGGGATTCCTATACTACGCCCAGGTCCAGCATTGATTGGAGTTTGGTCCTGATGATGTCCCACATCTTCTTGGGGAGTGGTCAAGGGCTCTCCCTCACCATCTGCCCACGGTAGGTCTGAATGTGATGATATGTCAGTTAAGTACACCCACGGGAAGGGTGAAGAATACCTGAGGCAATACTTGTACCAGCAGATCCATCTGGCTTTTTGTTCAGCCCCAAGCTTCTCTCGCAACTTGACAGCGTTATCAGCCTCTGTTATAAGAATCTCAAGTCGTAGTTCAGGGTCAGTGGTCAGGTGGATGATGAGGAATGCTTCTGTGTCACACCAGGCCTTTAGTAGGTTGACATGTTAGATGTCAACACCTCAAAAGGCTCCTGCAATCGGGCCAGTAGCCTGGTCTTTCTCATGGGTGTCGTGTGAACCCCCACTTCGGGGATGCTAGCCCACCAGCCATGCACCTTCTGCCTGAGGCCTCACCCCTCACCACTACCTGCTGAGGCCCTGAGGCCCTCCCATGGGTGGAGGAGCTCGAAGACACATACGACCCCACGGCTGGAGGAGTCCTGGTCCACCCACCCCAGCCAGCCCGCCCCCCACCAACGCCAGTGCTAGGCCAAGCCACTGGCTGGCTCCAGCACCGGGTCAGCTAGGCTCCCCCACAGAACTGCCCGACCTCCTCCTTGTTCCAGCCCGTGCCGCAGGTGGGCCTGAGCCCCTGGTTGCCAGCTGGAGCTGAGCACCTACTGACTTCAGGGTAGAAGGGAGGAAGGGCGGGGCCTCCTGACAGAACATGGGCATGGTGACTGCCTGGGTCAGGGGAGGCTTAGCCTGCCCTGGCTTTTGATACCCGCTGTCCATGGTCTTTGTGCTGAGCAATAGCAAAAGAACTTGGTCCCCCGACTTGAACTCTCATAACCAGGCTCCACGGTTGTACATCATTGCCTGACATTGCTGGGCCTCCTGTAGGTTCTCGCAGGTGAAGGAGCTCAATTTTTTACGCTACTTGTACAATTGAAGGACATATTAGACTAGGTTTTCTGTTTGTGGTCCCTGGCTTTCCCAGGACTCCTGTAATAAATCAAGGGTGTCCTGGGGCTGTTGACCAATTGAAGGGGGAGAAACACATGGAGGCTTGGGGAACCTCCCAATTAGCAAAGAGTAGTGGCAGGCAGGCAGCAACAGTCGATCCCAGTGTTAGGGGTATCTGATAACAAATTTCTTCAACCTCCCCTTCAGTTTTGCTTAAATGTTCCACTAAGCTATAAGTCTGCAGATGGTAGATGGATGTTTTTATCTTGTCTATCTTCAAGTGACAGCTCATTCTGAATCCAAGCAATCTTTTCCACAAAAGAATTTGAAAATGCCTCACAGCAAGAAATGCTTAACTTTGTTACTGAATGCAAATAGCCTAGATTGACCAGGTGGTTAAGCACTAGCAATGGGAATTAATGTATTCTATGATATAGTCAAAGACATTATTCTTCAATTGCTCCACAGCCACAGTATAAGATTTCAAACATTCTATGCCTCTCTTAATCAGATTTAAGCAAGATTTCCATTATAGTTTTATTCCTTACTGCTTCACTTGCTGCAGGTTATCAGAATACCATGAGGATCTACAAGGACGCACCTGAGATAGAGGGCATTCAGGACCCACTTGGTGTTGATGGCCAGGGACAGAAGTTCATTATAATCTCCCATCAAACCAGTGATCTGTCAGTAAGAAAGCATTCCTCTTCAGAGCCCTTTGAAACCCAACAGATTCCATTAGCTTCCAAGTCAGACAATAAAACAAGCTCTCTGCCCCAAAGGTAAGGAGCACTCCAGCCTCATCATGCAGGGGGTAAAGATCAGTTCATAGCATGAGTATAAATGCCACTATGTTTTCTCTCTTACCCCAGCCAAAATACCAGCATCATAGTGTTGCCAGAGGGACAGTCCCATGATTGTGACCTGGGACAATTCTATGGATGTCATGGAAGTTAGAAAATCCTGTGCTAAACCAAGGGATTTTGCATGTCTGTGGACAATGAAGCTGCTCAGAACAAGCATCTGTGGCTCCCTTGCCATTGTGCGAGAGAATTCTGTCAACTAAAAGTATACAATGTTTTAGGACTAAGAAAGGATATTTTTCAAACATGCATAGATGGCTAACTAGATATGTGGTGCATATTTCTTGAGATATACACACTGTACATTAGTTTTGAATAGCCAGTAAACCAATCACCATTATTAGTGTCTCATTTATAACTCAAGAACACTTCTCAAATCTTCAGGGAGAATAGAGACTACTCAACTCAATGAAAGTAGGCAAATGCCTCACATCTGTGTTCTAATAGACACACAAAGGCCAGAACACAATTCGGGCCAATTTAAATATTCATCATTTGTAAGATCAAAAAGCATCTCCACATTCAATTTCTTAAATAAACAATAGGTAAAGTAATTTGCATAGCAATACTTTGGTGAGATAGACCCTAACTCTGGTTAACCTATTAAAATGCAGTGGGGTGATTTTAATACATGGTGGTGGTTAGGGATGAGAAAAGAATGGGTTACAAAGTGAACTTGGTGGCACAGTACAAGTATGTATGACTGCCACATTAAAAAACCATGTGCATAGGCATTCACTTTCCAGGCCTGAAGGGACCAAGTATGTTATGGATTTCATACACTTCTATTCCGTGGAGGAGGTAAGCTTAGTAGATACAACTCTAAAACTTCCGGGGAGTTTTGGCATCTGCTCCTAGGAAGCTGAGCAGTTCTGCTTTTCTGTTAAGAGATTAGGTATCACAAAGTAGGCTGCACAAATGAAAGGGTAATGAGAGAATACAGTGGCAGAGAAACTAAAATAGTGAAATCACATTTTAAAACCTATTGAGGATCTGCATTTCCCTAAAACTCTACTAATCTGTGACAGAGACAGAGAAAATTCCCTGAAATCATAAAATAATATGATTCTGCACTGCATATTAGGAAGCATTCAAGGTTTGACCTTGTGGTTCAGAATTTTTAGCACTCTCTATCATATTCCAGAACATAGTGGTATTATGCTGGCAGCAAGTGCTTATAATACTCTAGAGAATCTGGCTGATCTACTATAGCATACTCTACCTCAGCTAAAATAAAGAATTAAATGAAAGACCTTACAGCTCTCACATCTGGTATTCACAGCTTTCATGATATCTGGGTGTGAGGACCAGTAGTGAATGCATGAGACACACGCTGTTCGTCCATGACTATGCAGGGAAACATTCCCCCCCACCCGCCAATCTCCACCAGACTAAACCTCTATGTGAGTGTTTGGGGTAGCAGCACTTCTCTAAACTACAAGAGATAGGCAGGAGGTAGAAAACTGGGACATTGCTGCATTCTCCCCAGCTTGACAAGTTCTCTGAATACTGTTACAACAGTGTTTGAATACTTTCTTCTCACATGCCAAGGTGTGCCCTGACACACTCTGAATTACAGGAGAGCAAAAATTCATAGGTTAATAACATTCATTAGTCCTTACCAGTCTCAGATACTCATCTCACAAACAGGAAAAGATGAGTATGCATAATAATTCAAATATAATTAATTAACAGCCTAGATTAAAAAACGGTTTAAGATTTTCACACAAAGCATATTCATTGTCTGCAGTAAAAACCATAGTGTGTGTCTTAGCTTAAAATGGAAGTCACACCAAGGAGATGCAAAGGGAACAGACTCAGCAAATTAAAAGTAATGGCAAAGTTGCTAATGCTTTTATTAGTACTATTGACTAATTGTTTGGAACCTCATACATCAAGATTGTAAGAGTATTCTCAAAAGAAAAGGGATCCATTAACCTACCAATTCCTTAATTTATTCTTGACATTAATAAACTGCATAATCTAGGAAAAGACAGTAGCATTTGGGGCAGGAACAGAGTCTGATCAGTCTGTACAGCACTTAGCACATGCTAAATGTTGTATAAATAAGACTAGTGCGTGTAAGCCAAAATGATTAGGTGAAGTAAAACACTTCTGCTAGTCAGCAAAAAGCTATCACAATGCAAATGCCCCAGTCCAGGCATCTCAACAGACTAGTTGTTGACTTGGAAGTTAAAATAGAGGAGTAATGGAAATCAGACCCTTGAAATACATCTCCCTCATACTCTTGCAGTTAAATATGGAGCTGTAATTGTGTTTCAATCAAGAGTCCATGAAGAGTTAAATTAGCCCTTGTGTCTATATTTTGCTCACCGTCACTCTCAATACCTTTTCTGGGTGTTCTTCTCAACACAATTTGAAGCTCTGTCGAGTACATTCCCTGAAAAGTTATAAAAACCTCCGATGTCACAGATGGTACAAATGTTCTGGCAAAACATGCCTCTACTCTTCTGCACAATACAGAGCACTTCCTGGGTAGTTCTGAGAACCCTCAACTCACAGTAAAGTCTCAAGAAGTCCTCAGTACCTTGCAGGATCAGGTCTTTATTGAGTAAGCATCATAAGTAAGCTAAAGACCCTGAACACCATAAAATTAGCAAGTAATATGGGCCCAAAATTCCATCCACTTTTAAATGACATATGTTGGGCAATATCCTCTGGATAATAAAGATTTCTTTTTTACAGTTTAGTCACCATGACAGTGAATATTTTTTAAATCATAAAGGTAACAAAAATGTCTGAGATTTCTTCTCTGTTCCAGCGGCAATCACTACTAATAAACATTCTTAGAACTCGGCTGGCATAACTCGTGTCATTACACATATAAGGAAGGAAAAATGCCAAAGTAATTTCGTATCATATACTGTACCTGGAAGAGCAATTAAATATACACAAACACTCTAAATACATATATCCCCAGTGAGTGCTGATCAATCCACTATATCACTTGGTGTCATGGAAGGCAGTAGGGTCTAATGTCAAGAGCACACATCTGAGCTTTGAATGACCTTGCAGAACTTTGTGATTCAGGTTCCTTATGTGTAAAATGAGAATAGCAACAGCCTATTTGTGAGGAATAATTAGTGTTTGTTAAGCGCTTAGAAATCCTCAAATGAAAGACATTCATACAAAATTATTAAATGTAGGAGTGTAAATGCCATAAAAGGAGTAAATAATAGATATGACAAGTTCTCTAGTGTATAATGCACAGTCAAGTTCATCAGAGAGGGTGGCCTGAGTTACAAGATTATTTGTTACATGACTCTTTGGGTTTGTGAACATCTACCTCTTATTGGCTGATTTCCTTCCCTGAAGTGGCAAATAAACTACCCCAAAGTCACATCACATGACTGATGTCTCTCTCTGTCTGTCTCTCTCTCTTGTGCGCTTATATAGTGGCTTAACTGTTTTGGTCTTAGAATCTGTCCTCTGGCCATGTTCTCATTTGTGCAACATGTCTCTGAATTTAGTTATAATTATGAGCCATGCCAGAAAAAGCGTAATCTTTTCTCTCTCTCCAAATTGTGTGGCCATTTTCTTTTGGGAATGAGGCTGTTTGGTAAGCTAATGTGAGCTATGAGTTTTCAAAAACAGTTTCAAAAAAGTAACTGGCATTTATTGGTACGTACCTCAGTCGCTCAAGGACAGAACCCTCCCTCCTGCCCCAAAAAGGACAAAATGACAAATACAGCAACATGCTTTAAACATTGTGGGATTAATGTCTTCATATAAGGGATTCCCTGAGGTATAAATCTATCAGGCATTACAGAATATTTTAGAGCCATATACTGCCTTCACTCCATGGGCAGACTGAAGTCACTAAACAGACCTTAGTAACTGTCATGATGTAACTCAGTCTTTGTGTTACAAGCCCTTAAAATTAGCTGACGCCATTGCAGTGTCCAGAAAATTCACAGTTTAAAAACTTAAAGTCATTGCTGAATTCAAGAATAACGCTTCAGATTTATTTGTGACAATAGGATGAAATTATACCATCCTCCAAGTGCCCAAAAACTCTTGCTTTCTATTGCATTGTGGTTCTTGTTCACTCCATAATAAAATCACATAAATTCTTTTGCAATTCTGATGTAGTTAGTTGCTTAGTTCTGTGCAGCAGTTGCTTAGTAAGGAACTTACTAACTTACCAGAAAGGAACTTAGAAAATGCAAAGAATGATGAGATACTAGTAACAGAAATATTCTGAAGACAATAGGACAAATTCTGAGGAAAAAGCTGCACAAAGCTTGGAAAGGTAATTTTTCAAGCATGGGGAATTCTTTGCTGATTTTACACTACATGATCTTCAGAATTTTTCCAGATGAATTAGTTAATGGACTAAAGACAATATCTTTATTACTATGGTAGTACTTTGCTGAGCTAAACAACCTGCCAAAATAAATTCAGAATTGTTGGATTTTGATCAAATATGTCCATATTTTAAAGGTGACCTGCAAATAATAAAAATCCATTTACTTCAAAAATTGTGAGGAATGTACCCATTAATTAGGCTTAAGGTGTAGAAAGCACATTCACTCCTTAAACAGCCCACTGAAGTCAATGAAAAGACTCCCCTGACTTCAACAAGCTTTGGATCACGCCTTCAATTTTTTTCCCCTTTCAAGAAGACAAAAGTTGCTAGGCACTGTTCTTCTGGTACCCCAGCACGTGCTTTGCTATGATGCCACAGCTATCACAAAAAACCCACTGGTACATGGTTTGGCTCCTGCTCCAAGGGCCTGATCCTGCTCCCATTGGAATTTGTGGCAAAATGCTTATTAATTTCAACTGAGCAGTGTCAGAACCCTATATTTAAAAAAAAAAATCTTACTCCATTCACCCATAGGCTATCTTAATCTTCCAGGAGAAGTACTTGGCAGCTTTGATGTCATAGCATGGTGCATGAATGGGAGCCCAGGAACCATGACTTCAAAGGACCTAATATAAATACAACCGATAAGAATTTATTTATATGCTAAATATTACTATTCATCTGTTTGATAGGGGTATTTAGTAGATAACATTAAAGCAAGTGGTATTTACATATTGTGGTGGGGCAATAGCCCCACTCCATGAAAAAAGGGTTTTGAGGCTGCACAGGCTGGCAGCCAATCAACAAAGGCCGGTAGGGAGCCAATCAGGACAGGGCAGAGGCAGCCATTCAGGGCTGGGCAAGGCCCTATATAAAGACTGCCTAGGAAAAGGAGAGGCAATCTCTCGCTGGCTGGCAAGGAAGGAGGAGTGGCTCCTGAGGAAGGAACTAGCACCTCGGACAGAGCAATGCTGGGCAGGCTAGAGGGAGCAAGAGAGAGCTCCAGCTCAGTTACCTGCCAGGCTGTGGGCCCTGCTACAAAGGGCTGAGGAGGTGTACAGGGCCAAAGGGGAAGTGGCCCAGGGAAGGGAAGCGGACAGGAGGGGAATGAAGGAAGGCAGAAGGAGGCTGCTGCTAGAGGGTCCCTGGGCCGGGACCCAGAAAAGTGGGTTGGTGTGGGTCCCCCCACCTTTTCCCCCTTATACTGCACCTGGCCACAGAAGATGGTGGCCAATACAGAGTGCAACTTGCCCCTGTGCTAAGGAGCTAGACTGTGGGTTGCGGTTGGCCACTGAGGCAGGTGCGAGTTCCAAAGACTGCTGTTAACCCACACCTTCCGGAGGGAGTCTGGAGTAGTGTCCTGAAGAGGACGCCGCCGAGCGGAGAGCAACATGGGTCCCAGAGCAGAACGGACAGCAGACAAGACCCCATGCACTGAAGGCGCTCTGCAGTGGACAGAGCTAATTCCTGGAGCAACCAACGGGAGGCGCCAGCGGTGGTGACTCTTGACCTGTCACACATGTTTTTATGTGCTGGTCACATTGAAGCCCTTCCTTAACAACATTAAACAATTAATAATATGAACATTTTGCAGTAACACTTTTCTAAAGCCTCTATCAATGATAACCAAGTTATGATTAAGGCACTTACTAACAATACTGATGACAAGCTACCACAGCTCTTCAAGACAGATATCCCAGAAGTCTGTGTAACCCACACACTGTCTGGGTGTGGCGTTCTGTCCCATCTAGTGCCACTGAGACCACTTAAAAAGAGAGAAAATGATTCTGCTCTACAGCCTTAGCTAACAGCCATTTGACTTCTGGCTCATGCGCTAAGCAATAGAGCAGGACCTGGCCTGTGAGCCATTTTACGGGGAGCGAGGTCTGGGGCTTGCCCCGCTCCAGCCAGGGCACCGGCCCAGGGGCCACATCACGTGGCTTCCGGCATTCCAGCTGGGGCACTGGGTTGGGGGCCGCACCACGCAGCTTCCAGAAGCTCCCATTGGCCCAGAGAAGTGATCCCCAGCCAGTGGGAGCCGCGATCGGCTGGACCTGCGGATGGGGCAGGTAAACACACCGGCCTGGCTTGTCGGGGCTTTCCATACACAAGTGGCGACCCCTGTTTGAGAAACCCTGATATACATGTTGAGGAGGGTATCCATTTTTTTTAAACCTGCCTAGTGGTCACTCTGGCAGGAAAAGGGACCACTGCAAAGAGAGAAAAACCAAGGAAGAGACAGGTTTGGAAAAAGCAAGAAGACTGAATACTAAGGGAGAAAGAGGAGAGAGGGAGAACACCTTTGCCTTGGCAGAGCTAGCACAAAGGAGTTATAGGGTAAATATAAGGCCCACACCTGGGTGAATGCCACAGAAGCACCCAGCAGCATATGGGCCATGTCAGAGATAGAACTGGTCAGGAATTTTGACTAAATGTTTTTTTGTTAGAAATTGCTGACTCATCTAACCCAAAACCTCTCATAGAAATTTATCAATTTCAATAAAACTGGGGTTCAAGATGGAATTTCTGGTCAAAACCAGATACAACCTGGAATAGCCAAGTGATTAGGGCACTCATGAGGTAGAACAGGGACTTGAACAGGGATCTCCTACATCTTAGATGTGCACCCAAGCTGAGCTATTAGCCATTTACAGATTCTCTCTCTCTCTCTGTTTCAGAAGGTCTCACGTTCATTCTCCATCACAACAAAAATTCCAAAACCTCGTTTTTTCAGGAAATTGAATCCTTTTTTTCTGGTTAGCTTGACTCCGGGGCTATCTGGAGACAGGAGAAGGTGTGGCCAAAAATAACACTACATAATCACATCAATTTTAATTATTTTGGTAACTTATTTCAAAATACCAATCAGCAAGTATGATTGTAACAATACAGATACCTGCCCCCCAATATTCCCCCAAGAGTAGAGAGTTAAAAAAACCTTCTAACAACCTAGTTTTTGTTTCTCCACCCTCTTGCCCCCACAAGCTCAGCCAGGGGATCGGACACCCACAACCTCTCCTCCCCCCTACTCCCCATGCCCAGCCTTGGGACCCCCGTCAATAAACTGGAATCCCCTACCTCACAGAGATCAGCTGTGCCCCCCACCCAGCCCAGGTACCTGCACTCCTGTCCCTAGAATCCAGCTGCAGGTCCCCAACGCAGACACTCATCCCCCATCCCTCAGAGTCCAGAGATCCAGAGGAAAAAACAGCCTGATGCTCAGTCCCAGGCTTGTGTGGAATTACCTGCGCACTGTCGCCGACGCCTCCTTCCCACAGTGCCTGCTGGGAACTGCAGCTGCCAGGAATCCCTCTGGCAGTGTCTTCCATGTGTGAGCTGGGCTCTGCCATGTCCAGTGGCCCCTAGTGGCAGCCAGCAGCGCTGCAGACCATTTCTGTGAGGGAAAGGAAATTCTGCACAAAAAAACCCAATTTCTACAAAATTATGCATTGTGCAGTGGGGCAGAAGTCTCCTGGGAGTAACAAAGGGAAAAAGAAGCAGCAGGAGAGGAACAATGGAATGGTAGCAAAAGAAAAGAAGTAGAGAGACAAGTATTAAAGGGAAAGGGAGGATACACAAAATGTAGTTCCCGTCAAGGTTGTTAAAAAAAGTTAAGTTTTCAGTTACACACCAGGAGATAAAGTATAAAAAGGAGAGATGAAGAAAAGGAAACTTTGGAGAGGAAAAATGCAGACAGAAAGAGGAAAGCGAGAAATAAAGAACTGGGACATTTAACAGGGAAGAAGACAGCAGTGGTTAGGGTTTTGAAAATTTCTTCTCTGACAACTTATTTTCAGAGATGGGAAAAGGGAAACTATGGTAGAAAGTTACTGGCAATGAGATTTGAGTCAAAATGTTGCTGTAAGACACAATGGTAGATTAACGCCTCATCTAAAGACAAAAAGTGCACCAGTTTAACTAAAACAAATTAAAAAACTGATTATAGTTAAATTGGTGCATATTCCTTTGACACTGTCATCAGTTTACAAATGGCTTATATCAATTTAGTTTGGATTTAAGTGTATCTGCATAAATTGGCATGAGATGAAATATATTTGAAAATCAATTTTAGTTAAACCAATGCAGTGTGTGTGTGTGTGTGTACATAGACAAAGCATAATACAAGAGTTTTTTTTTTTAAATGCATGCTACTATCGCATGTAATTTTCTGTGGGACTTTCAAGTTTTACATTTTTTGTGGTTTAAATAGTGCTATAAATTTTTTAAAAACAAGTATCTAGTTACTTAACTCAGCTCTTCACCATGGCACAAATCCCTTTTTGCTAAATTCATTTATCCAGCACCATAATATTCAGCACACTAAAAAATTTTCTGCATACAAAGTGTTGTTACATCAGTTGCTCTAATCACTTGTAAAAAATTTCTTGAAGTGTAAGATTATAAAGTTAAGACTACTAAAATCGTCTCTTACAGGACAAGTAGGAATTTGGGAGCCTGTTTAAAAATGATCTGCTCATCCAGGTCAAACTAGAACTGCTCTTCAACCATACAGTTTACTAGACTACAGCACCTTCTACTACTCTAAATAGCCTAATTCAATTTTTTTTCTCTTGTGATAAATTAATTAAAAATGCAAGATAGACCTGCTTGTCCACTTTCTCCAAGATGAATTTTGTTTGCCATTCTGTCACCAGTGAGGTCAGTGTAAAAGATGCACTGTAGATTAGCTAGAGAATGAGTTCTGATTTTACATTTTCCTGACTGTTTACAGAAGCACAACTTCTGATATTCTCCAATTTTAACAACTCTGCCATGATCCCAATTGCAGCATTCATTAACTAATAATCCATCCATCAGAGTACTAGAACTCTACCCTTAAGGAAATGTGAAGATTTTAAAAACACACTAAAAATGAACTTTTCTTCAGGGAATGGGAGTAGTTGGGTATTCCTCTGAATCCTCAGAACAGATAATTGCTCTTCTGCATGAGAAATTATAAATGGTCATCAGGCAAAGAAAGAACCAGTTGTCCACGATCCTTAGTGCAGATCTTCCATTTAAAACCAACAAAAAAAGAAACCCTGCAATCCCCAAGGTAAGGATTTGGAAGGCTATGGGGGATGGAGGGAGCAGAAAGTACTATTTTTGGTGCTTAAGTAATTGCAGAACTAAATCAGTCTCTCCCATCAAGATACACCCTCTACTGGAGAACTGTATTATGTTCTCTCTTTTTTTTTTTTGAGACTGTATACTGCACTGACAGAGGATAGGTATTTTCCTTTCCTAACTACTATGACCCTGTGAGTCTTCCATCTCTATTTGTTTGATCTGTTTTACTATGAAGACTAATATCCTTATTTCATGCTCCAACTTGAACAGGGCAATTCAAGTATATAGCTACAGACACACTGAGAGCTTTTAATAGAAATATGCTTTTTATTACCATTGAAATTCATTGATTGAGCTCTGAGATATTCAGAGGTCCAGACTTTTGAATGGTTTGAAATAGAGTAATTTATTACCAGGGATCAGAAGACACTCTACCTTGTGTCAGGATTCAAATGAATCAAGTTCTCTGGGCTTATCTACATGCAAAAATTGTACAGCTTTAACTATAATGGTATAGTTAAAGCAGTACAACCCCACTAGCATGGCTGCAGTTAATACAGATATCAACATGCGGATACTGGTATTCCTTATTCCTATAGGCTTAAAGGGATAAGTTATAGTAGTATAATTGCATCCATATTAGGATTTGTATCAATTTAATGGTTTTAGTTTTAAAAAAATCATATGCCTAATCAAAATAATTAAACCAATACAAGAACTGTGTAAACCAAGTTTCTGATGCTCCATGTACTTTTCCAGGCTGATTTTGGTCTATGGAATCCTTTCCTGGACTCTCCACAGTGGGGGTAGAAGTTGGGGGAAGGGGAGGAGGAGAGGGAAATGGGGGGGGATGAGATAGGAAAGGCCTCCTAGACCAGTGGTCTCCAACCTTTTTATGCATAAAATCACTTTCTGAATTTAAGATTAACCCAGGATCTACCCTCCCTCTTCCCCAAGGCCCCACCATGCTCATTCCATCCCCCCCTCCCTCCATCACTCACTCTCCCCTGCCCTCACTCACTTGCACAGGGCTGGGGCAGGAGGTTGGGGTGGGGGGGTGCAGGCTCTGGGCTGGGGCTGAGGGGCTGTGGGAAGGGGCTTCGGCCTGAGCCTAGGGCAGGGGGTTAGGGTGCAGGAGTGAGGGGTGCAAGCTCTGGGAAGGAATTTGGGTGCAGGGGTCATATGGTCACACTGCACCTAATCTCATAGAATCCACTGAACATTTCATGAATTTAACTTATTAGTGTCATTTGTGGTTTACAGATCCAAAATTGATTTGTGACAATCCTTGAAAGATTCTCAGCTGTGGGTGTGCATTGGCTGAGCCTAGGGCAGGGGTTTGGGGTGCAGGAGCAAGGGGTGCAAGCTCTTAGAGGGAGTTTGGGTACAGGAGGGGGCTCCGGGCAGGTGCAGGGGATTGGGGTACAGGAGAGGGGTCTGGAAGGGAGTTTGGGTGCAGGAGGGGGTTCCGGGCTGAGGCAGTGGTTTGGGGTGTGAGGGGCAGGCTCTGGCCAGGAGGCACTACCACAGGTGGCTCCTGGCCGGTGGCACTGCGGGGCTCAGACAGGCTGCATGCTTGCCGTGGCCCCACGCGGCTCCCGGAAGCGACAGGCTGCTGGCATATCCCTGCGGCCCCCAAGTGGGGGGCTGAGGGTTTCCGTGCGCTGCCTGTGCCCGCAAGCGCCACCCCCGCGGCTCCCATTGCCCAGTTCCCAGCCAATGGGAGGTGCAGGGATGGTGCTGGGGGCAGGAGCAGTGTGCGGAGCTGCCTCATCCCTCCCACGAGCGGCAGAGATATGCCAGCAGCCAGCTGCTTCTGGGAGCGATATGGGGCCACGGCAGGCAGGTTGCTTGTCTGAGCTCCACTGTACCGCTGGACTTTTAGCAGCCCGGAGATCGCGACTGACTGGCAGAGGATCCAGGATTGACAGGTTGGTGACCACTGTCCTATACACACCACCATCATTCCTTTAAAGCAGTATCTCTACTGCATCACTGCCAGGAAGTATTGCTGCCAAAAGATTGGCTAATAACTGCTAATAGCAAATCATCTCTCCAGAAGAATGGAATGAGACTGGTTCAGAAATAAAAATCAGTCCACATCAGAAAAAGATTGATACTGGCAAACTTTTAGACACACTTGCTCTTTGCTCCTGAACCAATTAAAAAAAATCCTTCACTTGAATTGCCATTGGAACAGGGGCATTCAATGTGTTTAATTTCATTCCCTCAGACACGTTATTGGCCTATTAGAACACAACTAGCAAAGTAAAATTATGTTAAAAAGCTACTTTTTAAAAAAGTATTCATACATTTGGCAGCACTATCTTGTAGTTTTCTCAAAGTTTTCCTGGATCTTAACCTAAAATCCCCCACTCTATACAGACTTTAGAAGCAACAGCATGGCCAAGTGATAATTAAAAAAAATTACACACAGCTTTAAATTTAGAGAGACTTTGTGGCTATTTGAAGTGGAAACTTCCACAATTTAGGACTAATATTAAAATAGCTTTTAAAATCACTCTATTCTGGAGCAAGCAGTGCCTACGAGATGAAGAGGTTAACAAACAGGTTTGATACTTAGTTATGCTACGTAAAGCATCATATCAAATAACTGAGTAGCAAGATCCATGTGGGTGGGCTCTTGTGCCTGCAGGAAGGTGGTCTTTATCTATGGATATACAATATTGATTGTATAATTATTATTTTTGTGGTACTTGCACAGTAGTAATTATTTGATTTGTTATATAAATTACATAAATTCTCATGTTCTGATGAGGACAGGTGTTGTATCAAGATTTGGATGCTACTTACTCAGCTTCTTTACTGCTATGAAGCACCACAGTAAAATAACTCAAATATTGAGGAAAAGGGAATCAAGTCCCTCCTGGACAACAATATTGCCTTTCACTTATATAACATCTTTCAGCTAAGGATCTCAAATTACCTACAAAGGAAATTATTCTTCTCTTAACATCTGGGGAACAGAGACACAGAAGGCAAGAACTAATTTTGAACATACAACTTGAAACAGCTAGGGCTTTATTTTCAGAAGTGCTGAGCATAAATTGTAACTGAAAGGGAAGCTGCAACTACTCATTGCCTCTGAAAATCAGGCCTTTTTGTGTCTCAAGTTGAATGCCCAAAATTGAGGCACCAAAACCTTGAGTGACCATTTTGGAAAATTAAACCTACGGGAAGGGCACATAATGAGTTAGCAGTACACATTATTCAACAGTGCAGAAGCACCATGCATTTTCCTGGACAGCGCCTACTCTCACACTACATTTAATATAAAGAATGGAGGATCTCCCTCTGCTTCCATTTCCTTGATTAGGATCACAACAGCAGGACTCACTATATAGTTTGCAGCAGTACTGGCAATCCACATGTTCAAAAAGTCAGGCCCCCCAAAGTTACTGAACACTTAAAAATAGAAGTTTTCTTTTAAAATTTGCCTCCAAACTTGTTTCTGCTATAAACCTTTTTAAAATGAATGCTTAACTTATCATGCAGTTATATGGCTTCAAGAAATGAGACTTTTAAAAAAAGACACAAATTATTGCAAAACTAGCAAGTCATGACAGCTAGCAACACTTTACAGTGTTTGGGAGGCAGATTTTCCCCCAAATCCAACTGGAGACAATGCACTTGCTCTTCTTCTCCCCACCCCCTCCTCAGGAAAGGATAAATATGTGACAGAGGTATGATCAGGTTGCTTAACTACAGTGCTGGAAGGCACCCCAATACTAGGTTGAAGAGCACAGTCTGAAAGCCTATACACAACAGAACAAGGCTCCAGAGGCAGGGGCAAAACCAGGCCTTGAGTTGCTCCCTTTCCAATCATGCTGCCAGAGAAGATCAGGCATACCCCAGCTGCCATTTGTGGTGGAACTAGGAATGCTGGCTATGCTGCCACACCCCCTAGCTTGAAGGGATTTCCATTATAGACAGGATTTGCAGTTTGGTTCAATGGCTTTCAGCATTCCCACCATAAAAATTGTGTCAGCACCACAGCCAACTGGAAATAAACGTGGCCTGAATAGACTCTCTTGCCTCACCCTCCCCATCTGCAGCCAGAGGGGGGCAGGCAAGGCTACTGAGCACAGTATAATGGGGGGGGAGGTCACTCTTGGGACCAGGCCCTGCAGATGGGAAAACAACTCCCTGGCTGGGCTCCTGCCACACTAGTGCCCACCAGGCTGCATGAGCCTCACCCTACCCTCACCCTCAGCACTCACAGACTCACTCCCTACAGGGGGCCAGGGCAGGCCCTGGATGCCTAGGCCAGGCAGGGCGAGCGCAGCCAGCCACGGCAAGGGGCCCACAGCGAAGCCAAGATGAGATTACAACTCCCAGCATTCCGCGCTCCGCCTTGCTGCAGGCCTCAGAGCACGACAAGCTGGGACTTCCCGCTGCGTCCCCATCCCACCGGCGCTGCACGAGCCCCCTAACAAGAAACCAGCATTCCCTAACCCCCAACTACCTCATTTATCTCACGTGACCGTTAAACTGCGTCCCCTCCCCGCCTTATATAATTGGTGGAAACAGCCGCCAATCACATTCTTCCACTTCGCACTGTTCCTTTTTCATTGGTCACTGTAGGTAAAGTCGCCTCTTCCCCTGCCACGCCTGTTCTGATTGGCTGAGCTCATGGGCCTGTCCCGGCCCGTGGAAGTACCTGTCGCTCTGTGACAGGTTGATAGGGAGGGCCTGACAGAGAGGGTAAGGTGGAGATTGGTTCTTCCTCCCCCTTCACCGTTTCCCTGCTCTCTGTGCCCCCGCCCCTCTGCCAGCTCCGCCCTCTATCAGATGGGCGGGGGGAAGAGGCTCCCATTCATTTATCCTCGCACCTCTTCTGATTCGCCTGTGGCTTTAGGCCTCGGTAGTCTCATGCCCCAGCCTCGCCCCACTGTCTCCCACGTCATCTCCCCGTACGGTTTCCTCTTGGATCGCGCACAGCCCTCTCTCGTCCCCCACCTCTCTGCCTCGCGCTCCGCCGCCACCCCCCCCCCCACTCGTGCGCAACCGCTCTCCCTCTTTCGCGTCCCACCCCGCCCCCTGCCGGCTCCTCCTCCCCCCGCCTGGGGCTCCTCCTTGCCCCCAGCTCGCGCGCGCTGTCCCGGTCGCGCTCTCTGCCTCGCGCCGCACTGGGATGTTGACCGCTGCGTCTGGAGGCAGATCCCGGCGAGGCGAGGCGGCGGCCGGGGGAAGCCAGTGAGGCAGCCACAGCCCCCGCCGTAGCGCTCAGGGAGCGGGCGGACCCTCCTTCTCTCCCCCCCCGCCCGCGCGCTAGGCGGAGAGACTGCGAGGAGCCCGGGGTACAACATGGCGGAGCACTCGGCCCCCGACCACAGGCACAAACCCGCCAACTCTGCCGGCTCCTTGGCGCTGGGGAATAGCCGGCCCGGGACGGGCACCGGCTCCTCCGCGGCGGCTGCCGGCGGCCCCCCGGCGGGTGGAGCCGGCCTGTCGGGGGGCCTGTCGCAGCCGGCGGGCTGGCAGTCGCTGCTCTCCTTCACCATCCTCTTCCTGGCCTGGCTGGCCGGCTTCAGCTCCCGGCTCTTCGCCGTCATCCGCTTCGAGAGCATCATCCACGAGTTCGACCCCTGGTGAGTCGCCGCCGCCGCCCTGAGGGAGGGGGACGGCGGGGGTCAGGGGTCGGGGCTGATGCCTGCGCTGCCCCTGGGCTGGGCGATGAACGCGCCGCCTAACCCCCCCCCCCATGTCCCGAGCTCCGGAGGCGGGGCGATGCCCCTGGTGAACGGCCCAACCCGGCCGGGCACCGGCCCGCGGGGCTGCTCGCCCACTTCGCCAAGTTGAGCTGCGCCTGTTCCTCCCATTGCTGGGGGGCGGGAACCGCGAGAGGACGCGGTGCGGCTGGGCTAGGAGCAAAGGGGCATCAGGTGTTGGGACACGCGAGGCGAAGGGGGCCGTGGGCCGAGCAAGAAGGCGCAGGCAGGCGTCGGGCTGGGAGGCAGCGTGAGCGGGACCCGAAGGCAGGGCACAAAAGCGGCAATGCGCAGCCAACGTGTGTGGGCTTTGCGGAGCATGGATAATCGGTGTGATCGGAAGAAAGGTGTTAAAATGAAGCAGCTTTGTTGCTTTGCCTTTCTCCTTCCTGTGCGCTCCCTTTGGCTTGAATTGTGCATGCTGCAGCTAGGAGTGTTGGTACAAAATACATTTTTTGTGGCAAGGGAGGGATCGGGAAAGTTGTGGCATCAGCAGGCAGGTGGGCTGCAGAGTTAAGTTGGAGAAATTGAAATCAGTATGTGCTCTTTTAAATGAAGATGAGCCAAAAAGGAACTAGAATTTCATATGAAGTCCTTCTGTCACATTGTTGTCTCCAGATGTGCGGTAGCACTTCATAGTATACTTTAATTAGATTCCTTTTTGACCAGGGCTAGTGAAGGAGGAGGGTAAGGAATGCACCTCAGGAAGTAAATCTTCATAAAAGTGACTGATAGGATTACAATAAAATGGGTGACACTGATTTACTGCCATTTATTTCAAGGTGCCCAGTTTTTTTTCAACCTAAGATTTCTTACTGTTTCTCAAATATCATTATTTTCTAGAGATTGTTTTCATTTGTATGTAAACTGGGTTCTTGTGTGTTGGAGGGAATGGAACTATGTTATGCAAAAGATCAAGAAATGCTGCACTAATTTCTGTTCTAGTCCTTGCAGCAAGGTTTGTGGTTAAGAGGAATACAGCAGGAGCGTGGGGAAATTTTTTGGAGTATGGCATTGAAATATTGTATCTTGCGTTAGGTGAGACCATTCTAGGAAGCTGCCCCGTATTTAGATCCTTAAGTAAGATACTTTTGCATTATTCATTTGATTTTCTTAAACAAGCCAACATTTTAGGTCTGAGGTCTCTTATGGTTGTTCATTTTGAGAGAAGGACATGCTCTGTGTTTTGAAATACTGAGTATACATTTTATTGTTGATAAAATCTAGAAAAAATGTAATGTTTTACTAAAATATATATTGTACATTTCAATTTACACATTTGAATATTCAGTTTGGGTGCAACTTTCATTTCTTATTTAGTTTGCAAATTTATGGTATTTGAGGGCAGAGCAGTAAAGAACGTGATGAACTCATACAGAAGGCTTTGTTCTTAAGCATTGTTGTTAAATCATTTTACTACAAATTCAGTACTGAAAAAGCAAAAGCAAAGGATACTTAATTCAAGCGTTGGACCGTTACAAGAGTGTTTTATTGTGTAAATGTAAATAAGTGAAATTGAAATGCAAATATAAATTAATATAAATTAGAGATTAAGGGATTTACTACATTTGGTGCATACTTGAGGAATTGTCAGCTATATGGATTTTTTTATGCTTTTCTGTTCTAAATGTAGGTAAAGGGATTTACACTTTGGAATAGTTTCCAACTGCAATAGTTTTCGCAGTCAGGAAGTTTTTCCTGGTATAGGGCCTAAATTTTATCCTAATTTCTTCCTGTTATTCTTATTTATCAAGGTTCATTCTCCTCAAATGAATGGAAATTGTGCTGTGGTGAGTTAGGTGATGGTGGTAATATCTTTTTTTTTAAAAAAAAGGATAAAACAAAAATTAAATTTCTAGTTCTTATGGCAGCAAAGGTAACATTCTACTTGTAAACAGTATATTAGATGCAGTCATCTTCCTGACTACAAACAGCTTCGGTCTGTCTGCTGCTGCATGTAGCTTTGCCAATCATCTGTAGAATAAAGTTAACAAAACCCAGTGGTTTTTCTGCAAGTCTTGGGGCATCAGTGAAAATGTCAAGAATCCTATCAGTGTTATGATGCTACATACCAGAAGTGTAGAAGTAGGCAGCAGAGCTATTTAGTGAGGAAGAAAACCTAAACAGTGCAAGATCTGGAAGAAAGATGGAGTAGAGGAGAGCCTTCTACATTGCAGCTGTCTTAGTGCAAGGAGACAGGAGGAGGAGACAGAGCTGCTCCTCCAGTTGAGCAGTTAGATAGGAGTAGAATTGCAAATTTATAAGATTCCTACTAGTCAAAGTCCAGTTAGAAAGAATCCATAAGCCGAGTCCAGGAACCACGCCCAAATAAAAATCTCAGTACCTGCCTCCTTCCTAGGGTATGTCTACACCGGCAGAGTTCATTCGCTGGCAGTTACGTTGCCGCTCAGAGAGTGCTGAAGGGAAACTGCTGTTGTGTGTTCACACTGTCAGCTGCCTCCACAACAGTGTGTTCACACTTGCGGCACTTATATTCGTATTGGGAGTGGTGCACTCTGGGCAGCTATTCCACAGAGCATCTCTTCCTCTTCTGCCGCTAAGAGTTGTGGGAAGGAGAGGGGGCGGGTTGCAGGGCATCCTGGGTTCTGTCCCAATGCCCCGTGATGCATTGCTTCGCATCCCAGCAATCCCTGTGCTTCCATCTGCATTTGGTGCCATCTTTCAACGGTTTGTGTACTGCATGCTCTGCCTCTTCAGTGTGCAGGAATGGATCCTGCACTGTTGACCAATATGCTGCTCACTAACACGTCACAAGTAGCAGTGTACTTTTTCCTTAAACTACAAAGGCAAGAGGAGTGTGACATTGATCTCGCCACGCATAGTAGGTATGACGCAAGATTGCTTGTGGCATTCGTGGAGGTGCTGACCATAGTGGAACGCGGCTTTTGGGCTTGGGAAACAAGCACTCTGTGGTGGGATCGCATCGTGATGCACATCTGGGATGACAAGCAGTGGCTGCAGAACTTTCAGATGAGGAAAGCCACATTAATGGGACTGTGTGATGAGCTCATCCCAGCCTTGTGGCTCAAGAACACGAGAATGAGAGGTAACTTGTTGGCGGAGAAGCATGTGGCTATTGCACTGTGGAAGCTGGCTACTCCAGAGTGCTACTGATTGGTCGCTAACCAGTTCGGAATGGGGAAGTCGACTGTTGGGTTGATGGAAGTGTGCAGGGCCATTAATCGCATCCTGCTCTGAAAGACCTTGACTCTGGGCAATGTGTGTAACGTGGATGGTTTGTATAAATGGGCTTCCCTAACTGCAGAGGGGTGATAGATGACATGCATATTCCAATTCTGGCACAAGACCACCTAGCCACCGAGTACATTAATTGGAAGGGGTATTTCTTTATGGTTCTCCAGGCACTTGTGAATTACTGTGGGTGTTTCATGGATATTATTGCAGGCTGTTCTGGAAAGGTGCATGACGCATGCATCTTTCGGAACACTGGCCTGTTCAGAAAGCTGCAAGCAGGGACTTTCTTCCTGGGCCAGAAGATCACCATAGGGGAAATCAAAATGCCCATTGTGATCCTGGGAGACCCTATCTACTCCTTAACACCGCGGCTTATGAAGCCATACACGGAGCACCTTGACAGCAGCAAGGAGCGGTTCAACAACAGGCTGAGCAAGTGCAGAATGACGTTGAGTGTGATTTTGGCCGTTTAAGGGACCGCTGGTCTGCCTATATGGGAGGCTGGACCTGGCTGATGACAATGTTCCTATGCTTAGAGCAGTGTGCTGTATGCTCCATAATATTTGTGAAGGGAAGGGTGAAAGCTTCACTCAGGGCTGGACCACTGAGGCTCAGTGCCTGGAGGCTGAATTTGAACAGCCAGAGACTGGGATATTAGAAGGGCGCAACACGGGGCCATGAAGTAAATACTAATGGGAATTGTGTGATTATGGGAGACTTTAACTTCCCAGATATAGACTGATACAGTTTCACATGGGGAATTATTAGTCAAATTGGAAAAGATGGGGATCAATATGAAAATTGAAAGGTGGATAAGGAACTGGTTAAAGGAGAGAGTATAACGGGTCATACTGAAAGGCGAACTGTCAGGCTGGAGGGAGGTTACTAGTGTAGTTCCTCGGGAATCGGTTTTGGGACCAATCTTATTTAATCTTTTTATTACTGACCTTGGCACAAAAAGAGTGTGCTAGTGAAGTTTGCAGATGACACAAAGCTGGGAGGTATTGCCAATACAGAGAAGGACTGGGGCTATCATACAGGAAGATCTGGATGACCTTGGAAACTGGAGTAATAGTAATAGGGTGAAATTTAATAATGAAAAGTGCAAGGACATGTATCTAGGGATTAATAACAAGAATTTTTGTTATAAGCTGAGGACGCATCAGTTGGAAGTAACAGAGAAGGAGAAGGACCTTGGAGTATTGGTTGATCACAGGATGACTGAGCTACCAATGTGATGTGGCCATGAAAAAAGCTAATGAGATTTTCGGATGCATCAGGCTTGGTATTTCCAATAGAGATAAGGAGATGTTAGTACCGTTATACAAGGCACTGGTGAGACCAGGGCTTTGGAGCGGAGCCTGGAGCTGGAGCGCAGAGCAGTGGAGCTGCAGGTTTTTGCCTGGAGCTGAAGCAGAGCTGGTGCACAGCTCCAAAGCCCTGGGTGAGACCTCATCGAGAATACTTTGTGCAGTTCTGGTCTCCCATGTTTAAGAAGAATGAATTCAAACTGGAACAGGTACAGAGTAAAGGCTACTAGGATGATTCAAGGAATGGAAAACCTGTCTTATGAAAGGAGACTCGAAGAGCTTGGCTTGTTTAGCCTAACCAAAAGAAGGCTGAGGGAGATATGGTTGCCTTCTATAAATATATCAGAAGGATAAATACCAGGGAGGGATTTAAGCTCACTACCAATGTGGACACAAGAACAAATTGATATAAACTGGCCATCAGGAAGTTTAGACTTGAAATTATATGAAGGTTTCTAACGATCAGAGGAGTGAAGTTCTGGAACAGCCTTCAAAGGGGAGCAGTGGGCGAAAAAGACATATCTGGCTTCAAGACTAAGCTTGATAAGTTTATGGAGGGGATGGTATGATAGGATAGCCTAATTTTGGCAATTATTGACCTTTGACTATTAGTGGTAAATATGCCCAATGACCTGTGATGGGATATTAGATGGGGTGGGATCTGAGTTACTACAGAGAATTCTTTCCTTGGTGTCTGGCTGGTGAGTCTTGCCCACATGCTCAGAGTTTAGCTGATCACCATATTTGGGGTCAAGAAGGAATTTTCCTCCAGGGCAGATTGGCAGAGGCCCTGCAGGTTTCTTCCTCTGCAGCGTGGGACGAGGGTTACTTGCTAGAGGATTCTTTGCACCTTGAAGTCTTTAAACCATGATTTGAGGACTTGAATAGCTCAGGCATAGGTTAGGGGTTTGATACAAGAATGGGTAAGATTCTGTGGCCTGCGTCGTGCAGGAGATCAGACTAAGGTCAAAAGGGACCATTATAATCATCTAAAGTCTATGATTCTATTTAAGTAATCATGTCAGCAGGAATTCAGCCAGCCACACACCCACAGAAACGTTTTTACACTTCTTCATTTTTGTGGGAAGCATACACTCAGCCTTCTTAAAAAACTGTCAAACAGATTCTTTTCGAGTATGCCAAGATGGTCACCAAAGCTGAACTATTTCAGACCAAGGGGAGTAAATCCTAGTCTTGGAACCCTCTCTGAAAATGCTCTGCCAGGTGCCTCCTCCTTTTTAAAATGGAGATTCATCTTAGGCACCCCTGTTGACTCGAGCTGTCTTAGTAAGGCATAGAGAAAGTGGCAATCTTTCAGGTAGCTAGTTCCAAGCTATTTCATGCTGTATAGGTAATAACAAACACCTTAAACTCCACTCAGAGACCAATAAGTAAGTAGTGCAAAATGTGGACCAGTGGTGTTATATGCTCCCAGTGAGATGCCTTGCTTAGTTTTGCTACATTTACTTAACCTTTTACTATGGATTGAAGCTACTTACTGGATTGTTGCTTGCAGGGCTACATGTCTTTTCTTTTTAAAAGATTGTTATCTTCAATACTGTACCAGTCAAGCAGATGTGAAACAGATTGAGGCTTGGTCTACCCCTAAAACTTAGATTGACCTAGCTATGTCACTCAGGTGTGAAAAATGTGCACCCCATGAGAGATGTAATTAAGCAGACCCAAGTGCCAGTATTGACACCACTGGGTTGAGAGAAGAATTTTTCCATTGATATAACTACTGTATCACCTCTTGAAGGGTGGATTTATTACAGTGATGAAAAATACCCTTCTGTTGCTGTAGCAAGTATCTGCTTTACAGGAAGGTAGCTTTAGTGCTTGTTGTGTAGACATCCCCAAGGGTCAGTTTCTCTCTGCTATTGTTTATAAAAACTCAGCAGCAGAAGCAAATGTGGGAACTGTTCATGGGAGGAGGACAATCCAAAAAAGAGTACTGGAGCCAACTGTCTTGCAAGAACCAGGAGGTTGAGGGAGTAGTAGAGATCTTTTTCTCCATTGTAGTGTTCATGAGACACTGGTATAGTAAAGAAAAACACAAGGAATGTATGGGGGCTTAAGTTTGAGATACCTAATGGAACACTTGAGCAGGGTCCAATGACACCATCCGAGTAAGATTCCAAACACCCTCCCCATTTCCAGAAGCTGTGTTGGCTTTTCACCTCTACATTTTCTGTGGACAATGTCTCTTGCCTCTGATCTTTCTGTTGGCAGCTGGTAGGTTTAGTGTGCTAGTTATTAGTGCTTGGAAACTTCACTAGACTCCTTTGTGGGGTCCCATGGATGGTTGTGGGTATTGGCATGAGAAGCGGCGGGGGAGGGAGATAGATTGTTGGATAAGTCAGAAAAGAGAAATATGGTGGGTGTATGCACTGTGGAGAAAGTGCATGGAATGAGAGTGGGGAAAAATAAGGAGAGATAAAATACAGGGCTGGTGGTAGAGAACACAATGTAGGGAAAGGATTAAAAGATTTAAGGGAGGAGACAGAGAGGAAACTGATACTGGAGACGACTCCTGAAAAAGATGGCCCATTATCTATTATGGAGTAAAGCCAGGCAAGAGAAGAGAGCATCTCCAAATGCAGTAAGTAGGTATGGTCAAATGGAATTCAGTAAATTTAATTGTTAAATATTAGAAAAACTATTAGACAAATACTCTGCAGTTGGTCAAACGCTGCTGAGTTGATGCTAATCCATTAACAACTGTGTGACTCGTTGAATAAAATACCTGATTTATTTTCATAGTAGTACATTCCATTTGTAATATAGAAAGTTGATTGACAGTGTGTTTTAGGATGAGCACTAGTGATGCCTCTAGTGAGATTGCCTAACGTTTCCCATTGTAACCCTCTCTTCAATTGCTTGTGACTTTGGCAAACTATAACCAGATTATCTGAAATCTTCTGTGATTAGTGTCTGACTCAGGAAGAATTCATTTTGGAAATGTAAGCAAAAATGTTTCTGAGAACAAGTCTAGTGAGAAAAATAAGTAGTTTGGTCAATCTTGGTACTTTTCTGGTAAGTTTTTTTGGTCATTGTTGGGTTTTATTTTTAATATAGATAGATACTCTAGTGTCTACTGGGTTTGGAATAGGAGCTTGAAATTGGGGAGGATGGATAATTCTGGGCTTAGAGAGCTGTTTTTGCTGTCCCATGAAAATATGTCCAGATCTGGTCAAATTACAATCTTGTAAAAATTACAATTTTACATATAGAACTGCTGAAGGCTTGTTGCAGAATTTTCTTAAATTCCAGCCACACTGAACATGCGTCCAAGCATCACTGAAGGCTTGTCTACTCTACCCACCGGATCAGCAGACAGTGATCGATCCAGCGGGCATCTAGTATAGATGCGATAAATCAACCACTGAGTGCTCTCCTGTCGACTCTGGTACTCCACCAGAATGAGGAGTGCAAGTGGAGTCGACGGGAAAGCATCAGGTGTCGACTTACCGCAGTGAAGACACTACAGTAGGTAGATCTAAGTACGTTGATTTCAGCTACGCTATTCACGTAGCTGAATTTGCGTATCTTAGATTGGCCCTGTGCGTTAGTGTAAACAAGCCCTGAACTTCCTGCACCTTTCTGAAGCAGGACATGGATGCGGACAAAATAGATTGGCTTTTTTATTTCACCTGCTGTTGCTTTTCCCTGTTAAAATATCCTTTGGCACAGGGAAAGGTGGGCTAGTCAGGGAGTCAGAGGACCATTAATTCTAGTCTCCCCTCTTCTTCTGGCTAATATTAAGAATTCTGTGCACTTCACAGCTCTTATTATTAAGCAAGGCTACATAACTATAGTTGGGTACGGAGGAAAGTATCAGTCCTCCATTTTACAGAAAGGATAACTGGGTGTTTGCTACAGGTCAGTCATAGCAGAACTGTGAGTAGAATCCAGGACTTTAATATAGGAGACCCAAATCGCTGTCCAGTATGCTGCTTCTCAGTCAATCTGCCAAATCGACATGTTTGGTTGTGCTAGCTGAAAACTGGGGTTACTTCTTCATGTGATATACCGTATATACTTGTTCATAAGCTGAATTTTTTTAGTAAAAAAGGGAAGCACCAGAGACAAGGGTCGGCTTATGAATGGGTATAGGGAGGGAGAGGTGGGACAGAGCCCCTCCCCCAAACAGAGGGAGAAGGAGAGGCAGCACAGCGAGCAGAGACAGAAGGGAAGAGGCGGGGCCAGAGCCTCTCCACTTCTGGCCATGCTGCTCTCTCCCCAGACTCCAAAGCAGCTGCAGCTCCGGGGCTGGCAGGCTGCAACCATGCCATTTGGCACCACCCCCCAGAGCAGGCTATGGCTGCACTGTCTTGGCTCCAGAGCATGCTGCGGCCATGCTGCCCGGCCCAGCCCACTGGAACATGCTGCGGCCGCGCTGCCCAGTGTGGCCCGCCGGAGTAGGCTGCAGCTGCGCTGCCCAGCCTGCCAGAGCAGCTCCAGCCAGATCAGAGACATCTTCCCCTGGCTCTCCCCAGATAAGTTGGGAAGGGATGGGATGGGGAGAGTGTGGGGGTCCCGGGCTAGGGGTAAGGTCATGTGGCGGGTGGTCACAGGGGTTACTTCCCTGACTCCCAGCTTCTCACCCCCTCTCTCCACCCCTCCTCCCTCCCCCCCAAAAATTCCCCACCAGTTGCTCTCCCGGCCCATCAGGGTAAGCAGCTGGCACGCCAGGACACTTTGTTTACTTAGGTTTACCTCTGTGCCTGCAGACGCTCGAGGTAAACAAAACCATCTCGGACCACCAGCCGCTTATCCTGATGGCCTGGGGGCCAAAGTTTGCTGACCCTCGAATTTTGGGGTTGGCTTATGGACAGGTTATAAAAATTTTCCATTTTTATTTATCCATCTTGGAGGGGTTGGCTTATAAACAAACCGGCGTATGATCAAGTCTGTACAGTATGTTCCCTTGTGTGGTATGTCCGTGTAAGATAAAGCTTTCTATTGTTGTCAGCTAATGGAATTATTCCTTCAGCTCAATTGATAGTTTTATGTTGCACTGTTGAAGCTCCTGGATTCATACACAGCTGACAGCCCAGGCAGGGATTGTTGTACATGCTAACATGTCGTTTATGTATTTATTTAATTTTATTTTCACTTTTTTAAGAAAAAAGAAAGATTAAAAAAAAATGTCACCCCATGCCTCCTTTCTCTTAGTGCTATTCTCTGCCTTGTTGGCTACATACCTTCCACCTTCTGTAATACATGAGGCAGGGGCTATGTGAACAGCAGCCTTATTTACAATATCCCTGTTTCATTCATTGGACACCAGCTAAGCCAGTGGTTCTCAAACTTTTGTACTGGTGACCCCTTTCACATAGCAAGCCTCTGAGTGTGACACCCCCCCCTTATAATATCAAAACACTTTTTTATGTATTTAACACCATTATAAATGCTGGAGGCAAAGTGGGGTTTGGGGTGGCGGCTGGCAGCTCATGGCCCCCCATGTATTAGTCTCATGACCCCCTGAGGGGCCCGACCCCCAGTTTGAGAACACCTGATTTAAGCTGTGTGATAAATGGGGAAGGGGTCTTGTGGAAAAAATATGACGATTATGTAATTATATTGTACAGGCATCCTTAATTCTGGCATTTCTTAATTTTGAGTGGTTGACTTGCAGTCTGTACATACTTTTAATGCATGTAAACAATAAATAGTAAATAACTGTTGCTTTACATTGCAAGAAGGATGTTTTTGTGTGGGCATGGGTTTATGAAGGCTTTTCAAATTCTGATCTTCCCTTCCCAGTGATTGGCAGACAGTGGGGGAAAACCAGATGCTGAGAAGGGTATTTCTTCAAGAATGCATATGACTGACTAAGGCAGCCCCACAGTAGATGGGACATCTATATATCTTTACCAACAAGTTGGTAAAATAACATTTTCATGTTTCCTGACCTGAACGGTGTTGAATTGAAATATTTAGGACAAATGGTCAATAATACCTCTCTTGATACAGTTACAGTTACCTTTACTCTTTCAGGTTTCTTTCTTTAGTCTTACTGTATGGCTTGAACTTGTCAGTTCTGTTCTAAAATATAATGTTACAACGTACAATTCAATGGATACTAGAATTTATTTTTAAGTACTTTTGGAAAAATATCTTAAAAGAATGTTTCATCTTGACAGTCTAATTATATTTATAAAAGATATTTACAATTCTCATATATTTAAGGAATTTTAAAATACTTCATTCTTTTATCAACATTGGACTGTCTTCGTATTATAGCTATTTTTTCCCCATTCAGAAAGTGAAATGAGTGAAAAGAAATTGTATCTGTAGTTTTATGTTTGTTTTTTGTGGGGGTTTTTTTAGGGGGGGACTGGTCAGGATTGGAAGCTAATGGGTGGCTTCTGGTCTGCTAAAGTGTAGAACAACAAGTATCAAAACTAATGCAGTTCATGAACTGTTCAAAAAGTTTTATTAATCTTCTTAGGGTATTTTGACTACTGTATGTTACGCAAGTGACTAGCACAATTTATCTGTGTTTAATGTTTGAAGTAATATTTGAGAAGATGCTACATATGTTTCATGATCCATTTTACCTTGTGATAGTTTTTATTCTTTCAGTTGCCACGTGGAAAATTAAGTTTGACAGTAAAGAAATTCCATTAAATGTTTGCAGTGTAGCTTCTTAATTTGTGATGACTGTTGGGGTCAGTCTCATTTTACTTTTGGTCGTCTTATTCTGAGAACTTTTATGATAATCTCGCTTTTCTGGTCTAGCTAAACCTCTTCAGTGGCTGGCAGTGTTCTTTTGGTTTTGAGTTGGTTGTCCAATCTGAAAGCAATAAAAATGAGTTTTCATTTTTATTTTTTTGTAAAGAAGGCTGAGCTCTATCTGTTGCTCAGAGGAATCTGTAACGTATAACATCAATTAATTTTGATGGAAAGCCATATATCAACAACTTTAGCCCTGTTCCAACACCTTTGCTATGTCTACATTAAGATGTCCTTTTTAGAACACCTCCATGACATGCCAGTGCCTCTGTGCTTCAGCACAGTATTGTTCTCCATGCTCAGAGTGTCTCAGCTCAGTAGCACTTGCACCATGTTCTTGGGATCAGAAGACTGTTTGTGTCAGCTTGCACTTTTCAGTGCACATCCCTCTGCTGTTTTTTTTCAAGGATGTCTTTTATAGAGAAAGAGGGGCTACACAGCAGCTTTAAACACATTAGTTCAGCAAAACTTTATATAGGGTGCTTGGCCGTATTGTCTTCTGCCTTACGTTTTACTGTGATGTGCCACTGGTGCCTGTACACGTCACCCATGCACTGAAAAAAAAGTGTGGGCATAGCCTTAAAGCCTAACAAGGAAACTCCTATATGTGACCATGCTCAGAGTGCTTTGAAGAGTGAACTTGTAATGCTGAAATCTGTAATGGGCCTTATTGTTAGGTTTTCCCACACCAGAGTTCCCCCAACCCTATTAAACGAAGTGGGTCTGCTTTTTCATTGGATTCCCCTCACCATCATTGGAGCTGAGGGCTCTGCCAGGTTTTGGCTGTTTGAAGTTGGTGGTACTGAACTCCAGTGTATCACATGAGGTGAAAGCCTCTGTTCAAGAGACCAAGGCAGCAGGCACCAGGAGGAGGCACCTGACTTCAAGCAACTTTGTACTGAGGCCTTCTGATGTCCCCATCTTATACTGCAGTGCTCAAAGAAGAGAGAACAGTGATTTTTGGTTACCACTATGTTTTGGGGTCATCTGCAAGACTGTCACAAAATCTTCAGTACTGGCTTCCAGACAGCCCTCTTGCTGTGAATCACCCCACCTCCAAAAAAGGAGATCCTGCAGGAAATACTGTTGAGTTTCTCCTGCAAAAAGAGCTGTTAAGCTTTTGTCACTGGCCAAAAAGATAATTGGTATCCAGAGTGAATGTTGGCTTAAGCAGAGCTGTTTCATGGTCTTTATTTAACTAGAACTCCTTAGCTCACCTTTCTGAGGTGTTGTATTTCTAGCTAACTTCCAAAATAGGAGAATATTCAGAGGCTACCTTCAAGCAGAATTTACTTATCAATAACTGTAGTTTGTTCCGATGTTGTCTCAGCGTATTCATACTACCTAACCAATTTCCTCCTCTTCTTCAGAGTTCCACTCTATTAAATCTGACCGTCAAAGGAAGGTACAGGGAGTTGGTGGCCACAGGCCTATTATATAACATTGGCCTTGGATGATTAAGTTTTAAAAGGGCACTCATGTGGCATCTGACAAGTCTTGCTCATTGATAATTTTCTGAAGTCTGCGGATGCATCCCAAAAGTGTAAATAAGAGGTGGCAGTACTGAAGTTAATGATAAATACACTTTTTTTTTCCTCCAAATTGTGCTGAGGTTTATTATTTACCAGTTCATATTCTAGTTGTTCCTTGAAAATTATTTCTTTAACACTTTTTTTTTTAATTTTATTTTTTACAGGTGGACTGGTATGTGAATATTTATGTACTGCACACCATCAAGTGTTCAGTTACCATAGTTCAGAAACAGGAATCTGTGTTTAACTTGCTTTAATTACTTGTCACTTGTCTTCAAGTGGAATATCTTCCATCTTTAGTTGAAAGCTTGCTAATGAAACATTTTTAAAAAATGGGTCTGCAATATAGCTCATGAGATGTATTCTTTAATAGATAAAACCTTGTGAATTGGCTGCGTTTAGCATTTCATCTAATGAAAGTTATTTTATTTTGTCAGGATAAAGAAATTAAGTGTTTTTTAAAAATTGGATGGTGTTTGTGATATGTAACTCCTACAAGCAGAAGGTTGGCAGAAATCTGATAAAGGATAGGTTTTTTTGTAAGTACCAGCCAAGAAAACTCGATCTCAGTGTTCTCAAAGTTAAGTAGCATCCCTTCTGGATAGGGCCTTATCACCAGTAATTAATATCTAGTCCAAATTCTACCTTCATTGTCATCATTGGTTCAAGAGACTCAGCTGTCACTGGGACCCATGGTACTACCTCCAGTGCCTTCACCTGCACACCGAACAGCTCCACGGCCATCAGAATGCCAATTAGGCTGGTATCATCTAGGAAAAAACCACAGTTGATTTCCCTGGCTCTCCTTCGGAGTCTGAATCTTCTTCACTGGTACTGACTGATATGGCACTGCCTTGGTCTCAAGAAGAAACTTCTTCTTCCTCAGACTCTGAGGAATCCTGTGTGTTCCAGTCTAGCCAGTCCCATCAGGAAGGGATATGTTACCTACCCCCAGTTTCTGCCTCAGTACCAGCACAAATTTTATAGGATGAAACTTTGGACTCTGCATAGTTGGGGATCAGTGCCATACCAGTGACCCTTTTGGAACCCAAGGGGCTTCCTCCCCCAATCCAGAGCATCCCCACAGCAACCTCAGCTGGCTGCAGCTACTGGCTGTCAGGAACTTCATCTCCATAAAAACCATAGCGTCGGTGCTGAGTCCAGTACCAAAGCAAGTCAGGATCCTTCTTGTGAACAACTGCATGAGAAGCAAGAACTGGACTAGCCCCTGATGCCATTAGCATCCTCTTCCTTTTCCCTGATTGAGGCAGGTCCGCCAAGAGGGAGGAGCAAGAGGGCAATTTGCCCCGGGCCCCGCTGGGGCCCTCACGAGAGTTTTTCGGGGGCCCTGGAGCGAATTTTAAAATTCTGCAAATGTTATTTGTCAAAATAACACTACATAATAATGCCAGTTTCAAATATTTTGGTAATTTATTTCAGAATACCTGTCAGCAAGTATGTCTGTAAGAATACAGAGACACAACCAATTTCCCCCAGGAGTAGAGAGTTAAAGAAACCCCTATGACAACGCAGTTCCTGTGTCTCTGCCCCCTTCACTCCCCCCCTGGCCAGCTGAGGGGGGCAGACACTCTCCTCCCCCACCCCACCCCCGGCCAGCTGCAGGGTCCAGACACTCCCTCAGCTCCTCCATTACCCCTGGCTTCCCCAAGCCTTTGCATGATTTCTGAGGAAAGCAAGAAATACATTTCTGTATTGTAGTTTAAATGAATCATTACTCACAGTTCTGTATTAGTGTGCCCAGTAAGGAATATTTGTCCAAACAAACCCCCCAAAAATCTGAATCTTTCTATTCGTCTATATTGTTAAAGACATGCTTGCTGACAGGTATTTTGAAATGTTACCAAAATAATTGAAATCAATGTGATTATATTGTGTTCTTTTGATAAATAAGATATGCAGAATTTTAAAATATTGTACACAGAATTTTTAGTGTTTTGGCGCAGAATTCCCCTAGGAGTAATAGGGAGACAGCCTCTTTTTTCAGCCTGTGGCCTCAGTCCCATTGAGAACAATAGAAAATGATAGTTATTTTGAAAGAGGGATATTTTTTGTCGAATCTCTGGATTTCCCTTACTCACTCTTGTCCCACAAGTTTAAATATTGGCCTCCTCCAGTGCAGGGCCGCTAACATGACTTAGTACCAAGTAAATAAGGTTGCCATCTCTGCTGGCTATTCTGATATGTCCTTCAGGACTGAAGAAAAGGGGAGACGATTAACAAGGTAAATTTACTAACAAGGTGAAGAGCTGATCTGAGTTCCTCCTTCTTCCATTCTGCAGCTCTGCCTTTCTGCCCTCTTTCTTCTTAAAGATAATTCAGAAGCAGAAACCGTATGGTAGGTGGAGTCAGATTTTATATGTTCTTTTCTTTGCCGCCTTACTTCCTGGTCACTGGTGGCATAATGTTAAAGTATTGATTATTCCAGCAGTGTTGGAGTTGAGGAGGGAATTCAACAAACTTTTTCACAAGTGAATAAATTTCTTATGTCAAATGTTACTATCACTTAGACTATGCCTTCCATCCTTTTCTACAACTGCAAAATGTGTTTTAGTTGAAAGTGGTGCACTTAGTCATTTTGATGGTAGTACCTAAGTGTTCCCAGTGTGTGTTGTTAAAAAGATTATATTAAAAATATTTTAAATAGGTGTCACCATCTTTTTAAAAAATTGTAGGTCTGTGAGGACTCTTCTGAGTAACAGCTGGCAATAAAAAATTTCTAGCAGATTGGTGGCCTTCGGGCCTGGAATCAGAATGACTTTATATGTTAGAGGCAAAACTAATCTTTGAATCAGTGACTAATAACTGTCAGAACTCCTCTCTTGGAAAGACTGCAGTAACATAATGTTTATAGCTCAAGAAAGACTGATACTTTTCCTCAAAGTAATAATTTTTTAGATGAAAATCTGAAGACCTACAAAAAAAATCCTTTATCAGATTTCCAATAGCATTAGTAATTAAAAAGAAAATCAGAATCAAGATAAGGAATATTTAGAAATGTGACAAGCTTTCCCCTTAATCTTTTATTCTTTGCTTCTTTTCTCCTTACGCTTTAAAAAAAAAAAAACAAAAAGACAAAAATGCATTGATTTCAGAGGTTTATTAGGTTTCAGTTTTCGAAAGTTATAGTCCCATAGGTAAAGAGTGAAATTATAGGTTATGGGTCCTCTCATTTGTGCTTTACTGTTCATTTTTAATTTCATAACGTAAAGTCAGGATTTCAGTGGATTGAATAGTAAAAGCTAGTTTGAATTTTAATGGTTTATAAAGACATAAATATATTTTTAAATTTGTAAAAATGTGGATATATATATATGTATATCCTCGTCTTATAACCAAAAATTATACAGAAGTAGTTCTGAAAGTGGTTTGTTATGTGTGTTGGAAGATGCTTGTATGATTGTAATTGGATAATCCTATCCATTTTGTGCCTTTTGTTTTTAGGGAATTTAGGCTAAGCTATCTTGACTCTCAGCAAGCAGATATGTAGTGATCTTTATTTTTTTAAAATGTTTCTATCTAATGCTCATGCACATGTACAATACAAAGTACAAAGTTGACTCAGTGGTAACACAAGAGACTTAGTCCCCAGCGCAAGCCCCTCTCACCCACCCTCTAATCAATTTCAAATCTGATCACCCAACCCAGTAAAGAAAAAAATGCCTAGCAGTATGGATCATTCCAGAGTTAAGGACTTCTGAGAATGTGCTTCCCTCTTACACCAACCATACACAACTAGAGAATTTAAGATTGTTTCCCAAGGTGATCTCAGCTGCAGAATTAAAACATGAGAAAGAGAGTATAACATATACAAAACCTAAATCATAAGCTCTATAGATAATCATGTTTGTGTACTTCATCTAGGAAAAAGGTGAAAGCTTGGACTGCATACTCTGGAGAATAAGATTCCAGGAAGAAGTATGACTTAGGCCTGGGCTCCACTAGCGGCAGCAGCAGCAGCAGCTATTCACATAGCTGAAGTCGAAGTATCTTAGTTCGACTTACCTGGCCGTCCTCACGGCAGTGATCCGACGGGTAGTATAGATGTACCCTAAGTAACTGGGCAATCACATTCTTAAAGCTGTTAAGGCTGAAGATCCAGATAGCTGGAAGTTGTATGGAAATGTGATGCCTAGTTGAATATGAATTACCTTCTTTTTCTCTTTATTTTTGATCAAATATTTATTTCTACTCTTTCCATCTCAGTACAGTATCAGTTGCTCTGCTACACTTCTATGTTTAGGTGTCTCAAGTTCTTGTGAAAATGAAGCATAAATAGAAATACAAGTTAGTCACTGATAGTCATATGGAATCTTTTGTATCATAAACTTCAGCAAACACTAACAGAGTGGGGGGAGAGCAAGGTGCCCAAATATAATGTGGGGCAGGGTGGAAAGGAATCTGAAGAGGGCTCAGCTAAACCAAGGAAAACAGAATATTAGCTTCATTAATAATGTTACAGAACCCATTGTTGTTCCCGGCAGGCGAAGACCTGAGCCTCTTGGTTGTTTCAGAATGAGACACTGTCTGGGTGACAGTTTCAGACCCACCAGTCTAGCTCCCTGAAAACTGAGTTTATACAGAAACTATCTCCTGGATTTACTCTGCCATTGCTTCTGGCCCTGGTTGTGCTGCTGCTGTCACCATAGCTGCAGCTTCCACTGTGAAAGCTGCTCTTGGATGAACTGAGGAAAATTTAAAACACTCTATTTCAAGTGTACTTCCATTGTTCTTCAAGTGATTGCTGATGTCCATTGCACTAGGGGTGTGTGCATCCTGTGCATTGATCTCAGAAGGTTTTCCCTAGCAGGACCCAGAGGGTAACCACACCAGCTCCCTGTTACTCCAAATCAAGAGTATAAAAGTTGGAGCTGTTCACTCCCCTTCAGTTCCGTCTTACCATTGGTGGTCACGGTGTGTTGTCATTTTTTCCTCTTTGAATGTGCAGTCAGTGTGTGTTTTGTTAGTGGTACTTGGTGAACCTAGTGCTGCTGGAACCCACATCTAGGTCCTTAGGCTTCAAACTTTACTTTGGTGCAAATTCTTGCCTGAAATGCTTGAGCGAGGGTCACATCAGAGACAGGTATTTGTTTTTCCTAGACAGCTAGATCAATACCAGTGGAAGTACAAGCAGCAGAGGAGGTGACCTCCCCCTCCCACCTCTGCTACCTCCTCATCCACACGTTCCCACACCTCTAAACAGCCCATCTGATTCCTGTCGAGTATGGCATATGGACTATAGCAGATCTTAGACTTTCTATCTCTATCTCTCCTTATGGGAGGAAGTTGTCACGTTTCCTAAGTAAGTGGCAATCTGTTACCTCCCACAAGTGGGTGCTAAAGATGATGGAATTGGGATAGATCCTCCAGTTCCTGTCTTCCCTTCCTGTCCCCACCCTCTTCCCAGGGACCCATCTCACAAATTAGTTCTGAAATAAGTGCAGATTCTGTGTTCTTTGGGAGCCTAGAAGTGCCCCCTCAGTATTGGGGCAGCAGGTTCTACTCTCAATGCTTCCTAATACTCCCAATGATTCCTAATAGGAAGTCTCAGGCCAATTCTGGACCTTCAGAACCTAAATGAATGTCAAGAAGTTAGTTCTGCATGTTCTTTAAACTATTATCCCTTTGCTAGATCCAGGAGATTGGTATGCTGCCCTTTTCTTTCCCCTGTATTTTGTAGCTACTTTACTTCTATATTATGTTTAGTGCCCTGGCTAGAAATACTGTAAATTTTTCAAGCCATGTTTTGTAATCATTTGTAAAAGAGTAAAGAATGCAGTATGCAAAATGCTGCTGTAGTAATAGGGTTGCTATTTTAAATACACCAAATTCAAATTCAGAGTGTAAGGTTTCAGTGGTAACACATCTGTACCACATTAAAGCTATGTATACAAGCATACATTTAACAGCTTTTATCTGAGATGAAATGTTACATATGTACATTATAGCTATATTTGCATTTTGTAGAATCTGTAATATCTGGATCTTCGTAATTAAATTTCATCATTAACGTTTCGTTGAACAATTTGTATACAAGTAGATAATACCAGTCACACTTATAGAGTAATTTGGAACTGAGCATTTTTAATGACAAGGGCTTAATATTATGCTTGCCCTGAAGAGAGGCCTTACACAATCCATTCTGCAAAATCTAAATTTGCTTTAAAAAAAAATCTAGCTCTTACAATTGCAAGGATTGTAATTATGAGCTGTGTAAATGATAGATAATTTTCTTGAGTCTGCAGGCATTAAAGCCCGAGTGCCCCTGCTGTGCTAAAGGTTTTAGAGGGAGAGTGGAATTAACAAGATTCTGATTGGTTTCACTGCTGCTATTCACATCTCTGAACCTTAATGACATTGTCTGGAATCTTATCCATTTCATGTTATTAATGACGGGAACTAGACTTCTTATTTGGTTATTGCTAATGTGCCTCCCTTTCCCTCACCCTATATTTTTGTATCTGTTTATGCTATATTTAGTTGCCTGGCTAGAAAAAGTATTGTACATTTTTCAAGCCTTGTTTGTAATCAGTTGTAATGGAAAGGTCAAATACATTCTATGACTATCAATTCTGTCTATCTCTAGCATTGCTAATCTCTAAATGAAGTTGTTGCACTACTGTCCTCCAACTGTTTTTGTTTTTTTATGTATGTTTTACTAAGAGAGTAAGCAAAATATCTTTTTAAGTATTCATTTTAAACAGTGGTTTTGTCAAGGAAGTACAAATCTTAGTACTTATTGTCAAAGCCAAAGATGTCTGCTTATAAATACAGCAGTACTTAATTTGGTACAGAAGTGCTGCAGTTATTCTAGAGCTCGTTGATATAACAGATTATTACAGTGAGTGGTGATAACCAGTCATCTTACAGTGTCACCCCATGTCATGGAAGAGCAGCTTTCAGGGTTGAATAAAGTCAAACCTAAAATTGGAAAGCTAGCCAAGAGAAAATGAGTATTGATATTTTCTAATATTTTAATGGAAATGTTAATCAGGTAGCTAAATTTAAAAATTCTCATCTTATAAACCAATCAAAATGCGTGTTGCTACAAAAATCCAATTACTATGATTGTTGTACAGCTGCTCTGCTTCTTCACTTTAATATTTTGCTGCACTTTTTGATATTTAATTTAAAATATGTTTAAAACTAGTAAACTTAAATTTATAGCCCATCTATATTACATCTAAAATTGCATCAGGGTACATAGGTACAACATGGTAGTCCCGGAGCCCTATTACTGTGTGGTTAAAAGTTGTGTAGAAAGGGCCTAACATCATCACTGTAAAATCCAGTTATGTGGTCATTGTTAGGTTCTATCTACACTACAGTTTTATTTATTTTTGTTATTTGTTCATTTTTATAGTGACCAAAAATGTGCTATGTACTTTACAATGCTAGTAGAAAGGGGTGGTCCCTGCCTTGAAGAGCTTAAAATCTAATTTTAGATGTGATACTACAAATAAGAGAAACAAATATTAGGGGAGAGGGAGGGATGAAAGTTACGACAGTTTCATTTAGTCATTCCGGCTTAAATGTGTACATCTGCATGTTCACACAGAAGTTGGAGTTTGTATTTGGCTGGCCAAGGACAGCATTTTGCAAGGGTTCTAACAAACCTGTCCAATTTACCACTTGTGAGAGCTAAAGTTATTAGGCTTACCTTAAACTACTCAAGGGTACTAGCTTATTTCTGAGAGAAATAATGTAGTAAAATGGAATATACATGAGACTTGCTAATCATGGTTCAGATTACCTTTCCAATCCCCCTCCAGAGTCTGAAATTGGAGACTGAATATGTCAAGAGCAAGGACTGTGTGGCTGTAAAGTATCCCTAACACCTTCACATAGGCTTAAAAAATTTAAATGTTCACCTGGCAATTGAAGCTTACTGGCAAGTGTAAAAAAACACCTGTATAGCTCCACTTCCCCAAGGTCAGACCCTCTGCAATTTCAAGGAGAAAATCATAGAAATGTAGGACTAGAAGGGACCTTGATTGGTCATCTAGTCCAGTCCACTGTGCTGAGATCGGCCTAAGTATCTAGACCATCCCTGACAGGTATTTGTCTAACCTGTTCTTAAAAAGCACCAATGATGGAGATTTCACAATCTCCCTACATAATTTGTTCCAGTGCTTAACTACCCTGACAGTCAGGACATTTTTCCTAATATCTAATCTAAGGTTTTCTTTCTGCAGTTTAAGCCCATTACTTGTCCTGTCCTCATTGGTTAAGGAGAATAGTTTACCAGTTTCCTCTTTATAACAACCTTTTATGTACTTGAAGACTGTTATCCTGTCCCCCCTCAGTCTTCTCTCCTCCAGACTACACAAACCCGTTTTTTCCCCAATTTGTCCATATAGGTCATGTTTTCTAGACCTTTAATCATTTTTGCTGCTCTGCCCTGGACTTTCTCCACTTTGTCCACGTGTTTCCTGAAGTGTGGTGTCTGGCACTGGACATAGTACTCCCATTTGGTATCATCTGCAGACTTTATAAGAGAGCCCTCTGTACCATTATCCAAATCTTTTATGAAGAGGTTGAATAGACCCAGACCCATCACAGGTCCCTGCAGACCCCACTCAGTATACCCTTCCAGCTAGACTGAACCATTGATAACTACTCTCTGGGTATGCTTTTCCAACCAGTTGTGTGTCCACCTTTATATTTGGTTCATCTGGGCTATATTTGCCTAGCTTGTTTATGGGAAGGTCTCGTGAGACAGTATCAAAAACCTTACTGAAGTCAAGATCTAGCACGTCTCTTGCTTCCCCCTTATCCACAAGGCTTGTTACGCTGTCAAAGAAAGATATTAGATTGGGTTGACATAATTTGTTCTTGGTAAATCAATGTTGACTGTTACTTATCACCTTACTTTTTTTAGGTGCTTATAAATTGATTGGTTATTTGCTCCATTGTGTCATGTACTGTTGAAGAACATTTAGTTGTAAAATTGTACATTTAACTTGTATTTTTAATTCATTTTAATTCATATATACTACTTATATTTTAGACCTTATTTCCCTTCTTGGCTTCACTCTACTTTTTCTTTTGTATAATTCAGGGGTAGCCAACCTGTGGCTCCAGAGCCATATGTGACTCTTCAGAAGTTAATATGCGGCTCCTTGTATAGGCTGGAGCTACAGATGCCAACTTTCCAAAGTGTTGGGGGAGCTCACTGCTCAACCCCTGGCTCTGCCACAGGGCCTGCGCCCACTCCATCCCTTTCCGCCCCATCTCCTGAGCCTGCAGTACCCTCACTCCTCTCCCTTCTCCCTCCCCCCCGAGCCTTTTACATGCCACAAAGCATCTGATGGGGAAGGAGGGGGAGACGCTGATCGGCGGGGCTGCCAGTGGGTGGGAGGCGCTGGGAGCAGGGGCGGTGTGGGGAGGCTGATGTGGGGCTGCTGATGTATTACTGTGGTTCTTTGGCAATGTACATTGGTAAATTCTGGCTCCTTCTCAGGCTCGGATTGGCCACCCCTGGTATAACTGAACATGGTATGTTTTTTCCTGTGGGGTGTCTTGTGTTTTTCTTCTCTTCTTCCTCCTCTTCCTTCTCTCTCCTCACATTGTATTCTCTCTCTCTCCTATTTTTTTCTTTTCCCCTTGTCTATCTCTGTGTGTCTGTCTCTCTGAGAGATTTTTTTCCCTAATTTACCCACTCACTTGCACATATAGCCTATAGATTTGTTAGGAATTTAGTATTTAGTAAAGTATACTAAAATGAGTCTGTCACTGTTGGGGTAATATGCAAGTGTGAAGTTAACATTTCCATTGCTTTCATCTGTAGAGAACAGTAGGGGGTACTGTCCCCGGGCCCTTCTCAAAAACTTCATCTTTCATCCCAAGGTGGATTTGATTTAAATCGCTTGTCAGGAAAACTCCATTTAATCATGGATTTCTACGTAAAAGTGCATTCTTGTTGGTTGTTATAACCTTAATACATATTCTTCACCACTCAGAGCTAGATGTAGGTTTCATTTTTAGAAAGTACACACTATACATTTTTAAAGTGATTTTTATTTTGAAAATTTTTCAGATTAGTTTTACAGCTATATCAGAAAATGAATGATTGGTTATTTCATTTACCAAAGGTAATCGAAGCAGATATTTATGAAATCATTGAGAGGTGAACGATCTCCAGTTCAACAGGTTAATCATTAATGTTTGGAGGATTTTCTTGCCATGCTGTAGTAGGAGGAGAACATCACCAGACAGACATTTACATTGTTTTATTTAACTAAAACAACAACATTATGTATTCTGGATTTTTTCTTCAACAGCAAACATATAATATTTTAACAAAACAAGCATATGAATTTTTGAATTTAGTTAAACATTCAAGTTTTTTAAAATCAGGTTTGTTTTTGTGAAAATTGTTTTTAACTAAAATAGTTAAATAAAATATTTTTTTTTAAAAATTAAATCGACTGTGTCAGCCAGGTCACCCTGAGAAACTTAAAATATTGGCTTCTGCAGCTAACTCAGTCGTCTTCACCTTCGTTTTCCTGTTTGTTCATAATCTGGAAAAGAAAAACAAGCTTTCCTGCTTTTTGAGGAAATGATTTCTCAATTTGGAATGAATTAGTCCAAACTGGGAAGAAAACATTCTTTCTACACCGGCAGAAGGAGCTACTCCTGTTACAAGTGAGATGACCACTTCAGTGGTCTCTGAATCCAAGTGTTTAAGTTCACTTGGTGTGGCTTTCTTTAAAACATCATCAACAAACATATATTTTTTTGAATGATTCACCCTTAGCTCTGAAATTTATTATAGTTGGCATTATGGAGAGATGATTGCTGGATGTCCATGTCATAGCCAACTCCTCCTCTTCCAAGTTAAGGTTTGACCCTGGTACTGAGTGTTGGGAATATTTGGAAGAAAATGAGCTGGAGATAGTGCTTGTCCCATTCATTTTTTTTAATACTTGTAATTTAACTCTCTCATTGCATATCTCTCTTTTTAAGATCTCACTCAGTTCCTTCCAAATTTGAACAGCATCAGCAATAAAACAGCTATTTCCTTGCTTTTTGTTCAAGGCTACAGAAATAGGCTTCAGGGTATTGAGCACGTGTTCAACATTTCTCTTAAGCCAACTGTTGAGAACTTTGGCTGTGACAGTGCCATCTATTTTTCCACTATTTTGTTCACAAACTGTCATCAGATTAGACCAGTTCTTGATATAGTGCTCAAAACAGTCCACTACTGAGTTCCATCGTACGTTTTGTGGGAGAGTTATCTTGGTTCCTCCTGCTTTTTTCAGAGCAACTGCTGCAAAGTGGTTGTTATGGAAGTATTTTACAATTTCAACAACATTAGCCTTTATTTCTGCAACACTGAAGTCTTTGGCTAGGAGGTGCATCAAATGAGCACTGCATCCGCATGTTATTAGCTTGGGACTGTCTTCACTCTCTTCTAAATAATTTCTTCTCATCTTGGATACATTTGCAGCATTGTCTGTGACCAAGCTGCGTACTAGACATTCGATTTTTTTTTCACAGTTATAGCTTTTACTGCTGCTACTTGTAAGTATTCTGATGTGTGTGCATTTCCATATCAATTGTTTCTGTAAGGAAGACATTTCCTTTTTCTGTTGTCACACAAGCACATACACAGGATGATTGTGGACATTGCTCTACCCATCAAGACTCAGGTTAACAATTTCACCATCTAGACCTTTTGCACACTGCTCAATTTCTCTTTCATACGCTTTATCCAGCAATTTGCCTGCAACCTCTGCTCTGTTGGGTGGACTGTATCCTGGTCTTAATGACTGAACCATGTTAATGAAGTGTGGGTTCTCAATGAAACGGAAAGGAGAGTTACCTCTTTTTATAATCTGCTGGCTCTTATCACAAACTTTTCTATGGTTGTTTCTGGATGATGGAGTTTTTTTTCCTTTTTGCTACAGGTGATATACTGTGGCTATGTGACATACATGATGTGACTGAAACGCTATCATTGGCAGATAACTCTGAAACTGTAGACGATGGTGATCTTGAAGGTGGCTAGTCTTCAGAATCCTGTATGTTGAGAATGGATTCTTCGAAACTAAATAAGTCAGTGCAGTTATTTTACTTATTACTACTACACTGCTCATTTAGCATTACTCATTGCATTCACTGACACTCAGTACTACTTTAAAGGTGAAATTGTAAAAGGAAGATCTGCCTATTTCAGCTATTTATTTTTTATCACAACTGCATCCAAAATGATAGTACTGTAGAGTAACAATTATATTTTTTGCTCAAAGTGAGAATTCAAGAATAGTCCAGAAGGAAGACAGGCAGTCCTTAAGAAAGAAGTATGAAATAGAAAAGTTTACCAACCTGAAGATCCTGCATGTTCAGACATGTTCCTTTCATCATCTTCAACGCAGCTTCTTCCTGAGAAGGAACACTTCTCATGCTGTTGTTTCATTCAGGCAACCAGGGCTTGCATTTCTTTGTTGCATTGTTTACATTTTGCATGCATGCCTGTCTTACCCGCAGGTAGAGAAACTTCATTGAAATATTCCCAAACTGGGTCTCTTTTACGGCCTGCTGCCATTATAGGCTTTCCTTTCTAGTGAAAATGGTATGGTAGATCTCAAATCAATGAAGGCTACACTCAGAAAGACCTCAAGACTTCTGGAATATGCTGCTCAAACATTTCACTTTTTTTTCTACTGCCTGTCCCTCCCTTCTCATATTTATCTCCAAGCTTCTTTTCCTTGTCCAGGTCTAGTCCGTCCCCAACAATCTTCTAGTCATTGAACTTTTTGAAACTTTGCACTTTTAGAGAGAGGTAAGGGATTGACTCTGTGTACACAAATTTGCAGAGGGACAGTAGGGTTGGGGTCTCTTATTTCTCACCTCTATATATTGTTTGTTTATTTATTTTCAAACATTTTTGCTGTTAATAAGCATGTTATCTCTGGAGACACAAATCCACAGTTTGAGAACTGCAAAACAAAGCATCTCTGATGGTATTTTCTAGACTGAGCACTGAGTCCCATTTGGGTAGATAGAAAGATTAATCTATACAGAAGCCCCTGGAACCTCATAAGATTGGGTCCCTAATCCATGAACTATTGAAACTCATTTACAAAACTTTTCTTAAACATTGCATGAATATATTGTCTCATACTATAGAATTAGAGTTTATAATCTCTATTCCATAATGAGATATCTTTGAGCTATAATGTATCTTAATTAAAGCTACCTTTAGATAGATTTTTTTCTCCAAAATAATTTTATCAAAAAATCCGATTTAAATTTAAAAAAAAAATTATTTTTTTTAATCATTGATTTTTATCCACCCTGTTTCATCCTCTGTCTAGTAGATATCTGGTAAATTTGCAGCCTAATCCTATCCCCTTGCTGCTGTAAGGGAAAAGGAGTATTCTTTTTCTGTTCACTACTCCTCCAAAGTTTGTAGCTGCCAATGCAATGATGGTCTCCTACCATTTTACCCCTTTATTTGACTATGGTTGTCTGGAAGGGTGGGTTGGTTGTGTGTTTCCACTGTTCTCCCAGATTTCATTTTGAGTCCTCTTCCCCCATGAATAGCATCAGTGCCTGTCTCTGCTGCTCAGAGCTTTCCCGAATGGCAGGAGAGTATTGACCTTGCAGCCAATTTCACTGCTGTCCACTAGATTCTGAATAGTAGTAGTTAAAATCAACAAGACTGGTGTGTTTTTCTCTTCTTTTCTCTTTTGTCTTCGCTACAAAACTTGATTGTGTTAAAACATGACTGAAGGAGCTCTGCACTTACCTGAGGTCCAAAGCAGTTTAGCAGATCAGATCAGCAGAAAATGCTAATCTCTTCATGAATCATCCTCCAAGGATTTTGTCTTTCAGAGAATTTTTCAGAAGTGGGGCTTTCCCACTGTAGACATATTCATGACCAGTCTAAGCAACAAATCTCACGTTTTGCTCCACAGGAGGAATGAGTCCAGGCTCCATCTCAGATTCATTTCTGATTCAGTGGAACAAGAATCAAATCTATGCATTTTCCCTCCAAGCCTTTTAATCCCCAGAGTCCTTAGGAAATTTTAACATGACAAGGCAGCAAGTTATGTTAATAGCCCTATTGTAGACACTGCAGTTTTGGTACTTAGAGATGATACACCTAAATCTTTCAACCACAATTCAAGCTGTTTGTCATTCTGGACATCATGTCACAGGATGAAGGTCTGATTTGACACCCGGATCCAGAGTCTACATCTCACAGTTTGGATGTGCTCCTGTTCTGTGTACCATTTTCTATTAAGATTGCATTGTTGGTGGCTATTACTTCTGTTCAGAGTGAGCGAAAGTCAGGCATTCATGGTAGGACCGCCTATGCCACTTCCCAGAAGGATAGTTTATTCTTCATTTTCATTCTAAACTTCTGCCTAAAGTGGGCTTAGACTTCTATTTAAATAATTTGATTCATTTAGTTCTTTCCAAGACCTTACTAGTCCCTGGCAGAGACTAAACTCCACATATGGACATATTAAGAGCTATCTGTATTACCTCAGTAGAACAAAACTGTTCCACAGATCACACCTTTTGTACCTTTTGTAATAAATCCAGAGGGTGGGTTTTTTCAACAGACTCTCAAAAGGGGTATCAGATTATATCTGAATTTTGTTATGAACTGAATAAGTTGACCCTACCCATCTCATATCAAAGCACATTTTATTAGAATTCAGGCAATCTTTTCAGCCATTTCAAAAGTCATCTCTTCTACTTGAAATCTGTAAGGCTGCTACTTGGACTTCCATACATACATTTTAAGCTCATCATTCTCAAGTGTCAGCCTCTAGAACTGATTCAGCATTTGCACCTTGCACTAATTCATCATTTGCTGGCACTCACCAGAGAGACTGCTTCTTGCCTGTCTCCTAGAATGGGACCTATATAGACAAATACTTAAGAGAAAAAATCCTTACAAGCAGCACCACTTACATGATGTACAGCACTACTGACATAATAACTAAAGAGCTGTCTTAATTCATAGAGAAGACGTGATCCCATGATGCCCCACCACCGCCACACACACACACATTCTTGTATGAAGTCTTTTGGCCTTGGACTGTGGTTCTCAACCTGTTTACCACTGTGGGCTCTATATGCAGCTCTCTGTGTTATGTGGGCCGCATCCACACAATGTATATACTACCTGTATGGCCCTGAGGATGTCACATGGACTTCAGCTGTGTGCTTGATTGAGCTGCAAGCAGCCCATGGGTTGGAAACCACTGGCCTAGGGGCTTCTGTATTGGTGAAGAGAGTGAGTGTCTGTTGCAGCCATTCTGCCTTCTGTGCTGTCATCAGAGGGGCTCAAGTACATGCAGCTCATGTGCTCAACCTCAACAGTCATTACTGACCAAAAGAATCTGATCTCCTGTGCCTGGGGCTCATGCACACTTAGCATGGGATCTGTGTGGGCAAAATATTTCAGAGAACCACAGTTACTGTAAGGTAACTAACCATTTTTTGTTTGAAATAAAATTAGACTATTTGACAATGCCATCATTAGTTCATGATGTATAGCAGGGGTCTCAAACACACGGCCCATGGGGCTATTTCTTGTCGCCCACCAAGCGGCCCATCTCCTCCTTCCCCCCCCCCGGCCTACCTCCAGGAGAGGGTGGGTAAACTACACCCATGAGATTGCCCTCTTCGAGCCTCGCGCCGCTCCCTGAAGCAACTGATATCCATGTGTTGCCCTGGCTCCTAGACACTGTCCCCTTCGCCCCCACAAATCCCATTGGCCGGGAACGGGGAACCGCAGCCAATGGGAGCTTCAGGGGAGGTACCTCGAGGCATGGCAAACAGTGTGCAGAGCCCTGCATCTCCATCCCCCAGGGGCTGCAGGGACATGGTTCCAGCTACGTCCCGGAGAGGAGCAGGGCCAGGGCCAGCAGCCTGCCTGCCTGGCCCCGATGTGTGCCGCTGCCACCCCAGAGCCCAAAGCCCTCCTGCACCCCACCCCCCAACTCCCTGCCCTGAGACCCCTGCTGCATCGCACACCCCTTCTGCACCCCAATCCCCTTCCCTGAGCCCCCTGCCTGAACCTGAACCCCCTGCTGCACCCCAGCCCCCTGCCCTGAGCTCCCTGCTGCATTCCACACCCCTTCTGCACCCTGAGCCCACTGCCTGCACCTCAACTCCTTGCAGCACCTCAATTCTGTGCCCTGAACCTCCGCCACACCCCTCATGCACCCTCTGGGGGCAAGGAGGGGGCGGAGTTGGGGTCCAGACTTCAGGAAAGGGGTTGGAATGGAGGCAGGGAAGGGGTGGGAGGAGGCAGGGCCTCATATGGAAGGGGTTGAGTGGGGGCGGGGCCAGGGGCAGTGGAGGAGAGGTGTCAGTGGTATGGCCCTCGGGCCACTGAACTAGCGCTCATGTGGCCCTCGTGGTCATTTGAGTTTGAGACCCCTGATGTACAGTATGTATAGCATATCTTACGAGCTTTAACCAGAAAGTTTTTGAATGCACAAATCTTGGATGGTTTTCATTTGTGAGGTTCTTGGGGGAAAAGTAATGCCTTGGGTAAAAAAAATAGAAAGTGAGATGCCTGTAGTTAACCTGTTAAATCCATATGTAGCCTTTTAAATGGCCTGATTTTCCCACAACTCCCATTAGTGTATGTATCTCCCCAAAGTTCTTAAATTCTGTGAATAGTCATTGTTACAGTATAGGAGTACTAAATATTGCAGTTTAGAAGAACTGTAGTATTCATATTCTGGTTTTCTGATCTACATACTGTATTTATAATGTTCTGCGTGGCCACTCCCAACACTTACTGTACATCTTGTCAAGGTACAAAATTAATGTAATATTGCTGTTCATTTCAACTATGAAATCTTGAAATGTGTATTTTTGTAAATTTTTATTTTATGACAGGTATCACAGTCCATTTTAAAGCTGGAGTTAGTTTATTTTATATCTGTCAGAAGTATATTAGGGAGAAGCGGAATATTAAATTCTTCCATCCTAATGTTATAAATAAAAAGGAATTTCTTCACTAGTGTTCATTGGCAGTTGACAGTGCTCATTAAAGATTTAAGATTATACTCCCAAACAGGAAGTACAGATGTTAAAGTTCACTTTCCACTGAGGACAGTTGTGCATATTTAATAGTAGTTTGCCGCACAAGGAGGGAGGTTAATGGTTTTTTCCTATTTTATCCACTTAAGCAGTCTTGGAATTGTGACACAATAAATATTAGCTGTCTTTTTTTAGCATGCAATTGAGGCTTTGTTAAAGGATTTCTAAACTAAACTATGTCAGTAAATATGTTATCAGCAACTCATTGGGGAAAAAAAGACTTGCTCTAGAACACCACCAGCCACTGGGTTGTCCTGTGCATTTTATGTGAGCTGTTTAGATTGTGAGCTTCTTGAAGTTGGGTCCACGTCTTCCTTTTCATCATGTGCAGTGCTGGGCATACTACTGACACTAATCAAATTGATGATAAAGCTTTGCTGTGCTTAGATAAGAGACTAATTTTACAGGTATGGTGTTTTACATATCATATTAATGTTGACAGTTCAGAACTGAAGAATTAATATTTTTAGCAATCTAGTCAAATGGGAATAGTTTGAAGCTTATTAGAAATTAAAGGCTCGTCGCTTTATATGATTGAATCTTTCTAGGTCAGAAAGATTGATGTTTATGAATTTTCTTATATAAACATAGTTGGTTTCTTCTTATAGTACACAGTATCTTATCTGTGAGCTTATCCAATACAGTATCTTATTTATCCCATAGGAGTGTCTGTTGAAAATATTATATTAAAAAAATCTGCTTACAACCTCACTTGACTGATGGTTGGCTCAGTAAATGTGAACCTGCAATCTGCTGACCTCTGTAACTGAATTTCGGTTTCTTGTGCTCCTTTGTCGTGTTGATTAAAAATCACTGATGATGACATATATTTAGATGTCTTTCAGATGCTAAAATTGTTTTCAGGTAAGCAGGATCTTGAGTGCTCTTGCACTGTGGGTAAAATGCTAGTCTCTCTTGACTCGGGGGTATATGTGGAGTGAAATATTAAACTGAATAGGTAGACACTTGTGTAAGGGAGGGCTCCTTTTTCTTATACTTTTAAGGTAATTAGGTCTTTGGTTACAGAAAATATATGCAAGAAACTTATTTTTAGAATTTTCTTTTATATTAAAATGGGGGATAACGTCCAGGCCAACAGACTGTAACATTGCGTACTGTTTATATGCAGAGTGCTGTTGGTACTGCTTTTCTCTATCTTGCCATATTACTTCATTTTGATGCTATAATTTGAAAGTTGGCAGTAGAGTAAATGCTAGCAATATACTTAATTTAGGAATGAAGGATTGACAAATTCTGCCATGATCTGAAGCCAATTTTTCCAGTATCCTAAGTGGTCTGGCTATAATGGATAATCTGTTGATTCATTACATTTAAAGATTTGATTACTTGCATGGTGCAGAGATTAGAGTAAAGTTGAAAATGAGAGAATGTCTGACGCATTTTAACATAAGCTTTTAAAAGTAGGGAGAGGCACATTTTGCATGTTGTGTTTAAACGCCGGTTTTAAATCTGCAAGCAATGTTATAGTGGATAAATGGGAAAAATATAACTTTGGGCCGTTTGATTCCAAACTGTATTTAGGTCCAAAATTGAATGCTGTATTTATTTCTTTTACACATATGGGTCTTGACACTTGACCCAGATATTGATTTATAATAACTGTTTCTCCTAGGTTATGGAAAGAGGTGAGATTAGCTGCTGTTGCTATGGGGTAATTGAAGTTAGTATTCTAAATTTCTCTTTGCTTTTTTAGGTTTAACTATAGATCAACACATCACCTTGCATCCCATGGGTTTTATGAATTTTTAAATTGGTTTGATGAAAGAGCATGGTATCCACTGGGAAGAATAGTAGGTGGAACTGTAAGTATGAGAGTGATCACTTCTTGGTGAATTTAAAAAATTCAGGATAACTACAAGTAAAATTACTACATGGGTTAAAGGAGAAACTGAATGTAGGGTGCTCTTAATTGCCCTAATAGCTACAGTAAGAATTTCAGTTACTACTAATACAATGTCAGCTTTATATCTCTAGTACAGACAATTTACTGTCAATCAGTAGCCAAACCTGAGTAGTATATGCTTATATGTCAACTTTCAGTAGCAGTAATGGAGACTATTATGACTCGTTCACAATCCTGTTGTCTTGTTATAGCATGTATCATTAGAGACCTACCTCTTTGATGTAATAGATAACTATGTATTTTTCAATTGAAGCCAAGAATAATGCTTGGCTTTTTCATGTTTATGGCCAAGGTTTAGATCTATTATATTTTTTTAAGTGGATGTTTGAGTCTATAGAAAATGATATTGGTCTGCACTAGGCAAATACTTTTCTTTTTGATTTAAAATAATGGGGGAAATGTAAAAATTTTCTAAGGAATATAAAAAATAAATGAGAAAATTAATGTGGATGCAAAGTGCTAAACAGCAAGGATAGAAAAAAAATTAAATGACATCAAATTGTGGTACAATGAAATGTCATTGATTTAAGGAAGGCTGAGATCAGAAAGGTGTAAAGAGTTCTAATGACAGGCAAATGTGTTGAAAACCCATAGAATCACCTTTTCTTCAGTAATAAGAGAATAAATACCATTTAAGTGAGTTTACAGAGTGTTATGCAATAAATTAAATGGTGATTTGATTTTTAAACAAAATCAGCTCTATATAACTTTTGGAAATCCTTGTTAAAATGGATTAAAAATATAATTTCATCTTTAATTCCTGGCGTATTTCAGAATATCTCTTAACATATTTGGTGTTTTTTGTTCAACTTCAGAGTTTCACCTCTGAAACTAAGTCTTGGAGATATTTAAGGGAATACCCATGTTAAAGTTTAATTCAACAGAAATGTATTACTTATACGCTGAAACCTGTCATTACTTATATTGTTTTCGCAAGGCAGTTAAGGCATTTGAAGTTTTTTAATGTTCTAGTCTAATGTATAGGCACCATTGTTTCAATGAACTCCTAATATTGTAGAGTAAAACTATTACTTACAATGTTTTATCATTATCTGAAATCACATAGTAGATATAGTTGATATTAGATTCAACAGACTCATGTAAATCTGTACTACGCTTCCATGGAGGTCATCTTTATTCTGTTTAATTTTTTATAAATATTTCATAGGCCAAGTTTCCTACTGTTTAAAATACTTTGCACTTAAATGTATAAAATAGTATCCATCTGAGGGTAGGTGGATGGGTTGTTTGTTTACAGACAGTGACGTAATCATAGCCTACATTTCAGAATTTTGCAAATATCTCCCATTTTACAGGTGTGGGAAATGGAAGCACTGCAAGATTAAACAATTTGGCAGAAGTCATATAGGAAGCCTATGATAGAACTAGGAATTTAGAACTGTTTGAAAAATTACAAAAATTTAAAGAAACGGTACCTAAAGTTTCTGGGAAATGTTTCAATTTTGCATCACTTTCAGATGGCTTGAAATTTTCTGACTAGCTTTACTAGAAATAGAATGTACGTCTCTTGGTCTTGTGCCTGACCTACAAGATCATCTTCCTTGTTACAACTTCCAGGGTAGATACAATTTGAATCTGTATGTGTTGCTTCATCATTTATTTGAAAGAAATGGTTTCTTGCACATGTTGTCAACAATCATTTAATATAATTTAAAGTGTGGCAAATTGCCTTAAGTTGTTGTATCAGATATGTTGAAAGCAATGTTAAAGTAATTCTGTTTTTCTCTGCATGTGACTGGCATCAACCAAGAAATAAGTAACTTTTGTTGTATGCAAATAGATTTACAATCAACCCTTTCTGCAATCCTGAAATATTATAATTTGGCTTTCTTTCTATTTTCTTCTAGGTCTACCCTGGGTTGATGGTGACAGCAGGCCTTATACATTGGATTTTAAATATGCTAAACGTCACAGTCCACATAAGAGATGTATGCGTATTCCTGGCACCAGTTTTTAGCGGCCTTACATCTATTTCTACTTTTCTGCTCACCAGAGAACTGTGGAACCAAGGAGCAGGGCTTTTAGCTGCCTGTTTTATTGCTATAGTTCCAGGTTACATATCTCGATCAGTAGCAGGATCCTTTGACAATGAAGGCATAGCCATTTTTGCACTGCAGTTCACGTACTATTTGTGGGTAAGTAATTGCTCAGATTCCCTTTTTTTTCTTTCTATTCTCCTGACCTTACTCTTGACCTTTGCCTTAGGATCCAATTTTGGATCCTTAGAATTTTTGTCTTCCTTCTATAATTCTCGTTGCCTTCTAGAATAGGTTTAGAGAAAGATTGGGCAGGCACCTAAAAGTAACATATGAACATCTGCCACACTGTTGCTCCTCAGTTTGACCAATCAGACCGTCATGCTACTTTTCAAGGGATATTCTCTAACAATAAAGGGTTTACATTTTCAGCTCAAACCGTGGTTTTCTTGTATTTGATTCTGTGGCTATGTGTGAAGTGATGAAAATAGAGTTAGGTTATCATTTTTCAAACAGTCTGCTTACTAGCATGGCTTGAACACATTCCTGTATCATTGCATGACAAAAAAAGGCAGGCAGGATTAAGCTTCTGGTTTTTTCTGGGCTATTGTAAGTAATCTGAGAAGTTCTGCATAGCAAATACAACTGAACACAAATTAGACAATGAGGGGCAGAGGCAGACAAACACGGTCCACTTTAATAGCCATGTGCTTTTGATACAGTGCAAATATTGTTCTTGTCTCACATGCAATTAAACCAGAGCTAAACAGAGTCATTATATTTTATAAAGCATAGCATTGTGTTGTATTGTAGGGTGGTTCAACGGATAACTTACTGAGTTAATTTAGCCACACTGCTTTGGGGCATGAAAATAGAGTCAATGGTTATTGTGATTCACACAATTCACAATTGCTATTCTGTAAATGAAAGTCTTTATGTACTACAGAATAAACAGAACAAAATAGGAGAGCAGTGTTTTATTGTATGTTGGAGGGACACTTCGAGAGTTGTATATCCATCAACTAAACTACAACTCGGTGTGCAGTTTAATTCAACAATATAGTGTACATTTTGTTATAGTATAAAAATGAGAACACACAATCTCAAATACAGAATATCACAGAATCTATTGCCCTAGAACTATTTCCTGTCCAATCACTTGTTCAGGCATCCCCCTCGTGTAAAGCTGCTAAACAGTACTGTTAACAAAAAAAAAAAAAAGTGAGAGAGCAGAAGAGAGAGAGAAATTTAAAGGAAATTATCCCCAATTTTTGAGTCTGCAGACAGCCAGAAAAGTAGTTCTGCGAGATGTGAATTGATTCTGTTAGTTTTGAAGTCTAATTACAATTTAAATGTCAACAATAAGGACTTATCTACATGCTAAAATTTACTAGAATAATTATTCTGCTATGCATGCATCTGACGAAGTGGGTAGTCACCCACGAAAGCTCATGCTCCAATACGTCTGTTTGTCTATAAGGTGCCACAGGACTCTTTGCTGCTTATTCTGCTATACTTAACTCAGTCAGAATAATAACTTTTCCTTTTGAAGAAAAGTAATTATTTTTATTCTGGAATAGTGTCCACACAGGAACTTATACCTGCATAACTGTAGTGGAATAATTATTCTGCTCTAGCTACGTTGGGAAATTTCCCCATGTAGACAAGCCATAAGTCATTGCTGGTGATCTTAGTACAAACAGTAGGCTGACTTCTTTTGTTATTGTTGAAGTAGTAAATATTGTGGCAGGTTGCAGTGAGGACCTGCTTGCTCCCAACCATTGCTGGGGTAAGGAACAAAAAGTTCACTCATCTCCCCCCAAACTTTGTCAATCTCTACTCTTACTCAGAAGGGAGAGGGAAAGAGGAGGTGTAGTACCAAAACACAAACCCATCTTTCGTAATTTCATGAGCCGAAACCCCAGGTATTCCTTATCTGCTGTCGAAACATCCAGCTTTACCCAACACCAGCAGTGTAATAATTCATCAAAACAAAATTCTACACAACGTTGACAGTCTTAAATTTGGAAGCACAGAAAAATATGTAGTTATTTTTCAAAGTAAATAATAAAGACTACTGGACTGGTAAAGCAGTAGTAATCCACAACTGAGGTTTACTGTACTATAAAGGATACAGAGCCTTCCCACCAACCCCTAAAAGAGAATCGATCAGTGATTGTTAACATAGATTCAAAATATTGTATTGTATTAAGAAATATTTTGACAGCCCAACAAATTGTCATGGACTCTCACAGTCAAAATGGGTTCTTTACATCTAGCACATCATCTGTAAGTCAGATCATACTCTTAACACCTGTGGAACCCTGTTGTCTTCAGCTTATGCCTTCACTGATACCTACATATTCCCACTAGCCTTAAGTGAGTTTTCAAAGTTATTTTTCAGAATAGAACAGCACTTACCCTAATAATAGGATACAAGGTCTGATAGAGCAGCGGTGGTGAGAGTTGTGATGGTCATCATCCAGAGGAGTGGCCATATGCTCCATGTTTACACCAATCTTCAAGTAGCACAAAGATGCTGCAACTATTATTCTGCCTCAGAGGTTGAAGTAATGCAGTGGTTCTCAACTTGTAGCCCGCAGCCCGCTTGCAGCCCAGTCAGCACACACCTGAGGCCTATGTGACATCCTCAGGGCTATATAGGCAGTATATATATTGTGTGGATGCAGCCCACGTAACACACCGAGAGCTGCATATGTGGGCCCACAATGGTAAATAGGATGAGAACCACTGAACTAGTGTGTCATGTCCTAGCACCAATTTGAATGAAAAGTTGGATATAGGCTATTATGGTTGATTGACCTTATGCAGGTGAACCGAATTGCACTGTTGCTTTATTTTATGGAAGATGTCTTTCTGAACTACATCCATGAATTTTGAAGGTGGGCAGTTAAATTCCTAAAATACAAACTGATTGTGGGAGTCTTTTTGCTTTAACCCATACTTTTCATAAAAAGGCACATTTTTTGGCTTGGGTGACAGAATTTTGTAATGCTATTTTTAATTGCTTTGTCTAATATTGTAACTTGTAATTCTTGAATACTTGATTTTTTTTTTTTTTTTTTTTAAAGGTGAAGTCTGTGAAAACTGGGTCAGTCTTTTGGACAATATGCTGCTGTCTATCTTACTTCTATATGGTAAGCCTTTTATTTGTATGTTAACTAAGCTGTTTCTGTTCAATCCAGTTGAATGGAAACAAGTTTTGGTGTTGAATTTTTTAAACTAACATACAGCTGCTTCTGCTGGCCTAATTAAGTCAGAGAAGAGGGCAGATGTGTACGTTTCTGTTCAGAACCTTGTGTAAAGATTTGTGTTCTCTGGGAAATAAATTTTCCCTTGTATGAATAGGCCAGGAATATTTAAATGGAACAGACAGATTCCTTTGGTGATAGTGTTAGGAGGTGTGGGGGGCTCAAAATGAGTAGAGATGATCTGATCTCATGCGGAGTGAATTGATGGATCTTGGGTGGGGCTAAGTGTATCTAGTTTATTGAAGAGAAGTTTAAGAAGTGATTTGATCACCACCTGGAAATTTGTACACTGGGAGAAGGTAACTGTATACTAGAAGGTTAATTGATGTAGCAAACAAAAGCGTATAACAGGATCTAATGGCTGGAAGTTGAAGCTAGAAAAAATTAAAGTTGGAAATAAGGTACACATTTTTAAGTGAGAATAATTAACCATTAGCCTAGCACAGCTTACCAGCTTTCCCATGCGTCTGACGAAGTGGATATTCACCCACAAAAGCTTATGCTCCAATACATCTGTTAGTCTTAAAGGTGCCACAGGACACTCTGTTGCTTTTTACAGATCCAGACTAACACGACTACCCCTCTGATACTTACCAAGGGATGTGATCTTCTGTCACTTGAAGTCTTTAAATTAAGACTTCATGTCTATTTAAAAGAAATGCTTTAGTTGGATTAAAAGTTGTTGATTCAGTGCAAGAATTCCTGAAATTCCAGAAGCTCTGTTATGCAAGAGCTCTGATGAGATGATCATAATGGTCCTTTTTGGCCTTAAAATCTATGAATCTATGAAGATGAGAATTTCTGCAAGATGTGGGGGGAATCAGAAGGAAGTCTGCTAGCAAAAAGGATAGCATCAGAAATGAGGATAGCTTCAAACTGGTTGAGTTCTTTTATGCAAAAGACTGACCTTTTTACGGAATGGGTTGACCCGAGTGGGACAAGATTTGGGAAGGATTTCTTGGAAAATGATGGATAAATTCCTCCAGGTAGAATAGGGTGGGAATGGGAGCCTGCTGGAGGGGGGAAAAGGTCGATTGTAAAAATTATTTATGTAGGGCTAGAGATGTACATAGCAGCTCAAGCTTATACAAAATGATCTCTGTCCAGAGGAGCTTACATTTTAAACTAAAGAATACTAAAAGAGCAATGGGACTGTGATTGGGATTTGTGTGTGAATACAGTATCTAGGGTCACTCCTGGGGGCATTCTGTGCCTAAAAATTCTGTGCACAATATTTTAAAATTCTGCAAATTTTGTCAAAATAACCCTACATAATCCCACCAGTTTCAATTATTTTGGTGATTTATTTCAAAATACCTCTCAGCAACTATGTCTGTAACAATACAGACATACACAAAATTTCCCCCAGGAGTAGAGAGTTAAAGAAACCCCTATGACAACCTAGTTCCCTTTTCTCTGCCCCCCCCAGCCCCAAGCCTGTCAGGGGCCAGACACCCACAATCCCTCCTCACCCCCCAAGCCCAGCCACGGGGCCCCTCGGCCCAGATACCTGCACCCCCTCCGCCCCCCAGAAGCCATCCACAGGGGCCCCCCTTGCCCAGATAAGCCGCACCCCCATACCTCCTGAGCCCAGCCATGGCTCCCCCAGCCAGATACCCGTCCCCTCCCCTCGCAGAGCGTAGGAATCCAGAGGGAGAAACAGCCTGATGCTTGGTCCCAGGCTTGTATGGAGTTTTCTAAGTGCCTCCCTCTCCTTCCCTCAGTTGCCAGGCACCCTCTAGCTCCCTGTCTCCCCCCAGCAGTGTCTTCTATGTGTGAGCTGGGCTCTGCCAGGCCCAGTGGCCTTTAGTGGCAGCCAGCAGTACTGCAGCCCATTTCTGTGGAGGAAAGGTAATTCTGCATGCACAACGTTAATTTCTGCAAAATTGTGCAGTGGCACAGAATTCCCCAAGGAGTATAGGGTGCAGCTTGAACACCTTTTAACACCCTCCCCCCCCACACACACACAACTGAATACTGGCTGTAAGCCTTTTCTTTTACATTGCATTGTCCTCTAACACACATTTATTTCATATTATGGTAGAGTGGTTGTGAAACCACACATAAGGGTGTGTTACATATTTCTGTTCTGATATACAATCATGTACAAATTGGGCCTGGGTTTGTTATGCTAGTATAGTATAGACTTTCTACTGCACCCACATATTCTGATGGGAGATCCTTTTAAAAATGACTATTTGCAAAATTTAGTCAAATAACAAAAGAAGTGGTAATGTATTTTTACTGCTGGAAATCATGAGGGAGATTCTGAGATTCATCATGAGTTTCTGCCACTGTTACTTGTTAAGCAGCATCTTTGGGCTGGTCTACACGGGGGGGGGAAATCGATCTAAGATATGCAACTTCAGCTACGTGAATAGCGTAGCTGAAGTCGAAACATCTTAGATCGAGTTACCTACCATCCTCACGGCGCGTGATCGACGTCCGCAGCTCCCCCTGTTGACTCTGCTACCGCCGTTCGCGTTGGTGGAGTTCCGGAGTTGACAGGAGCTCGTTCGGGGTCGATATATCGCGTCTAGATGAGATGCGATATATCGATCCCCAAGAAATCGATTGCTACCCGCCGATACAACCGGTAGTGAAGACGTACCCCCAGTGTCAGACACACATTAGGGGGGGAAAAAAAGGACTGTGTGCAAAGCAAGCCACCCCATATCACATCAAAGTATCAGAATCCCTCGCTATATCTACCCATGAATGTCACAGTGCCTGAGTTGAACTAGAGGGTATATTGCATATTTTTCCTTTGTTTTAAGGGACAGAGTAAACTAATTAAGTGCTAAAATTTGGCCAGGGTTTAAGATTAATAGTAAGAATAAAGTTCCTTCATTTTCAAGGAAAGTACTTGCATTATCTCTTGTGGTGATTCTTTGCAATATAGCTGTTCCATTTGTGGAAGAATTAATGACACCTTTAGCTGCTGCTGAGGTTTTAATCAAATTCGTTATATGCGTTTTTTTCCCCAGATCAGTCTTTAGGACTGGACATAAATGTGTCCTCCAATGTAATATTATCTTTCTAATGAAATCAGTGTTCCTTAAACTATTAGCTGAGAATTAAATGGTAAAAATTGCAATTTTGGGGTAGTAAACTTCATTCCGCATTGCAAAAATCAAAGAAGTAGCTCATTTGAAAAGAGGAATAACTATTGCATTGACTGAAAAGTTATGCATGTATTTGCAAACTGACTGGCGATATTTATCTCAATTAAAGTTTATGTAATGACTAGCTCACTGTTAATGTGGCCCACAGAATTGTCTTTTAAAAAGTAACTTTTCTAATTTTTGCTCTCAAGCTCCATTATTATTATTTTGTATTTATTATTAGCATTTATTTGATACCCATCACAATGGCTTTGGATGTCTTTCCATAGTGATGACTGTGTTTTAAATACCAAGTTTTGCATTGAGACAGTCTTAATTGGACGTGCTCTCTTGCAGCCTGTGGCTTTACCGCTCCACTAGGAATCCAGGATTTAATTAGTTGAGAGAGACTGGGCAAAGAGGTACATCTTGAGCTCTTTTTTTAAGTGGAGATATTTGGGCTTTTAACTATCTTTCCTTAGACAGCAATTTTTAGAGGAACAAGCTGATTGGGAGAGCTTTGCCACCAGCATTCACAAACCTTCACCTTTATAGCTGTTATGATCTTCAATCATGCACATGTTCTCCCTCCACCCCACACCAGTTGTCATCTAAAAAGTCTCATATAAAGCCTATATTGGAATAAAGAAAAAAAAATTGTGAATGTAATGATACTACTGTGTTAATAAGTAGTACATAAATAGAATCTGATAATTTACAGGTCTTTCTCAAGTTATATTTAAATGATCTAATTTACAGTTTAATTTCCCATAGGTCTCTGCATGGGGTGGTTATGTTTTCATCATCAACCTTATTCCACTGCATGTGTTTGTGCTCCTGTTGATGCAGAGATACAGCAAGAGGGTCTACATAGGTAAGTGTTCTGACTCTCTAAAAATCAATTATTTGAGAAGTGGTTTCTATTCTCTTCTTACTGAACAATCAGTTCTATTTGAGAGGCATAAAATACAGGAATGTGAAATTAGTAATTTAACTACATCTTTTACACTAAATGGGAAATTAATTATTTCATATCAAGTCTTATATTAGTCATGTGCTGAATAACCATTAGCTTCTTGTTTACAAAATAAAAAAGATACGGATGTTTAGTTCACGTTGTTTCAAAACTCTCAAAAATACAAAAAGTGTGTATTTCCTAGATAGTTTTTTTTCCTTTTAGTATTCCATGTGGGAAGGGGAAATTCACTGAATCTTCACTGAGTTGTTTAATATTTTTAAAATTCCTTAATACACAGGTTTCATCTTTCTGTATGATTTAATTGCAGCTTTATAAAAGCTATCCAGTAAAAAAAATGAAAAACTCATCTATAATATGCTGTCTCACATAACAAGAGACAGAGCAGCATAACATACAAGTGTGTCTGTTCAAATAAAATGTTGTGTATTGCCAAGACTTTCAAAAGTGACCAATGATTTTTAGCTGCCCAACTTAACACACTTTAAAGGGGCCTAATATTCAATAAGTATTGAGCATCTACTCTCTGAAAGCAAGGACCCTCAGGGTAGCTCAAATTGAGCACCTAAAATGGAAAAGGAACTGAAGCGGACCCATTATAAAATATAGGAAAAGCTGTTTCCCATATACAAACTTCACATAGAAGCCATTTTTTTCTTTTATTAAACTCGAGATAATTTTAGTTTATCAGCAAATTTAAGATCTAAAGAGCAGTTTAGAGTGGTGATGAAGGTAGAAGCTCCCTGTGAATGGAGTGGGTGGAGGGAAAGCAAGGGGAGCTACTGTGACTGTGGGAAACAGTCAACTCCAGACTCAGAAGGCGTATCCTGGTAGTTCCTACTGCCATTCCTATGGCACTTCCTTGCCCACTGACTGCTGTGCTCCACATACACCCCTTCCTCCTCCCTCCACCCCCCCAAACCCCCACATGGCTGGTGCATTGATGTCCCCCACCACCACCCAGATTTTGTCCTGTCTCCTAGGGAGGCTGGAAGGCAGGATTCATCTGGGCCGGGGAATCCTACCTGCTTCTCAGCAGCCAGCCTGATCTCATGCGCCATATTCAGTGGCTCCTCTAGCCCTTCTTCCAAGTCCCGCTCTTGTTTTTCTCCCCAACTCCATCACCACTCATATCCTGGACTAGAGCTGGGTCCCGCTCTCTGGGGATGGAAAACACTGGGGGTGCAGAAATACAGATCCATCCCTCCATTATTTCCTTTGTGGGGATATAACTCTGCCCTCTTTCCCCCCTTCTGCCCCTGGCTTGGAGTCTGTCAAATCCAAAGGAATCCTTCAGAATGCACTGAATTCAGAGGAGACCCTTTTCATCACTTTAAAGCATGTGTAAAAAGTGTTTAGCGAGTATTTAATTTATTTGCTTGGTATTTTTATGATGTGTTTACGTAAATCACTGACAGAACTAACACATATATATACATTGGTCATGATGAAAGTGTTTTCATGGTTTGTCATTGAGCAATAAATATTGAAACTCTGCAAAAGCTTAAAATGTAGTCAGAAGGTTGTAAAATTGTATGCTCCTTGGGGCAGGGATTCTTCATGCATACAGTTTCTAGCACACTTTGTGCTAACAGAATAGAAATCAATAAATCAATACATTTTCAGTGAAGAATTAAAAAAAATACATCATTACACATTCTATGCATCTTGAATTTTTTTACATTGTTGTATTCATAGATATAGCAGGATGGATTCATTTAAATCAAAGTAGATTTAAATCGCCAAGCAGAAAACCTTGATTTAGATAATTAATTGATTCTCATTAGCTGCTATAATTTGGTGGTAGTTTTTGCTAGCCAAGAGGATACACTGTTTATACATATTTATTTAAGAAGGTATGTAGCGTAACATATATTTATTCAGATTAATTTTTACATATTTTTATTATGTTAGAAAGTGGAGAATGACACTTTTTATTTACTAGATTCATTTTTTACTCCTGGTTTGTGTCAAGCGGCATTTGGATAAAACTTGGAAGTCAATTAAAAATGCACAAAAACAGCATTTTAAAATTGTTTTTCGTTAGTTAAATAAACTTGTATTAAATGTGCAGGATACATAAGGGAAGAAAATTAAATTTATCATGTTTTGCATTTAAAAATATCTAATTCATTAGTAGTAATTGTTAGTGAATTGAACTACCATATATACTCGTTCATTGGCCTTTTCGTTTATAAGGCGACTCCCCAAAATGGATAGGTAAAAATAGCAAAAACTGTATGATTCTTTTGTATGCCGACCCTATATTTCAGGAGTTGGAAAACTTTAGCTCCTGGCCCATCAGGGTAAGCTGCTGGCGAGTTGGGACATTTTGTTTACTTGGAGCATCTGCAGGCACAGCCACAGGGAGCTGAAGGGCTCCATGCCTGCAGATGCTCCAGGTAAACAAAAGACAATGTATTAGATATTAAATTCAATGATTCCATAGAGTTTAAAATTAATCAAATTTTGGTGTATAAGCCTACTCTTTAATGCGTCACTTTTTTACCAAAAATATTCGGCTTATGAACGAGTATATACGGTAATTGTTTCTGGTCAGTATGTCCGCCACAATTTTTGAACTGATAATTCTCCTCTCACCACATTTCTACTCAGATTTGAAGAGGAAAACCAGCTTTAATGCTATTTTTCCAGCACCCAATTTGTTTCTCAACTTTGAATGAAGAACTAATCACTGAACACTAGTTGAATAAACTGAAATTAAAATATTCTCTCTGCACTTGCAGAAGAAGCTACTCCTATCAAAAGCTGGTTTAGCACTTCAACAAATAGATTCCAGGTGCTTAGCCAGTGACTTTTACAAACTCAGTGGTTTCTCTTTTTAAAACTTGAACAGCATATATGTTCTGCTTGAATATTTATTTAATTTAAGTAATTTATTAGATTAAGCTTTAACATAGGTTATCATAATTTCAAATTTAATTTTACATAGCTTTTTTTTTAAATTTTTTTAATTGAAATTCTAAAAACAAAGTCAGTTTTAAAAAGATGAAATCAATTTTTATCCACCTTGGGGCATAGTGAACCTCTCTTTGACTAACTACTTCAAAGCTGTCTAGTATTGCAGGTTTCACCATTATTAAGAGTGTAATTAATTTGTAAACTAAAGATAATTGTAGAAGAGAGTATATGTATTTTTGTAAAATTATATTAAGTTTAGTAAAGCTTATTGCACATTTTTACTCAGTCCTGTTTCACGTCTGATGACTTTGGCTTTGCAGCAGTAAGCAAGACCTCTCTTGCCATTAACAGAATGAGAGAACATCTGTTCTAAAATAGAGCTGATCTTTATGGGTAGTTGGTTTTATGCAGCATAGTTTTAAATGTTATCAAGTCACTGGTGTGTGGTTTAGTCTTCATTTTACTTTTTAAATTCCTGGTAAGTGAAGTAATAAGAGAAAATATTGATTTTTTTTTCCTCATGCTTTATGTAATATCTCACTTTTCATGTCAACTTGATTTTAATGAGACTTTAATCAGGATAAACAGAGCATTAGTATAGTATGCATTCTTTGATCCATGTATATGCTGGTTTTTTGGTCGATTGCTATACATAGTTGGAAATGTTTGCATTATAAAATTATAAGCTTTCATTTGGTCATACCTTTACTTTTCAACTCAGGCAATGCTGCTATGATCCAACAATGTACTTGTTTGTGACTAGAATAATTTAATAAACAGTTTCCTGAGGGATGTATAAAGTATTATACAGTGTGTGGACTCCAGTAAAAATATGAGGACATAGCAACTCATGCTGGAAATGAGATTTGTAATTTGTACTTCAGATAAGGTGAACATTTCTATAATTCTTCTTTCCCCTCTCTTTTGTAAAAAATTACAAATATAAATGTTTTAAAAGGAGTCTGACCTGCTCTATGCAGTGAGAGGTCACTAAAGATACTGACCCAGTTGAGTAGTGCCTGTATCTGCATTAACCAGAATTCACTGAGTGAAACAAGGGTCTGGTCTACGCTTAATGCTTGGGTTGACATAGCTATGGCGGTCGGGGGCCGGCTGTAGTTAATGCCAGTCTAAACTCCCTGTATAGATGTGGCTAGGTCAGCAGCAGAACACCTCCATCAACCTAGCTGCTGTGGCTTGGGGCAGTGGAAGTTACTACAGTGACAGGAAAACGCCTTGCATTGAGCATCTGTGGAAAGTTCTGCATCAGCATAGCTATGGCACCATAATGTAGATATGTCCGAAGTTAAGAATCTAACTGCTAATTTCAGTTCATTGCAGTTTATTCCAAAGGCCCACCCAAAAACATACTTCACTTTCCCTGTTGATACATGTATATCTTAATTTAGACCCTTTGAGGTCTTCCCAAAGACGACATGAAAGCCTCAAACTCCTGTTCTGAAAGAAGGCATTTGAAAAAGCATAGAGGGTCTACGTAATTACAGTATTTTAAAATAGTGATAGAGATTCATTTAAGTGCTGAAACCATAGTTACCAACGATAATCAATATTACAATTCCTTGTGTACTTATTCCTTGTGTACTTACTTTATCCAGTCTTTAAGAATCCTTTTTATAAGAAGATAAGAGTAACGTAATTGCCACATCACTTGATAGAAAAACAATATGATTCTCCCTCCTCCTTCCACTTTTTGGCCCTATATAAGAAGAAAAATCTATATTTAGCATGAGTTACATATCACTTCCTCTACCTGTCATTGTGTTTACCCTTGAGTATTCTAGAGAAAAAGAACATGTGGAAGAGAAGTCAAACTCAAATAATTGCAGTATTTAAAACTGTAATTGTTTTTAAGCAGTTGAAAATGCTGATACAATACCTGAGCTGTGACTGAGAATTAGTAATCTGTCTTTATACCTTTCTGATACTGAGGGTTGTCTGCACTAGGTTGCTTACTGATGCAAATTAAACCAAACTGAGGGCTGCTGGTTAATCGGTGCAACAATGGCACATCCTTTGCCATCCAAAGGTGTCCATTGGTTATGGGGGAGGGAAAAGGAGAAAACCTCTGAAAGTCTGGTCTGCTGACCTTTAAAAGTGCTTTATTTGCCTAGAGACACAAAGCAACCCTAATGTACAGGAAGATCGGGAGGTACAGAGTTTGTGTATATTTGGGGTATAAGCATGATAGAAATTTGACTATATTCTTGCACTTTTAATGTACAAATTATATCTTGAAGATCCCAGTGTGTCAAAGGCTTCATACAGACAGATGATTCATGTGTATCTGATATCAAATCATGACTTCAGTATATGGGAGGATTTTGGTATAGTTAATAGCACATTTTTTAAAATATCAAAAATATTCAGGCATATCTGTGAAGGTTGCTGGAAAGAGAAGTGGATTTTTCTAACATGCCATTATAGATAAGAGAACCAGTTTTCAAAAGCCCGAACAAATTTGGGAGAATAAAGAATGGTCTTAGATTGCAAATGAGATGGTGTCTGTAAGGCCTAATAATTCATTGGAATGCAAACGTCACTTTTTAACTCTCAACATTATCATGGTGCATGTAAAATTCATTTAATAGATTGAGACAGATAGCAATGGCTGAAACAATATCTGCAACTTTGTGGCATTGCAGTGGTAGTTTAAAAAAAAAAACCAAAAGACCTATAGTAATTCAGATTGTTTTATTCTATATTTTAAATCCTGGATTTGTAATTAAATGAACATGCCAACCAGTAAAGCATGTGTCAGTTTTTTGGCAGCTCCACCATAAGATATTGAAAACCCATTTGATGGATTTTTACACCGATGTCCATACACTGATTAAAAAAAGATTATTCTTTGAGCACTGCCACTGTAAAGTTTTTTCCTTCATTGGTATCTGTCAGGTCGGCTCTGGTGCCCTGTGGCTTTGCACCCTCATAGTGCTGGTATATGTGGCCCTGCTGCCCGCTCAGTTCCTTCATACCACTCATAACTGTCACTGGAACTGCTGCTTGTCTTTGCGTTTTTCCGCAAGTATCTCCCTGTGGACTTGGTTGACTGTCTGTAAATAATTCTTTTTCTAGAGTTTTAGTTAGTTGATTGCAGACACTGCTTAGCAGGGTTAGCCCTTCCCCAGCACTGGGGTATGCCTTTGTCCCTGGGGCTCAAGCCATGTGCATTGTGCCATAAAACGATGTCGGTTAGTGACCCTTACCCCAGCTTCCTCAAGTAGCTGGGGGGAAGGCCATGTGCAGGAGTATTGCAGGATTTGCAAGGGCTCAGGCCCAGAACTAAGAAGGACAGTGACACCAGACTCAAGTTCCTCCTTATGCGCTTCATCCCCTTTTGGGTCACGTTGACTTGGCACTGAGTACCTTGGCTTCAGTAAGAAGTGTCGTGATGTCTCTAAGGGAGATATAGTGCCGTTCCGCTTCTCTGGCAGAGAGAAAGTACTATGCGGCCCGGAACTTGTGGAACCAACGCTCATCTCCAGTGCTCCTCTCATCTTTGCTCACTTCACTCATCTTCGGGACGGGACTCTTGGCACTGCTTTCAGTTGCCGGTGCCAAGAAGTAAACAGAGAAAAACTGACCAGGAGGGTTCCCCAGCTCTGAGGTCTGCAGGGCATAAAGACACTGACAGTGTGACTCATGCTGGGCCACTTAGAGACATCAGTGCTGTGTACAGTACTGTTGACTCTGGCCCCGGGAAGAGTGCCATTGAGTCTGGCATCTTTGAACTCTCCGCCAAGAGAGAGCCACCAGAGTTTGACAGCCCTGGCACTATCATCCATGTTGGAGGCGTTTGAGGCAGCGAGGTAGTTGCTATCACTCTTGGTACCGCCAGCCCCCAACTTTCGAGAGCTGACAGTAGCGTTATCAAAGGTGAGGACCACCAAGGCACCAAGACCTCAGGTACTGTCAAAAGGCAAGCAGGCCATGATGGTGCAACATTGGTCACCAAGAAAAGACTTCTCAGAGTCGGACTCTGAGGCGAAGTCATATGCTTCTCTCAGGAGCAGACACTGCTTTGATTGGTGATACCCAACAGCTGACATGAGCCACAGGATTCCGCCGATAGCCTGGGCATTCTGGAATCCCTGGGCTTTTCAGCAGTGTAGGGTTCACAGTTCAAGAGGTCCTACTCCATTGTATCGGAGTCAGGAGCTTCCCTGCCACCTCCCTTGGAGCAGGGACCAGGCCTCAGTGCTGAGTCTGGTACCGAACTGCAAGACCCGGCCACATGAGGAGAGCCCTGCGCGGATACAAATTTATAAATCAGTATCCGTGGAACCGCAGGGCTCTCCCAGGAATTGCAGCGGTGAAAGGAGTAGAACGTAAGGCCACCACACCCAGAATCCAGCGCTTCACGCCGGCAGCTCCTCCAGCACAGCTTGTACCGCCTCCAGTCCCACCCACTGGGGCGGGCCCCAGGCTCACCAGCAGCTGTCCCTGGTTGTGCTCTTGTGTTCAAGTGGCTCATACGCCCCCCCAGACAGGAGACTTAGCTGTGTGGAAGGCACGGCAGCAGCACTGGGGATGGGGCTGCAGGCAGTACAGCTGCAACGGAGGAGCTGCTGGTGCTTAGCGTTGGCTCATGGGAGCAGCAACCCCATGTTCTGCTCCTTTCACCACAGCAGTTCCCAGGAGACCCTTGCGATTCTGTGGATATAAATTTGTATCCGCTCAGGGCTTTACACATGAGACCCATCTGTTGCAGAGGGCAAGGAACAAGGCCCCCTAACATTACAGGCTTTCTCTTCTTCCTCTCTTGATGAGGTGGTGGTGGTGGTGGAAACAAGTATAGCGCCTTCTCAGGATGACTATAGGGCGCACCAGGAGCTCCTCAGGAGGGTAGCCCACCACCTGAGTATCCAGGTGGAGGAGATCTCCAAATCCTTCCACACCTGGTGGACATAGGGCCATTGTGGGTGGCTCTACTTTTGAATGATGCCATTGTGGACCCCATCAAAGCCTCACGGCAGACCCCTGTGTTCCTGCAATCTACTCCAAAGAGGAGGGAGAAAAAGTACTTTGTTCCTCCCAATGAGTGTAAATTCCTGCGCACACACATAGCCCCACCAGGTTCTCTGGTTGTTTCAGTGGCAGATGAGCGGGAGCATCAAGGTCAAGGGCTGACTCCCACGGCCAAACACACCAAAAAATAGATGTTTTTGGCAGAAAGATATACTCAGCTGGTGGCAAATCAGCAAGAGAGCCTGAGCCCCTGCGACTTCAGTTCCTGGAGCGCAATGGCCAAATTCAAGGAGCTTTTGTCACAGGAGTCTGGGGCGAGTTCGCGGCCCTAGTTGGAGAGCAGAAATCAGTGCAAGAGCGTCCCTCCAGGCAGCTTTGGATGCGACAGACTGTGCCCGATCCATGGCTATGGCTGTGGATATGAAAATAAGCTCATGGCTTCATTCCTTGGAGTTGCCTTATGAGGTGCAGCAGACAGTGCAGGGCCTTCAGTTTGAAGGTAAGTTGCTCTTTTCAGAGTAAACAAACTCAAAGCTACATAGTCTGAAAGACTATAGAGGAGCCCTGAAATCCCTGAGGTTGCATATACCGGCTCCAACCAGGAAGCACTGTAAGCCCCAGCCGATGGCCCTCTTCTGCCCACCACAGCAGAGACAAGACTATTACAGGAGAAGCAGTAGAGGCTATAAGAGGGGGCCTCCATCCCAGTCCTTGTCTGCCCTGGTGTATTGTCTCCTCCCCCAGCCCCCAAGACAATCAGTGGAGTCTAAGCAGGCTTTTTGATGGGCCACTTGGGGACAGTATACAAGTGGCCCGGTTATCCAATTCTATCAGGCGTGGGCCCAGATTACCTCAGATTGCTGGGTGTTACTCATGACAGAAGTGAGATACAACTTCAGTTGTTCCCCTCCTTTCCTCCCTATCCCTCTTCAGAGACCCTTCTCATGAGCGACTTCTAGCACAGGAGGTGCAGTCACTCATAAGGGCAGGATCTGTGGAAGAGGTTCCACTAGAATTAATGGATAGGGGGTTCTACTCTCGTTACTTCCTAATCCCAAAGGCCCATGGCGATCTCAGACCAATCTTGGACCTGCCAAACCCCAACGGATTCATGAAGAAACTGAAGTTCCACGTGGTCTCCTTGGCCTCCGTAATCTCATCTCTGGATCCAGGGGACTGATACGCCACCCTCAACTTGAAGGATGTTTATTTTCTTATTGCGAGCTTACGAGGACATGGAAGGTTCCTATGATTTGTTGTGAATAACATGCACTACCAATTTACTGTGCTCCTATTTGGCCTGTCAGAAGCCCTTTGAGTATTCATGAATCGTCACAGTCTTCCTTAGGAGACAATGGTTCAGGTCTACCCTTACCTCGACATCTGGCTGATCAGAGTTCGATCCAAGGCCTAGGTGGAGGCAAATGTGGAGTTAATACAGTCATCTTTCCAGGATCTGGGGCTGTTCATAAACATGCAGAAATCTGCCCTTTTCCCAGTTCAAAGGATAGAATTCCTTGGGGCAGTCCTCAGCTTGACCCAGGCCAGAGCTTTTCTGATAGAAAAGTGGTTCAGAGCTCTAGGGATGCTCATAGAGAGCCCCAGCAATCACCCCGTCACAACAGCAAGAAACTGCCTAAAGCTCCTAGGGCATAGGGCATCATGCCACCTATGTTGCGCAACATGTGAGACTATGGCTCAGATCTCTCCAGTCTTGGCTGCTGTTGGTATATGCACCAGGCTGACACCATCTGGACTGGGTGGTCTCGCTTCCCCCGTCGGTGATTGCCACTGTCTTTGATGACTGTACCCATGGACAGTATGCATGAGTCCCATTCTCAAGGCTCCAACTGTCAGTGTCTCTAGTTACAGACGCATTGGCAATGGGATAGGGGCTCACTTTGGGCCCCTCAGGACTCAGGGCCTCTGGTCCCTGGAGGAGCTCTTGTTACACATCAGTGAGAGGGAACTGAAGGCAGTGCACCTAGCCTGCCAGGCGTTCCCACCCCACTTGGAGGGCAACTGCATGTCGGTCCTTACAGACAATATGACAGCAATGTTCTACATAAACAGACAGGGCAGAGCATGCTCCTCTCCCTTATGCCAGAAAGCTCCTCTCCTGTAGGAATTCTGTATAACCCACTTGATCCACTTCAAAGCCTTCTGGGGTCACAGAATGAGTTAGTGGATCATCTCAGCAGATCCTTTTCCAACCATTACGAGTGGTCTCTTCACCCAGACATTCTTAGCACAGTTTTCCAGAGGTGGAGAACTCCCCAGGTAGACCTGTTCATGACAGAGCACAACAGGAAGTGTCTTCACTTCTGCTCCTTAGGCCACAGCCCAGACTCATTGGCAGAAGCCTTTCTCTTCCCTTGGACGGACCAGCTCTTGTACACTTTCCCTCTTATCCCTCTCATACACTGGGGTCCTGCTGAAGTTCAGAAGGGACAGGATCCATCTTATCCTGATGGCCCTGGCCTGGCTGCATCAGCACTGGTTCACCGTCCTCCTAGATCTCTCGGTGAATACAGCCTGCCTCTGTTTCTGGACCTGATCTCTTAGGACCGTGGTTGTCTGCTTCATCTGAACATCAAGTCTCTTCATCTCACAGTGGGGAAACTCCATGGCTGAACTCTGCAGAATGGGCATCCTGTGAACCTGTTCCCAAGGTGCTCTTAGGGAGTAGGAAACCATCCACTAGAGCCATTTACTTGGCAAAGTGGAAGAGAGTCTTGATCTGGTTAGTGCAAAAGGGGGTTTCACCTATTCAGTCAGCATGCACTGCTTTTCATTCTAGATTACCTACTCCACTTTAAACAGCAATATCATCTATAATCATCAGGCCTAACAATATCATCTATTTAGGTTTCATCTAGCTGCAATCTTGGCCTTTCACCCCTAGGTGAATTGACTGGTCAGTCTTCTCAAACTCAGTTTGTCATTTTCTTAAGGGATTGGAGTGGTTATACCACCAGGTACGCCAGCCACACTCTCTCTGGGACCTCAACTTGGTGTTGGCAAGGCTAACAGGACCCCATTTGAACTGCTGGCAATGTGTTCTCTACCTGTCGTGGAAAGTGGCCTTCCTGGTCACAATTACGTATGCCAGAAGGGTCTCAGAGAGCTAAGCTTTTACTTCAGAACCACTGTTACAAGGTCGTCTTCAAGGACAGTGTTCAGCTGCGGCCACACACAGGCTTCCTGCCAAAGGTGGTCTAACAATTCCATAGTAACTAGGATATCTTCCTACCATCTTCTGACCAAAGCCACATGCTAACAGGGAGGAACAGAGGCTCCACTCGCTGAATACACTAGCTTTTTACATTAAATAAGACTATATCCTTTTGGAAATCCACTCAGCTTTTTGTAGTCATTGCAAACAGAATGAAAGGCTGTCCAGTCTCAGCCCAGAGAATTTCATCGTGGATTGCTGCCTGCATCCGCACATGCTATGACCTAGCGAAGGTCCCGGCTCCTCCGCTGACAACTCACTCTAAAAGAGCTCAAGTATTGGTGTCAGCGTTCGTGGCACAAGTTCCAATTCAGGACATCTGTAGAGCAGCAACATGGTTGACAGTCCACATTTTCACATCCCAGTGTGCCATCACCCAGCAAGCTAGACACTATGTGGGTTTCAGCTGAGTGGCGTTAGCGTGCCAATGAACTTTGAACCCTCCACTTGCGCAATTGCTTGGGAGTCACCTACATTGGAATGGACATAGGCAAGCACTCGAAGAAAAAATGGTTACTAATCTTCCGTAACTGTTGTTTTGATATGTTGCTCATGTTGATTCCAAACTCCCCCCCACCCACCCACCTGCCCCTCTGTCAGAATTAGCAGGCAAGAAGGAACTGAGAAGGCGGCAGGGCCTTATATACTAGCATTATGAGGGCATGGCTCCAGGGAGCACCAGAGCCGACTCGACAGATACCTCTGAGGGAAAAACTTTCCAGTGATGTTGCTCTGGGCAGACACACACCTACATTGAAATGGACATGAACAACACATCTTGAAGAACAAAAGAGTTACAGAAGCTTAGTAACCATTTTTGGTGAGGCATAATCTAATTTGCCTTGCACTATAATTCAAAATAATTTACCAGGCAATTTTTTCCCCAGAACATGAACTCTTTTCCAGGATTGGGAATGTGTTATGGTTTGTAGGCAAATGTATCAGTGATTCATAAACTTTAGACTCATAAAATTTAAGGGCAGAAGGGATCATTGTATCATCTAGTCTGATCATGTGCCTTTTGCAGGCCACAGAACCTCACCCACCCCCTCCTGTAATGAGATCCATAACCTCTGGCTCAAATCATGGTTTAAAGACTTCAGTGGTGTCAACTGTGTATCTACTGATCCACTTGGAATCTGGGTGCTAAACTCATGCTGACTGCTCCTGAACACACGAGGTCAAGCTACTGATACCTTTTTAATCTTGGTATAAGGGTCAGTGACTTCTATTTGAATCTGAATGATGCATTGAGTAAGATCATGCAAATTGCTTATCATTGCAATGCAGTACCAATATCTGAATAAGAAAGCAACCTTTTCAGACTAGAAGCAGAAATTCTTGATTATGCAACAATTTATTAAAATAATTGAGATAACAAAGGATTCCGATTTACTACACTTTTTAATAGTTTGCATTGTATGTTCATATGTTTGCAAGGGAAGACATTGACAGATGCAGACACAGTACATGTTCATGCAACTTTGAGGGTCTGTGATGCTGCCTCCATTATTAACTTGTGATTGTCACTCTGCAATTCTTATGTTTTCAAGTTCTGAACCTTTTTTGCAATTTTATTTACTAAGACAGCACACTTATTCAAGGCTTAAATCCGGGGGAGATTGATTTAAAATTACCTATTTCTTGTCCTCTAGACTAGCGTTTTGTAATTTGAAGAGCAGCATATTTTAAAAAACAACCCTGGGATTATTAAACTTATCAGTGTTTTGACTTCAGCCTATCAGTTTTTTGGTTTTTTTTTTTGCCTTAGGATTGAGTTGTTAATAATTGTGGGTCTAGAATACTCTTTAATCAAAGTGAATAATTATAGTGTAAAATTGCATAGATTTGGTTGCAGAAATCATACTTTCAGGAGGTTATTCTCTCATGATTTAGTGCAATGCACGGCAACTAAAATTGTGCCAAAGCTTCGTTTGTGAAAGTTGCTTATTCTCCGTAGAATAGATTTTTTTTTTTAATTTGGTGACCTATTTAGTTTTTAAAATCATTACTAAAGTACATGATTCTTTGTTCTTGCAAAGAATATACAAATCAGTAGGGCATTATGCAGTTACTGGGTGAATTTAGTGAGCTCTGTTATGCAGCATGTTAGACTAGATGATCAAAAGATGGTCCCTTTTGGCCTTAAAATCTATGCACATCGGCGCTTTGACAATTTTTTCTTGTTATACAAACTTTGGTATAGATTTCTAATCAAGTAACATCATTGAATTAGAAGCCTAGCTGTTTTTTTCTCTTCCAAGCAAAAGGGAACTGGTAGCCATATGGAAAACTCTGTATTTAATTCAGAGACGGGAGAGTTTCATGCAAGTTACTGTCACTTCTGGATTAAACAGGAATATGTGTTGCCTTTATTGTGGAACCTCAAAGGTGGAATACAGTTGGGATTAAAAATTGGGTATGGGATCCTCGGAGCATGAAGGGATTTGGAGGAATTTTAATAATAGTGTGAACTGAAGTATCAAAATAGAGCACGCACAGTGCACCAGCTTTTCTTTTTCTGTTTCAAGAATTCTTAAGCACTTCTGGGAAAGGGAGAATCTGACTGTGATGGTCACACTTTCTGCCTTTCCCAAACTTTTTGTGGGAAGGTGGATAAAGTGGGGGAAGAATAAATTGTGTAGAAAACATAACAATAATATAGGAGGCTTAAAAGTGATGCTTTATATTGAGATAGTTTAATAGACAAATATGACATGCACTGATGAATGTCAGTTACTTTTATTCCACAGGATGGCAGCGTTGCAACATTTTCATGGTGTTATGAATGATTTATAACAGTTCCTTGAAAATTGGTATATTATAGCAAAAATATATTCCTTTGACATAGCAGATGATAAAATAGTAGCCAGACCAAGGGCTCAAAAAGAAATGCTGAAAGGAAGCCTTTTTTTTTTTTTTAAAAGAAAAAAAACGCAAGTCATCTTGATTGTTGCGTCTGGTTATTTTAGCTACTTTTCTGTCCAGTGCATTGTACAAGAGGGGCGTAATTCCTTATCAGGGCTCCTAAAAACTGCAGAAATACCTGTAATAAATATAGGACCTGATCCTGCTATGTGCTGTGTGTGGATGGAACCTCATTTAACTCAGTGGAACTTTGTGTGGGTTTATGGATCCGTCCTTGGGGAGCTCATTGCAGGATTGGAACTGTAGCAAGAATGCAGACCAGAGTATTTGAAAAAGTGATACAGTGTGTTGCCCCCCAGTTGCCAGGAGAAGAAATGATAAGAAAGCTAAAGTCTAACCTGAAAGTTGCGTGAAAGCTTCAGCTTACTGTAAGTGACCTTGGAACAGATAGCGTTTGTAATCAAGAATTGCTTTAGGAATGTCTAGAAAATTGAAGCCTGGGTTGAAGCAGCTGACTGTTTTGGAGAATCCTTTGATGCCAAGTAAAGTTAGAGTGACCAATAGTGGAGACCAATGATTATGGAACTTTAAGGTGCCAACTTCCGAGGTTCAGAACTGGGAGAGCTAGTCAGTCAGCTTTCAACTAGGAAATAAGAGAGTAGGGGCTGAGCTTTCACGGACAAGTGTTTTGTACTTCTAGGTTGAATGATAAAGGGTAGAGATATTCTAAAAAGATATAGACTAATATATTTAAAGTAGGGCTGTCAAGCAATTAAAAAAATGAATTGCGTGAATTAAATAATTAATCTTGCAATTAAACAATAATAGAATACCATTTATTTAAATATTTTGGATGTTTTCTACATTTTCAAATATATTGGTTTAAATTAAAACACAGAATACAAAGTGTACAATGTTCCCTTTATATTTATTTTTTATTACAAATATTTGCACTGTGAAAATCAAAAGAAATAGTATTTTTAAATTCACCCTCATAAAGTACTGTAGTGCAATCTCTTTATCATGAAAGTTGATCTTACAAATGTAGAAGTATGAACAAAAAAACCCCTGCATTCAAAAGTAACAGTCAGTAAAAGCTGTGTTATCTGGCACTTTATCAACCAGAAAGCTCTATTAACCGGCATTTCTGATGTCTCCCAATACAAATCTTCAGTCTAGTAACTGGGACTAATATAGTACCCACGAGGTTATGCAATTGCTCATTCTGCACTCTACTTTTATGCAAAAGAGGCAGAAGACAAGTAGGCAAGCTGTTATCAGGGGTTTATTCAAAAAAGCAGCTTTCCAGCTTTGTCTTAGGGCAGGAGTGGGCAAACTACAGCCCGCAGGCTGGATCCAGCCCACCAGCCATTTTAATCTGGCCCTTGAACTCCTGCTGAGGAGTGGGGTCTAGGGCTTGCCCGCTCTGGTGCTCCAGCCCAGGGAGCAGGGTCAGGGGCTGCGCCACTTAGCTCCCAGAAGCAGCAGCATGACCCCCCCTCTGACTTCTACACATAGTGGCAGCCCAGGGCCTCCACTCTGCCCCCATCCCAAGCGCAGCCCCTGCAGCTCCCATTGGGCGGGAACCTGTACCCCATAGCCTCTCCCCACTCCTCTTCCCTGATTCTCACCCCTGTCCTCCTGCTGCCCTTCACACTCCTAAATCCCAGCCTGGAGCATGCTCCTATGCCTCAAACTCCCCAGCCCCACCCCAGAGCCTGCACCCACATCCAGAGCCCGCACCCCACTCCCCAGCCCAGAATCTCCTTCCGCACCCTGAACTCCTCATTTCTGGCCCCACCTCGGTGCCCACACCCCCAACCAGAGCACTTCCTCCTGCACCCCAGCCCCAATTTTGTGAGCATTCATGGCTCGCCATACAATTTCTATTCCCAGATGTGGCCCTTGGGCCAAACATTTTGCCCACCCCTGTCATAGGGTCATTATAGATTCAGACCAATTTCCTACACCTTCTACATCTACAATGATAATTGATGTTAATAATGATGCCCCTGAGGCGCTGCAAGATCCTGAAGTGACTTCTGAATCATCAAAGATTAAACTATGTTCAGTATAGTTTTAGTGTTAAGGGTATTTTTAATGACCTGGGTGTATGCCATGCACTGCCCATAGTGATATGTAGTGTCATAATATAACCTACTGTATAGAAAACTTTACTTGTATAACCCTAAGGCCTGGTCTATGCTGGGGAGGGAAGGGAGATGGCTCTAAGTTATGCAACTTCAGCTACGTACTTAGATCGACTTACCATGGTGTCTTCACCATGCTCCCCCGTCGACACTGCCTGCTCCTCTCGTGGTAGTGAAGTACAGGAGTCAACAGGAAAGCGCTTGGGGGGGTCAATTTATTGCATCTAGACTAGACACGATAAATTGATCCCTGCTGGATCGATCGCTGCCTGCCGTTCCACTGGGTAGTGTACACATACCCTAAGTGCTTCAAGAAACCAACCAGTCTGCAGTGCAGTACTACTTCTGGATTGGTGAATACCTGTATACTGTACTACTGTGTTTTTATACTTTATTCACTTTATTATATTTTAATTCTTTGAAAATTGGTATTCCATTGATAATTATAGCTCTCCGTTAACTGGAATATTTTATTAACTGACAAGCCCCATTCCTCCAACATGCCGAATAACAAAGTTTTTACTGTAAAATTTTAGAGCCTACAAGTCCACTGAGTCCTATTTCTTGTTCAGCCAATCGCTCAGACAAAAAAGTTTGTTTGTTTGCAGGAGACAATGCTGCCCACTTCTTGTTCACAGTGTCACCTGAGAGTGAGACCGGTGTTTGCATGGCACTTTTGTAACCAGTGTCGTAAAATATTTACATGCTTGATGCATTAAAGATTCACATGTCCCTTCATGCTTTAACTACTATTCCAGAGGACATGCGTCCATGCTGATGACTGGTTCTACTCGATAACAATCCAAAACAGTGTGGATCGACACATGTTCATTTTTATCATCTGAGTCAGGTACCACCAGCAGAAGGCTGATTTTTCTTTTTTGGTGGTTCGGGTTCTGAAGTTTTCACATTGGAGTATTGCTCTTTTAAAACTTCTGAAAGCATTCTCCACACCTAGTCCCTCTCAGATTTCGGAATGCACTTCAGATTCTTAAACCTGGGGTCGAGTGCTATAGTTATCTTTAGAAATCTCGCATTGGTACCTTCTTTGCATTTTGTCAAATCTGCAGTGAAAGTGTTCTTAAAACGAACAATGTGCTAAGTCATCATCCGAAACTACTATAACATGAAACATATGGCAGAAAGTGGGTAAAACAGCAGGAGACATTCAATTCTCCCCCAAGGAGTTTAGTCACAAATGTAATTAACACTTTTTTTAATGAGCGTTATCAGCATGGAAGTATGTCCTCTGGAATGGTGGCTGAAGCATGAAGGGACATATGAATGTTTAGCATATCTAAATAGTAGAATTATGAACAAAAAAACCCCTGCATTCAAAAATAAGTCAGTAAAAGCTGTGTTATCTGGCACTTTATCAACCAGAAAGCTCTATTAACCGGCATTTCTGATATCTCCCAATACAAATCTTCAGTCTAGTAACTGGGACTAAATACCCTTGGGCACGTAAATACCTTGTAATACCAGCTACAAAAGCCTCATGCAAACGCCTGATCTCACTTTATGATGACATTGTAAATAAGAAGTGGACTTGTAGGCACTGAAGTTTTACAATGTTTTGTTTTGAGTGCAGTTATGTAACAAAAAAATTCTACATTTGTAAGTAGCACTTTCACGATAAAGAGATTGCACTACAGTACTTGTATAAGTTGAATTGAAAAATACTATTTTTTATCATTTTTACAGTGCAAATATTTGTAATAAAAATAATATAAAGTGAGTAGTGTACTCTTTGTATTCTGTGTTGTAATTTGAAATCAATATATTTGAAAATGTAGAAAAACGTCTAAAAGTACTTAATACATTTCAACTGGTATTCTGTTGTTTAACAGTGCAGTTAAAACTGCAATTAATTTTTTGAGTTAATCACGTGAGGTAGCTGAAATTTAAAAGTCTGTACACTTGAGGATGGGGGAAGCAAGGTGAGCTAAAAGTAATACCAATGACAAGATTTTCTTAATGAGTATTTGTTGATGTGAAGTCTCAAAATGGAATGTTGATGCTATGGGTGCAGTCTTAGGTGAGATATAAAAAGAAGATAAAGCAATGGCATATCTCAGGGATTTACCAAGCCAGTGAGGTACAAGCTTATAATGAAGACGATAGTGACAGAGTACTGTAGGTAAGGATATAAGAGGAAAAATAAACAAATCTACAGTAAATATGATCTGCTGCAGAAAAATTCCTGGACACATTATTATGAAATTGGAAATGACTGAAGATCTATAATGTGGGGCCTTTAGCTGCTCTGGTGTAAATATTAAGGAACACAATGAAACATGAATCATAAGTTACAGAGGACAGTATTATGCTTCAAAAAGAGAATCTATCCATGGGCCTCTCTTATTAAAAAAGAGCTGGCTGGTGAATCTTGCCCACATGCTCAGGGTTTTTCTGATTGCCATATTTGGGGTCGGGAAGGAATTTTCCTCCAGGAAAGATTGGCAGAGGCCCTGGAGGTTTTTCACCTTTCTCTGAAGCATGGGGCATGGGTCACTTGCTGGAGGATTCTCTGCACCTTGAGGTCTTTGAACCACAATTTAAGGACTTCAGTAACTCAGACTTAGGTTAGGGGTTTGTTACAGGAGTGGGTGGGTGAGATTCTGTGGCCTGTGTTGTGCAGGAGGTCAGACTAGATGAACATAATGGTCCCTTCTGACCTTAAGTCTATGAATCTAAAGTTCATGGGGGATAGGTCCATCAATGACTATTAGCCTGGATCGACAGGGATGGTATCCCTAGCCTCTGTTTGCCAGAAGCTGGGAATGGGCACCAGAGGATGATGACTTGATGATTATCTGTTCTGTTCATTCCTTCTGGGGCCCCTGGCATTGGCCACTGTCAGAAGACAGGATACTGGGCTAGATGGACCTTTGGTCTGACCCAGTATGGCTGTTCTTATGTTCTTATCAGGTGCAGCATAAGAAAATAGATTAGATAATTAAACTCCACAAATGACAACTTTTTAGAAGTCTTGGAGAATGTAACAGGTAGCAGGGACCTGGGTAAAGTTAATTTGGTAAATATCTTTTTGAAAGAAAAGGCAATTAACCTGTTAAGTCTGCCTTCCATTAATTAAGTAATTGGCCAATTGAGAGAAGAAATCAGAATATATAATTGAGATATTGCATGTACTATAAAAGACAGAAATACTACAATCGTACCTAGAGAACTAGACATAATGACAAACAAATGCATAACAAATTGTCTGTGAGCTTCTAATCTCTGCAATTTTTGTGCTGCATATCTAGAGGCATCACTACCAGAGGCCATGACTCTGATGAGACTATACTTAGAGTGCTGCATTTAGTTGTGGACACCTTAATACTGAAGTATGTTTTCAAATGGGGGGTGGGAGGAGTAATTTAAGGGGAAAGAGTGATTCATAGGCAGTTTGTACTTACCTATCTATGGAGCTACATATAGAATTAGAGAAGTGTAGGACTGCAAGGGACTGTGAGAGGTCATCTAGTCCAGTCTCCTGCACTCCAGGCAGGACTGTGTAATCACTAGACCATTCCTGATAGGTTTTTGTTTAACCTGTTCTAAAACTTCCAGTGACGGAGATTCCACAGTCTTCCAGCGCAGTTTGTTCCAGTGCTTAAATACCCTGACAGTTGGGAAGTACTGTCCAACCTAAACCACCCTTGATGCAATTTAAGCCCATTGTTTCTTGTCCTATCTTCAGAGGTTAACAAGAACAATTTTTCGCTCTCTTCCTTATAACCTCTTATTTACTGGAAAACTGTTATCATGTCCTCTCTCAGTCTTCACTTCTCCAAACTAAACAAACCCATTTTTTTCAGGCTTTCTTCATAGGTCATGTTTTCTAGACCTTTAATCATTTTTGTTGCTCTCCTCTGGACTTTCTCCAGTTCGTCCCCATCTTTTCTGAAATGTGGCACCCAGAATTGGACACAATACTCCAATTGAGGCCATATCAACACAGAGTAGCATGGAAGAATTACTTCTCATGTCTTGTTGGCAACTCTTTCTAATCCAGCCCAGTATGTTTGGGTGGTGTTGTGTTAGTTTTTTTGGTTTTGTTTTGTGTTTTTTTTCAACAGTGTTAAATATGAGTCAATAGTGTATCTTGTAATCCATTATAACCCCATATCCCTTTCCACAGTACTCCCTCCTAGGCAGTCATTTCCCATTTTGTAAAGTAGGACTTCAGAGTTACGAACACCAGAGTTACAAACTGATCAGTCAACCACACACCTTATATGGAACTGGTGGTATGCAATCAGCAGCAGACACAACCCTCCCCTCCCACTCACCCCCCAAAAAAAGCAAATATAGTATAGTACTGTCTTAAACATAAAATACTAAAAAAATTAATGGAAAGTTTAAAAAAATTGATAAGGTAAGGCAACTTAATAGGCTTAGATTTATGTTTAAATTTAATCTTCACTTTGAGTATTTTGTGTTTATAATGCTGGTTTATGGGGATAAATACAATGTACCTCTAATGTATTTTATCCTAAATTACACATGTGCATTCTCAATTTTACCTGTATCTTAGTATAGTTTTTGTCTTGTAATTAACGGTAATTTTTTTGATAAACATTAATTTGCTAATGTCATAGTATCATTCCCAAATCTGAACCTTAGTGTCCAAAATGTGGGTACTAGCATGAATTCCCCTAAGCTTAATTACCAGCTTAGATCCTGTAGTGCTGCCATCAATCAGGACTTAGAGTAGAGCGCCTGATAGACTCTGGTCTCCCCCAAAACCTTTCCTGGGGATCCCAAGGCCCAAATTCCTTGAGTCTCACAACAAAGGGGAATAAACCATTTCCCTTCCTCCTCCTTTCTTCCTCCCAGCTCTTTCCCGCCCTGGGTACACTAGGAGATCACCGTGATTCAACTCTTTGAATCACCACACAGAGAGGAATGATACCTTCCCCCCTCCTCTTTTCCCTTCACCCCCCTGCTCTCTTTCCCTTCTCCCCACCAATTCCCTGGTGTACAGACTCAGTTCCTTTGAGCCTTAACTAGGAGAAATAAATCAGACAGGTCTTAAAGCAAAGCTTTTAATAAAAAGAAAGAAAAAAGGTAAAAGTTTATCTCTGCAATTTAGATGATAAAAAGTTACAGGGTCTGTCAGCTTATAGAAACTAGAAAGAAGCTTCCCCCCTAGCAAGATGCAATTTAAAATATTTCCAGCAAACTACACATTTGCAAATACAGAAACAATCAAAAGACTATAACCGCCTTTCTTACTAAATTACTCACTATTCTGAATATATAAGAGACTGTAGCAGGGAGATTGGCAAGAAACCTGGTTGCACGTCCTGTCCCTTGCAGGACCCAGAGAGAACAAAGCAAAACCCAAAAAACACAAACAAAGGCTTCCCTCCACCAAGATTTGAAAGTATCTTGTCTCCTGATTGGTCCCCTGGTCACGTGTTTGGTTCCCTGTTTGTTAACCCTTTATAGGTAAAAGAGACATTAACCCGTATCTGTTTATGACAGCTACACTGTAGTCTAGTTGGCCAAGAGACACATTTTGTTAGCCCACATCTAAACTTTATTACCCACATCTGCTTAAAAGCTGAGATACTTGGATTGCGTTTATGGGGGTCAGGTGGAGGAATGGGCTTTTAACCACCACTGTTTATTCTATCACTGCTACTTTTGATCTGTTTAATCTCTGATACCAATGGTATTTATTTGTATTAATTGAGTGCCTACAGGTCCCAACTAAGATTGAGGCCCTGTTGTGCTAATTATTCTACAGCTGCATAGTAGCTATATATAGTTATTTTTTCTTTAAGTTCAGGCTGCCGTAAACAAACTAAAAGTAGTACCATGATCTTGCTTTTTCGTGGCAACTACACTGAATGACATTTACTAGCATTGTGAAATCCATAATCCTTTCAGATTCCCGTAGGCTCTTAAAAGCAGGAGCATAATACTAGTCCTGCTTCGAAATTGCCATACCACATTTGACCAGTAATCCAGCTAGTTCAATATTGTGTCTGATGTTGGCCAGTACTAGATGCTACTGATACTGTGTCTGATGTTGGCCAGTACTAAATGTGTAGGACGTCTTGTAGTGGACAGTGATGGAATAACCTGCTCATAATGGAAAGTTTCTCCCAACTCTCTTCAGGTAATGGATGGTTTATGTCCCGAAGCATGATGGCATGAAGTCCCTTAAAAATAAAATGCTCCTAATTTTATCTATTTTACTCTGAATGTTCTTATTGTCCATGTAAATTCTATTAGTGCAATTAGTAACAGTGGTGTCCTTGCTTTCTCCAGAGCCGTTGTTAATGATTGTGTTCCTGTTGTGAAACTTGCTAAGATCTTTTCAGGATAAATGTGAATAAAAATAGTGTGTAATATAAATCAATACTATAACTACCTAAATGATGTAATTCTGCTATATTATGTGTCATTACAGATGGGGATAAAAGGAAAATTGAAATTGTTTTTTGAAGTATTATGTAGTAATTCATACTCTTCCTCTTTTCTCTTCTATAGCATATAGCACTTTCTACATTGTGGGCTTAATATTATCCATGCAGATACCTTTTGTGGGCTTTCAGCCAATTAGAACAAGTGAGCACATGGCTGCTGCAGGTAAGAAAACTAAAATTTCTTTAATATTTCCAAAAATTTTAATGCATCAAAGAATCCCACAAATTTTTAGTAAAAAAGTTGCTGTTCGCCTCCTTTGTATTATGCAAGTTGTTAAAGAGAAACATGCTATCTAATTAGATTGGTACAGATAGAAAATGTTACAATTTAATAAGTAGCAGGGGAGATGCCTTTTTAATTGTTACATTATCCTTTTTGTGTGTATGTTAATGGAGGTAGTAAATATTTTACCAGTATTAAACTAGATCTTTTCTCAATCTGAAGTCATGTATTGACGACTAGATCAATTGTAATTTTGGAATATAATGTGACTTTTAAGTGTCAAAAACAGTTGTGTATTTGGAATGTTTGGTAGGTGGAATATAACTTCTACTGAACTGAATTTATAAATAATTTAAAATCTTTGATTTTTTTTTCTGAAGTAGTTTAGTATGAAACATTTTAGGTGAGAGATTTTTACATGTTAGTATTCATAGTTTAAATTTGTCAGTCAATTCCTCTTGTATGAAAATTTACTTTAATTTGTGCCAAGATACAGACCATCTAGTGTTTTGATTTCAGGAGACCTGTGTTCGTTTTTTGCAGAATGGATCATTGGAGCAAGTGCCAATGACGACAAACTGGGAATCTTATGGGAAGTAGTGTCCCCTGACTCCTCAGTAGAGGAGTGCCTTCCCTTTATCAGGAGCAATATTTTTAACTCTTTAAAGATACATGAGTGATCTAACTTGCAGATTAGTCTTGTGGATCACGTATCAAATGAGCATAGGTGTTAATGGGTTCTTGGCCAGAGTGGTAAGCATTGCAGTAGTCGTCTTAAAAGGTCATACAGTGTATTTCTCAGAATTCCAACATAGGCTGTGTCTGCCCTACAGACCTTACAGCAACACAGCTGTACCACTGCAGCTGCGCTATTGTAAGGTCTCCCGTACAGCCCCTATATGCTGACAGGAGAGCGTCTCCCGCTGATATAGCGCTGTCCACACCAGCACTTTTGTCGGTGAAACTGAGGGGGAGGGGCTTTTTTTTTCTCATACCCCTGACGGACAAAAGTGCTAGTGTCGACAAAGCCTTGGTGAAAGGATTCCACAGCTATACCAGCTATTACTTGTTCTATTGGAGAATTTAAACAAGAATTTTCCTCTTTCTTTAACCAGGTGTGTTTGCGCTGTTGCAAGCCTATGCCTTTTTGCAGTATTTGAGAGACAGACTAACAAAGCAAGAATTCCAGACCTTGTTCTTCTTGGGTGTGTCACTAGCTGCTGGTGTTGTATTCCTTAGTGTCATCTATTTGACATACACAGGTAAGAGACCTCAAATGAGAACTGTGTGTGTACTTCAAAGTGTAGATAAAAGGTGAAAAATGCTCTTAAATTAGCATGGGTAAAACTAAACAGTATGTGAACAGATTCTAGGTAGTTGTTACTTACTACTCTTCAGGCCTGTCCTGTAAAACACTGTTGTTCCAACTCTGGGCCTTCTGGACAGGATTTTTTGTGATGTTACCAAATGTCTGATGTAGGCTAGGATGAGATCATCACCCAGATTGTGACCTCACCCAGATTTAAGCCTACAATAGATAACTAAAACCTAAAGAGGATATCAGTATAATGAAATTCCAGTTGGTCAGTGGCAATCTGTTAAGCATATAGTGGGTTGTTAGACATGTTTTCTTGCTTTTAAAAGAAAAAGTATCTAACTCATCGTTTCTGTTACACATATGGAAGATGTTTAAATGAGGCAAGCAAGTGCCTGTATTATTTGAAGCCTATGTGTTTTCTTCTTCACAGTGCACTGAAGAGAGAAGTTCAAATTTATATAAGAAAAAAGTCAAAATCTAGGAAACGTATGTGTAGTTTTCTACTGTAAATTGTCCCTTGTCTTTGTAAACTACTGTAAATCATTATTTTCTCAAACAATGAAAAGGATAAACTAGGTTCTGGGGGAAAAAGTGAAAGAGAGAGAGTATACTATACAGTTCAAAATTGTGAAAACTGGGGATACACTTGATGATAATGTCAAGAAGTCAGAACAGAAAGGTAATGGTTCTCTTCCAAGCCCTGCCCCAAAATAAGATCCACCCACAAGTGATGCTGCTCACAATTTATTGTGCACATCTTCATAATATGGTCATGCAGACTTTCAGGGCTCTTTCGGTTTAACTCCCTCTCTTTGGGGTCCATATGAACTCCTGGACTCTGCTACGTACTTTGGGTTTATCTTCCACTAGGTGAGGCTTGTGTGTCCCACTAGGCTTGTTGAGTTTGGCTCCCCTTTGAGGGTGCCTGAGATGCCCAGCTATGCTTTTTTAGGCTCCTTGGTCATATCTTCTTGATGGGGAGAGGGAGGTAGACAATGTCTTCCAGGCCTGGTCACTTATGCCAAAATATAATTGAATATCTGAGTTAGCACTCAGTGATATGAATGT